>NC_079294.1:2821524-3135027 GCF_023638135.1 Falco biarmicus
ATGCACACAAAGGGAAGGGATACTTAGGGAGAGGTGACAGTTTATGGTGCTAATTGCATTATCTAATAGCTGCTAATTAGTTCCTGAGTCATGGCACCTGTTTACAGCTAGTGAGGGATTGTTCTAGTTGGCAGATTCACACCCCTCAAAGAGTGTGGAAACAGAGCTCCTAGATACCAGGAACAGGCACCTTAGAAATACAATATAGGGAAAACACAAAATATGGAAATATATGGAAAAGACAAAACAGGGGGAGGGGAAATATGAGATAAGAGGAGGCCTGTGCATCCTGTGTGTGGAGGGGAGATTAGCCTGTGTTTGCCCTGTCGGGGAGGGCTGGTATCAGGCTGCTCCTGTGCCTCTGCATCAGGAACGATGAAGGCAATAAACCAACCAGGAAAACAGAAAGGAGTTGAAGGGCCGGTAGGATTTGCTGCGCTGAGATGGCAGGGCTCCCTCTGCCCTCCTGGCTCCAGCTGGCAGCTGTGCTGGCATGCCTCCAGCATGGCAAGGGGCGATAGACCCCTGAAGTCCTTATCCTGCTCCAGAGGAGATCTGAGCCATCGTGCCAGAGGAATTGCTTCTTGCCAGGAATGCATGGGGTGGATCTGGGCTTTTTATTTTTCCCATTGAATAATTTATTCCTCTTTCTTCCTCTGCAATTCAACTGGCTCTCATGAGGCAAAGCGAATTCCTCCGTCCACACAAGCTGGGAGTCTCTGATGGCTTTTCCTGGAGCCACTGGCGAAGCAGTGAGCTCAGCCACGTGGAGCTGCCAGCTTTTGGGGGGGGGGGGGGGCAGGCAAGGGGGCGGGAGAACCCCTGCTGTGCTCGGCACGTGTTTGTGCATCAGGTTTTGAAAATTTGCTGTGTCTGGGGCCAGAAGGGACCACGCGCCCCCAGCAAGCCAGGAGCCTCCCCTGCTGCTCCGAACTAGGTGGGTGCTGCTGGGTTTCACCTGATCTGAGGCATCGTGCCCCGGCTGTGAGGAGCACCGGCAGGCCAGGGCTGTGGCTTGTGAGCTGCTCGTGTGAGTAGCACCCAGCATGCTCCCAGCACCCCAAAGCTGGCATGGCTGCACCCCCTGCCCGCGCTGGCCCCCCACCGCTTGCCTGTATCCCCAGCATACCCCTGGATCATTCGCAGCTCCTAAGGGGCCGCACACCATCTACCCACAGTATTACCAGGCAAGGAGCAAATCAGTGAGAAAGCATTTTTAAGTGGTTAAAAGTCACTCCTATAAATAACCTACCAGCTTGCTGGCTGCTCTGACAATTAATTAACCATCTGCCACCCAATTATTAGGCCCAATAAACAACCTATCAGTGAAACACCAATAGTGAGCGTGCCCAGCAAATGCCATGCAAGCCAAAGTCCAGCCTTACCCTGCTGTGCCCGACCCCTGGCTCCAGAGCCCCGGTGGCTCCCCAGCAGCTCCTGAGCCCGCTCCAGTGGGTCCCGTCACAGGGGGAGAACACTCATCGTGGCAGCATCCCATGGCGGGGCCGGGGGGGCACACAGTCACCTCCCTCCTGTGCCCTCTGCCATGGCCCCCTCAGGGCTGCAGGTCTGGGCTGGTGGCAGAGCTCAGCCCACACCACTGAGCCGGGAAGGTGCTGGGCTTTCAGTGGAGCCTGGGCTAGAGCCACACTGCTCCCCTCCCAGCTACTGCATTAATGCTCTCTGCCTCAGAGAGATGCTCAAGCTCTTTTATATCCCTGGGCTGAAGCTTTAACAGGACCTAGTTGTTTCAAGGCAGTGCAACAGAAATAACCCTGCTGTAGGTGCAGGTCCTGCTGTAGGTGCAGGTCCCGCTGCCGGGAAGGGTTCTGGGCTCAGCTGGCCACAGGAGGGACAGGGAAGGTTACAGGAACAGGCGGCTGCCTGGATTAGCTGGGCTATCCCCAGGGAGAGGTTGGTGGCCGGGATCAGACGCCTGCAAGAGAGATGATGCTGGAGCAGGGTGAAGAGGGCAGGGAGTTGCAAGACTCCAGAGCTGGTTGCTTAGAAGAGCAGCTCTCCCTGCCCCAGGGACAAGGACAGGCCTTGCCTGGGGACAGCAAGGAGGATGGACTCAGCCCCTCTTCGGGGAAGCCAGCTGCGGGAAGCCCTCCCACCCTGCCACTGCCCTGCACAGCCATGGTCACCCACTCCAGGTCCCTGCCACCTGCCCAGGGTACCAGCCCACCCTGGAGCCAGGGCTGGCACTGGGTCAGGTGGGGGCTGGCCCCCATGCAGAGCCGCAACACCCTGTGCCGCCCCCCTTTGCCCACACCGGAGTCCCGGCAGGCCGTGGGATGGGGATGCAGCTCAGGCAATCCGGTAGTGTTGCTCTGGCAGAACAGAGCTGCCAGGAGGGTGGTGGTGGTGGGGATGACTGTGTTGCTCTGTAAGCAACTCCTCCCAGAGCTGAGAGAAAACACCAAAGTGCTCATCTGAAATTTTAAAGAGCAGGCAATGGGAACCAGAGCCCCTTGCTCCAAGGAGCAGCAGGGTGAGGCTCCGTGGGGCTTTGAGAGGATGAATGAGCCAGCCAAGCAATGGAGGAGAGAAAAGAGAGCTGCTGCCCTGAGCCAAAGGCAGAGAATTGGGCGAGTGCAAGGGCCCTGCCAGGTGGATGTGGATGTGGCAAAGGAGAGCCCTAGCCCTGGGGACAGACAGCAGCAGGGAAACTTTAGGGTGCTAATGAAAAGAAAATGGGAAATATTAGACCCTGCTTGGCCACGAGACCTGCCAGAGGGTTTGCAGCTGGAGGTGAGCAAGGAGCCAGAGTCTGTAGCGTAAGGTGGGCAGGGGAGCCCAGGGCATGGACAGGCAGCACTGGAGGGGTGGGGGGCCTAGGGACGAGAGCAGGTGGAAAACCCCATCTGTGATGACAACAGAGGAGAGGAAGGATGGAGAGAAAGGAGTTGGGAATAGCTTCAGGGTGCCAGAGAGGGATTACGTATCTCCCCCTCAGAAGAGCCCTAAGAAACTCCGCCGAGAGGGAGACCCCCTGTGCAGGGACGCTGCCTGCAGACCCCTCCCTGCTGCCTTCCCTGCAGGCTCCCACCAGCTCCTGGCTGGGCAGAGTGGGAACCGTGCTGTGGCTGGAAACCTTCACGGGCTGCAGTTCTCCTGCTCGGGCTGTCCATCACCGCCTAGGAGTCACCTCTCACCGGGGATGGTGGTCCCCAGCTGGTCACAGCCCTAGCCAGTGCCACAGGCAGCATCCTGCAGCACTGGGCAGGGGTTTTAGCTGCTTCATCGCCTGCAGCAGATGGTAGCAGAAGGTTTCATGAGTTGTGCATTGCTTAAGGGCCATGGTGGGTGGTCAGAGCTCTTCGAGCAGCCTGGAGACAACCGACCATGCTAGACTCTGCTTCTAAGTGCTGCAGAAAGGCAGACCCAAGCCCAGGCAACCCATGCCTGTTGTCATGCAAAGGTTGAGCCTGGTAGGGTTTCATTGCTCTCCTCACTGTGCACACACACACACTTTTCTGGCTTTAGCTGGGGCTGCACGTGATGCCACGGCCAGCAGAGCAGGGATCCAAACTACCCCAAAGGCCCTGGAGACATGCAGGGTATGCTCCTTCCCATCTCGGTCATGCAAAGATCCCGCAAGGACGCCTGTCCCTTGGCAGCAGAGCCAGCCCGCTGTGCTGCCCATGGGGGGGCCCAGCTAACGTCAGCGTCTGGGGGGGTCTGCAAGCAAGGGGTCACAGAAATGAGGCGCCAGGCATGCCTCCGGAGAGCTGCCCAGTGACCTGAGGCAGGCCGAGGGCTGGCGACATCGTGTTTGCAGAGTGGTGTTTTCAGACCTCAGGGCTGCACAACTGGGGCTCTGAGTTTCCCACAGACAAATCAATCTCGTTCTGCTTAAAGAGCCTAAAGACATTAACCCGTTAACCAGCCGACGCAAACCAACTCTGCCACCAGCCTTAAACCTGCAGGCGACACTTCACCCAGCACCCCTCTCCTCCAAATGCCTCCAGCTGAGGTACCTGGTGCCAGCGCCCACCGCTGCCTCTGCCAAGCTGCAAGGTGCTATAAAATATATTAGATTTAATAGCAGCTGTAGTATCAGGGGGCTGCTCCTCCGCCTGGCTTTCTTGGCTAGAGCACAGCCAGCCTTGATAGCTCAGTACTCGATAGCTCTGGCTGAGCCCGCTGCATCCGAGGAGCTCCATCGTTTACACTGAGTCCTGCCTTTAAAGGACAAACTTCCCAGCTGCTGCTCTTCCTGCGCCAGCTGACCGAGGATGAAACTCCTCTGCGAGGCTGTTGAAGACAAGCAAACAGCCCTGTGGTTCCGCTTGTCCCTCTCCAGCCCTGTCTGAGTCACAGAACGGTGCCTGGGGTGGTGTGGGTCCTCCGCACCAGCACATCTCAGCCTGCCTAACGCTGGGGTGAGAGGGAACAACGCACTTGTGCACCTCTGCCACTGCCTCATGTACTGAGCCTGAAGGCCATGCTGCACGGGACACGCAGGGGTGATGAGGACAGGGTCACAGGAAGACAGGAGAGCCAGTGTCACTCCCCCAGATCTGATTTGCAGGACCTCCAGCAACCGTTCTGGGGATTGTCAGAGGGATGAGGCTCTGTGCCTGCAGCCGCTGCATTTGGAGGCTCGGACAGGCTGGTGAAGTTCATTTTCTAAGCAAATTTACATCTGACAAGGTATAAGCTGAGCCTTTGTTGGAGCTCCTCTGTGTGGTGCAGCCTCTGGGCTGAAGGCATCTCTGGAGGGTCCCAGGAGCAGCCCCTGGGTGAAGGCGTGAGCAGCTGTGCCCAGCATGCATGGGGTCAGGCTGGGGACCATTGCCAGCAGAGACTTGTTTGCTCATGCTCACTGTGCCGGGGGACTCAAGGGATGGAGCCAGGCCAAACGATGTTGTCCTGGCCCAGAGTCAAGTCCCAAGAGGACCGGCACATCCTTCCACAGGGAAGGTGGGATGGATGCCAACAGGCACACAGGGTAGGGACAGCCAGGTGACGGGGGCTGGTTCTGTGTCTGCTGCTAAACATCAAGGGAGGGGACCCATGGGTAAGGCAACCTGCCCTGTGCTCCTGCACCAGCAAAATCCCGGGAGCACTTGCCCCAGATTCATTTGTCCCGAAAAGGCCAAATTCCTACTTGAAGCTTCAGCAAATGAATTTGTCTGAATATAGTGCGAGAGCCAACCTCGGTACCTTCAAGGCTCTGGATGCAGTGAGACTTTCTCGTGCCTAGAGGATTAAAGGGATGCTGTGGTGGGCAATGCTCTCCTGGGGATGCCCCAGGCTGGCACACTGCTCCACTTGGCTATGAGTTAGATAACAGCCTCCCAGTAAGACCTGAGCTCACCACCCAGCCTGATGGGGCCCTGGGCAGAAGAGCACATGAGCCTTCTTAGAAACTGGTGTCTGTTTCCTGACTGGTCGCCCGAATCCCTCAGAAGAGGGATGGCTTTGGCGTGGCTCCAAACACCAGCTTGGAAAGGCTTAAAGGCTGCCCAGGTGCCAAGCCCTGCACCACCACTGGCATCTGCCACACTCACCAGGGGTGCTGGTGCTAGGGCAGGCTGAGGAGCAGTCAGCAGGGGATGCTGCGGAGAGGGGTGAAGAGAGGAGGGGAAGTAGGTGAGAATGGTGTGGTCCAAACTTCCACTTCTCGGCTGTGCCAGGTCCCGCACACTCGCATCTCCCCAAAACACATCCTTTAAATACACGGTTTTAGAGCCAGCCCAGAATGGATGTTGAAATGCAAGGCAAGCCTCCTCCCTTGGCTTACTGGAAAGCAACAAGGGCATAGCCCTGTGTCAGACCGAGCAGAGACTGGTTCAAGGACAATGCCTGCATCTCCAGAAGGTGTCCATCAACGCCCTGATGTAGTGTGCCCTGGAGAAGGGGTCAGCTCACACACACAAAACTCTTGCTGCATGTATGTGCATGCGGAAAGAGGAGCTGTGTCTGTGCAGAAAGCAGCAGCCCCTTGCAAACAGCCTCCATTTCCCTCTGCCCTTGCTATTGCTCTCCCTGCTGCCCTTGCAGAGCTGTGTCTGCCACCTTGGCTGGGCGCTCACCAGCCCTCTTCACCTGTGCGGATGCCACTGGCCGGGGCTCAGCAGGGCAGGCAGAGAAGGGCTCCACAGCGAAGGTGTGCTTGGGGCTGCTCTGCATCAGCCGCTCATCCTGGTCTCACTATTTTTATTCCCTGGGTTTGTCCTTTTTTTTTCCTTTCTTTTTTTTTCTTTTCTTTTTTTTTTTTTTTTTTTCCTGGGGAGATGTTTGTCATTTTAATTTAAAAAAAAAACAAACAACAAAACCTCAACCATGACACAACCTGACATCAATAGGATCCTCGTGGGGACAGTTTAAAGAGAAAAACCATGCTCCTTCTGCAAACTCAGAGTAATTGGATCACAGCATTAATTAATCATTTCAGTTCATTTCTCTTCTGTGAAAGAAAACAGACTGACCCACCCAGACGGGTATGCCCCTCGTGTGAATAAACAAACCACTTTTACCGGTAGCCCTCCTTCTTCTCCTCCTCCTGCCAGCTTCCCGCTGCCCACTCACTGGGTCACTGCCGGGGCCGCTGCTCCATCCAGCAGGGCTGGGAACCTGCTGCTGGCTCAGAGCAGGGCGCGGGGGCTTAGCTCTCACAGGGACCGGGGGCTGCCACACAGAGGGACACCACCCTGCCCAGATACGTGCTCCCACCCCACCTTCCCCACCCAGGGGCTCTGCCTGCTGGTCACCAGCCTGGCTGAGGGGCTGCTGTTTCTTAGGATCTCTGCAGGGGTGAAATCGCCCCTGGGATGCTCTGCTCTTTGTTGGGATGCCTCACGGGGGCCTAGTCCAGGCTGGAGAGCAGCAGCAGGCACTCAGATCCCAGAAGCTGAGGCATTAGGAAGCAGGAGGTGATGCCCAGCCATAGTGACAGCAAAAAGCATCTTGCTGTCGCCTGTGATTTCAACGTGAGCATTGTCACTGGTGGTGTTTAACCTAAAGCCTGGGCTCTAGGACCCTGGCATCTGAGTCTTTCAATAGACAGTGCCAGCATCAACCAGCTGTACCAGCCCTCCCAGCCCCTCTGCTCATCCTGCAAGTAGTGGCAGGAGCAGCCAAGCCACCCTCAGAGGTCACTCAAGGCACCTGTGACAAAGCAGGAGCCTCCAAAGAGCCGAGGGAGCCGCCAGCCCCGCCAGCTGCGCAGGGCACAGAGGGACGCTAGCTGTTCCTCCCGTGGGGCAGGGTCTCCCTGGCCGTGGGCTTCGCAAAGCCCAGCTAGAACAGCCACAGCGCATACAGAGGGGTTGAAAGGAGAAGAGAGGAGAAGGCAGCATTGCTCTCATTTAAATAAATGACAGGAACCGTTCCCTGATTTGAAGCCTTTGTCATTTTGGGAGAAAAGAAGGGTGGGGCTGCCTGACCCTTGCCCAAGATGGGCCAACAGAGAGCACGGGGCAGCCTTGCTGTTACCAGCAGGGCCAGCAAGGGCTGAAGGGCAGGTGGGATCCACATGCAGGGAGAGAGGGGCAAGCCCTGTCCCCCCTGCGTCACCCAACCAGGCAAAGGGCTCTGCAGAGAAGTGGGGGGACTTCTGCCTGGTCATATCCTGGGGGTGGTCCCCAGCATGGGGACAAAGTATCCAAAAGGTACAGGCTCCTGTCCCTGCTGCTTTTGTTGGGATATGGAGGGAAGCAAAGCAAGCATGCAGGTAGTTTCCTGCCCAGAAAACAAATCTCCTTCCAAGAGGCAAGCGGGGGGCAAACAGCTCCCGCCCGGCGGTCCCCACTGCGGGGGGGTAGGCTGCTCGTACGCCCGTGGCAGGGTGCTGCCAGGGCCGGTTCCTGGGTGACCGGAGGGAGCCGAGGTCCCACGGATGCCGGGGGGGCAGCGCAGGTTTGGATGGGCGCAGGGGAGTGGGGTGACAGAGCTCGCCCCGATACCCCGGCAGGGCTGCAGCCCAGGCAGTGAACCAGCCCGGGGGTCCCGACCCTCGGGGCACCCCCGGGATTCCCGGAGGGAGGCAGGAGTACGGGAAAGTTGACAGAGATATCCCTCCCAACTCCTGGGGCGCCCGGCTGCTCCATCCCCGGGGCTGCGCACCCCACTTCCCACACACTCCCACTCCGTGCCCCCCCCTCCTCGGCCAGGACTCTCCGAGGGGGGGGCCCACGGGGGTGCCCCCCCTCACCCACCCCCCCCTCCCGTACTCACGGAGCCCCCGAGCAGCGACTCACCGGGCAGCCCCCCGGGCGCGCCGCCCGCCGCCGAGCCGTTCTCAGCGGCCATGGTGCAGCGCCGAGCCCCGCGCCGCGCCGTCGGGGGCTGCGCTCCGCATGGCCCGGCCGCTGCCGGCTCCCGCGGCGCCGTGCGCGGCCGAGGGGCGGGGAGGGGAGGGGAGGGCTCGGCCCGGCCTCCCCCCGCCCCCTCCCTCCCCCCGCCCCCCCCCTCCCAGATGTGCCGCCCCCAGATGTGCCGCAAAGCCGCACCGGGGCGGGGGGGCATGCCGCTGTTCGCCCTCCTCGTTCCAGATGTGGCACCTCGCCCCCGACGGACAGATGTTGGGCGGGGGGGGGGGGGGGGGGCGGGCGTGCGGGCGGCTGCCCCCCACCGCCACCCGGTGGGCTGGCGGGAGCTCCACGGTGCAGCACCGCGGACAGCGCTGCCGGCCGGCCCGGGCTCCCCCCGGACCCTCCGTCCCGGGCCCCCCGCCCCGGGCCCCCCCCGGACCTTCTGTCCCGGGACCTTCTGCCCCGGCACCCCCGCCCAGGGAGCCCCCATCCCGGGATCCTTCGCCCCGGGAGCCCCCGTCCCGGGACCCCCCGCCCCAGGCTCCCCCCAGGTCCTTCCGCCCTGGGACATTCTGCCCTGGCACCCCCAACCCGGGAGCCCCCATCCAGGGACCCCTGCCCAGGGACAACCCCCGCCCCCCCCCAGGACCTTTCGCCCCAGGCTCCCCCTGGACCTTCCGCCCTGGGAGTCCTCTTCCTGGCACCCCCACCCAGGGGGACACTCCCCGCACCCCCAGGACCTTCCGACCTGGGTTCCCCTGCCCCGGGACCCCTGCCCTGGGACCCCAGTCCCGGGATCCCCTGCAGACGGGCAGGGCAGAGGCCCCCTCCGCTGCAGCAGGGAGCACCAGGAGCACTGGTGCCCCACCATGAGCGAGAGCCAGACACCGGGGGAGGTGGGCACGGCTCAGCCACAGGGACCCTCGGTGCACTCCATGGTCCCCAAAACACAGTTAAAATCCAGTCCTGGCACACACGTCTGCAAACTTAAAATCACAGAACCACAGAATTGCTGAGATTGGCAAAGCCCTTTGAGACCATCGAGCCCAACCGTCACCCCAGCAGTGCCCAGCCCACCCCAACCCGTGTCCCCAAGTGCCACAGCTGCGCGGGTCTCAAACAGCCTTGGAAGCCACAACGAGCTCCCTGCCGGGCTGTCGCTGATACCCAGCGCTGGGCTTTCCCCACAGGGACAAACACATCAACAGGCAGCCTGACCATCAGCTGACTGCCCCGCAGGTTCTGTTTTCTCCTTTATGGTGAGCAAGAAGAAGCAAAAATATTTAAAAAAAATTCTGCCTTCCCTTCCCTCTACACCTGTCCTCTCCTCTGCTTATACCTAGACCGACTCCCTCATCGCCCCCCGCCTCTCACTTGTACCGTCTCACAGGCACACATGGGTATCATTCCCCCATCTGCTCGGCTCTCGCACATACATACATAAATATGCATAAACAAATAAACGCCCCACTTTCTCCCTCCGTTGAGTGATTACAGCCAAGTTCCCACCATCCACCCCTTCGCCTCACCCTCCTCTCACCCCCCTCGCTCTGGGAGGCAGCACTAACTGAAGGCCCGTGTCTGACGCCAGCCTCTCATCTAAAATGTTGGCCAGATGTGCCCAGCTCACGGATTTGACCTCTCTCTTCCCCAGATCCCGCAATCTGCTATCTTCTCCCTGGAGGCCAAGACCCATTTCTGAATCCCAGCAGAGGGACCGTTGTAAGATAATTCAGACGATTCTCTCTGGTGACACAGCTCCAGCTCCGAGCGCTGCGCTCTGCACCCGGAAAAGGTTAAAGCCTTTCGGCGCTCGCGTCCTTGGCTCGGCTGCTGCCTGTGCACGCCGAGAGGCCCCTGCCACTGCAGCGAGGCAGATTCACCGTCTTTATTTTGGTCACCCTAGGCCAGATCCTGGCGTTTCTTTAGTGAGTGTTCAGTCAACTGGTATTCATTTTCTTTCCTGCTTTCTTTGAGGAGCGAGAAGACAAAGCGTTCCCAGCATCAGCTGGTGCAGAGCCGCGCAGTTGCGCTGAGCACAGCGAGGCTTTGCTGACTTCTGCCAGCTTAACATCTGCCCACGCCGTGTCTACAGGCACCCACCAAAAGCTGTCAAGGTCTCCAGCCACTTAATTGGAGTCCCCAAAGCCTTGACCTCAAATAAATACCACCTGCTCCTCCTCCTCCCCGCCCCTCCCCCTTAAAAAAAAAAAAAATTAATGTGAAAAAACCTTTGCCATGTTCCGGGTGAACTCATCAGCCTGAGGAAGTATCTGCTTCACAGACTAATTGTGCCGGAGCTGGATTATGTGATTGGCCTCTTGTTTCAAACCACAGCTCCCCATGGATAGACAAAAGACTGTAATGAACAGCGAGGAGTCTTCTTCCAAAGCTGATCGGTCATTGAGAGAAAAACAGAGTAACCAAACCGAATGCAAAACTTTTCACCTTCTCTCAGCCTAGCTTTGCACGCCCTCGTTAGGTAGGAGAAGTTGGGTCTCTGCAAGCCCAGGCTCCCCGTGCACACCCCAATTAAAGCTCTAGCACTTGCTTCTCTCGCCTTGACACGTTCGCACATTCGCTGCGCACGGGCTGCCAGCGAGGCTCGCCAGCCCCTCTCCTGTCACCGAGGTGCCATCGCCTTCCCTCGCAGGCCATGCAGGCGCTGCTGGTGGAACACAGCCCCCCTGCACCCCAGCTCCCACCCTCCCCTGCCCACAGGCGTGCCTGGCTGCGCGGTGGGGCGGTGGGGCGTGCAGCTGCCCCACGTCACGAGCCAGTGGCTAACCTGCCATCATGGCCAGTGGCCCAAGCAAAGGAAGGGCCTTCTTTGTTCTTGTTTGGGATCAGGGTCTGTGACAGTTCAAGTCTCCCGCCATCCTGCTTGGCTGATGCAGCTGCTCCGGCAGGTACTTGGGAAGTAAAAGCTGGCACACGTCACCTTGCAGGGATCTGGGATACTCCCGGAGCTGACCATTTTTCATGTAGCTGCACATTTCCCTTTTTTCCATCAGTATACTTCCACCCTCTATTTTTGGATGGCTTCTTTGTCTTTCTTTCTTTTTCTTTTTTTTTTTTTTTTTAATTTTTAGCCATGCCCATGAGCTCTGCTGTGCCTGCTGTCTCATCAGCAATTGCTGTTCTTCCATTATCAGCTGGCAACGCTCCATCAGGCTTCTCCATCTCAAAAATTGCCCTCACACTGGAACAACACAAACACCTAGAAACAGGCAAAGCCACTTCTCTCCCCCCTGCCCCTGGGGTGGGGGAGGCAGGGGCCAGTGGCAAGTGGCCACCTTGGTGCTCCATCTTGGCTTGCTACAGCTCCCATCCATAGCCACCCCGAGGCAGAGGAGTGGCTATGCCACTGGAGATGGGTACGTTCCAAGGGCAGGGAAGGCAGTTATAGGTCATTTACTCCGGCTTCTCCCACAGGCCCAGGAACATCCACCTGTTATCTCTGAGAAATTCCCAGTAACTGCAGGACAAGAGGAAACAGCCTCAAGTTGTGCCAGAGGAGCTTTAGATTGGATGTTACGAAAATTTTTTTCATGGAAAGGGTGGTCAGGCACTGGAACAGGCTGCCCAGGGATGTGGTGGAGTCCCCATCCCTTGAAATGTTAAGAAAACATGCAGATGTGCCTGGGGACACGGGTTAGGGGTGGGCTCGGCAGCGCTGGGGTAACGGTTGGACTCGATGGTCTCAAAGGTCTTTTCCAACCTCAACGATTCCATGGTTCCGTGCACTCACCTGCGCAGCCTGGAGCAGGCAGCAGCCCTAGCGCAGCCAGCACTGGCTGCTGGTACACAGCTCAAAGCCAGCCTGTGGCTGCTGGGGGATGTGGGGGATTCCCCCCACCCTGCAGCCCCACGCTCACCGCAGGGCCCCCCAGGAAAAGCTGTTATCACCCAACCCTGCAGCACATGGGGCACGTGCCGGTTCAGACGCACACCTCCAGCATCAGGAGCTGCTGGGGAAAAACCTGCCCACCCCCAGCTCCGGCCAGGCTTCCCCCTCCCTCTTCACGGTCTCCGGCGAAAGCGCCTTAGCCCCAGCTTGTCCTCCCATTGCACTCAGAGGGAGATGCCCTCGTGCATACTCTTGCATGCTGCCTCTCCTTTCTTCCCATCCCTCCCCAAGGTGCTTCTGCCTCACACACCCCCTTTCACGCTCTGCTTCCCTCCCTCCGGCATCAGATCCCTTTGCCCTCAGGTGGATCCAGATTGCCTCTCCCAGCACGGCGCAGGCAGCCAGCCCCCCTCCCTCCGACAGACGTACTCCCACAAACCCACTGAACCCATCCACACGGCTTTAATATTCATAAAAGTCAACCCTAGTCTAAAGAAAATGTGGTTGATGATGAAAGTATTTACATTGCAAATCACTTTTAATAACACTCCGGTAGTCAGCCTGGTGATAAATGTTAATCTGTCTATCAGCCCAACAACAAAATAAACCCAGCTCAGAAGGGGAGAGGCAGAGAGAGGAACACCAGCCGGTGAAAGGCTCAGCCCCCCCCCGAGCATCACCCCGCCAAGGGAGACGGGTGTGAGGGCTGCACTCAGCAGCCAGCGAGAGCATTGCAGCGTGACACAGCGAGCAGGAGCAGCCGCTACGTGTGCTCTTGGCCAAGCGAGGAGACACCCCAGGCACCCCGGCGGGGCAGAGGGCGACCCCCCCAGCATGCAGCCCCTTCGCTTGCTGGCAGGAGGCCGCTGTCTAAACTCTCCCTGCCAATGCCCAGGGCTGCAGGCAACAGGGCGATGCCATCCGTGGGTGAGACGCAGCCCACGGGTCATTCCCCCCGGTCATCTCTGGGGAAGGTGGGAGAGGGGACAGCACTTTGTGGGCACCTGCCTGGCTCCTAATTGCCTGGCTAAGGGCATGGTATGGCACATTGGTAGGGGGGCTTAGGACAGTTTGAAGGATCTGCAATAAATATCACTCCCAGGCCACACTTGCTTGGAGCCTCCCACGCTGAGGAGACAGGATGGTGTGAGCACAAGTCCTGTCTCCCCACCAAGCACCATCCCCAGGGAAGCTTCATTCCCCCTCATTCCGGCTGTCCTGGGGCAGCAGCAGGCACATTCAGCCCCAGAGGTGAGCGCTGCGGAGGGCAGTCACTCAGGGATGCGGGCTGAGCCAGGACCCAAACCACACTGGGACACAACCAGGCTGCGGGGAGCGAGTGATGCTGCAGGGGAGCAGCGCAGGGCTTGCAGGGCCCGAGGAGGAGCAGGGCTGCTGCAGCCTTCCCGAGAGAGGTGGTGGCCGATGGCACCCAGCTGCTTTCTGCACCCTCCGCCAGGCCCCCAGGCCTGCAGCCACATCTTCTCATGCTTCACGGCACGCCTGGACCAGGGACGGAGGAACAAAAATACCATTGCTGAAGCTGCATTAGACACATCAGTGCTCAGCTGTTTCCCAGCCTCCCAGGCTGCTTGGAGAGACAGGGTAACGAAAGATTCTTTCATTATTTGGGAAAAATCATTTTTTGCACCAATGAAGGATGCCAGAGCCACAGCCCCAGGGAGCGGGTGACCGTGTTGAGCCACGCAGCAGGTGTGGCCCCCGCGGCTGGGGTGACAGTGGCACTTGCCCTGAGGTCCCCAGCAGGGCACAGCCAGGACAAGTGGGGTACGGCTGCTCTGACCTGGCGGGGAAGCCAGGTGAGCACGAAGAAGTTTTTTATGACTAATGTAGAAAGTCATCCTCCCACGTCTGGCTAGTGCACGTCAGTGCAATTCACACCAGCCTGTGAGCATCCCTGAAGCGCCAGGGGACCCCCCGACACCTGCGGTCTCGGCTTGACCGCAAATATTAGTGCCTTAACTCACGTGTGGGGGGCACGGCAGGTGAAATGTTAGGCTTCACACCTCACCTTGCTGCCAGCCCTTGGAAGTTGGCTGCTGGGCATGGATGACCTCTCGAGCTCATCAAAAGTGGGAGGACGGCTGCAGCCCGTGCCCGCTGCGGTTCTCAGGGAGGCATGGGGAGTACGCACCTCTGGGAGAGCTAAACACAACAGCACACCGCCCAGCCTGGTGTGCTGCAAGCTCCTCAGTCAATAATCATCTGCTCTTCGCGTTTTTAAAAGATTGCTGCTGTTGCTGCTATTTTAAGGTTGCGCTCAATTTTGTCACATTTGCCATATAAGCATGACTTCAAATATTTCAATATAATTGTTTTGTAGCAAGTCTTATTTGCTTTCTGGGTAATGGAAGGGGGAAAGTGCTTCTGAATCACTTCTTTTATACCTATTATAAAAAAAAAAGGTGAAAAAAAAAGTGGAAATGTAGGCTTGTGCTGTTCCCCTGCCGTTTCCCACACCGCCGCAGAAGACGGCACATCTCCCCTGCGTCCGTTGCACCCCTGGGCCAGGTTTCATGGGCAAACACCGTGCCTGCTGCTGGCAGCCAGTCACCACACCCCATCCCACGCTGCCTGACCATCGGGGGAAAAGCAAAGAGGGGCTCAAGCCCCTTTAATAGATGAATCTTAATTCATTAATTCTCTAATTTGCTACTTCGTTAATTCACTGATCACAAATTCACTAACTGGCATGCTTACGCGTGGGGCAGTTCCCTCGCCGGCAGTGCGGGTGCTCAGCCTTCCTCTTGGGCACAGTGGGGGGGGTCTGTGGTAGCCCATCGGCCAGCACGGGAGCCCAGCTGCTGCCACCTCCCCTCCAAAGGCTTTTGGGGTTGGTTGCGGTGTTGACGCCTCCCAGCTCAAGTCGGTCCATACCATCTCTATAGGCTGGTGGGTCCTGCAGAAGGTGCTGGCGACTGTTGCAGAGCTGCAGGAAAGGATGGTTGCAAGACACACTGGTCCACTAGCTCCCAGGCTGCTGGGGTTGGAGCCTCTAGCCTGGCAAGCCTCCCTGGAGCTAAGACCACCTTTGGTACTGGCAGCCACTTTGCTGGAGGAGAAACTCACCCCGAGTGAGGAGACAAGCCCCAGCCCCACAGGGCACTGAGCCACCCCGGGGACACAGGGGCAAAGCCAAGTCTGTCTGGGGGCCCCAGTCTTCTCAGCCCCAGGGGCAGGGAGCTGCCACCCCGCCATCAGATTTAACGCACCAGCAGTGTGGGGGAGCCTGCCTTCCAGTACACATCCAACCTAACAAATATTTTCTTTAATGCACTTATCCTTTTAAAAAGGTGCATTTCCCTCAGTTTGAGGTAATCGCCGGTGCTGCTGAGGGACAAAGAGCTCTGTGTATGTGCACCTGACCTTGGGCTGCTCAGTTCCACCGTTTGGACAGGATTTGTGCTCCCCACACACATACTTACCCCGCAGAGAGCCCCCGCTAGCGTTAATGCCACCAACCATCCCCTTCCCGCGGAAGGAAACCAAAGGTGACACACCAAGTGTGCAGAAACCACAGCAGGTAAGAACCAAACGGTCAGAAAGATGCATCCAGGAAGCGTTTCACACAGGCAGAATGAAGCAGATCCTTTCTTCCTGAAGAAAGATGCTGCCTCTGGCAGGGACCTGCAGGGACCTGCCCCTCTGGGGGGCTGCTGCAGAGCAAGGACCTGGCCACCGTCACTTGCCTTCACCCCATGGATAAGCGTGATGGCAGGCAGCCCGCAAGCATCCACACCTCCCGCTCACGTGGCTGCCTCTCTTCTCGCGCCCCCCCCCCCCAGCCTCTTCCCACTGAAGTTATCCGGGAAGAAGACCCCATGCCAGGGTATGAGGGGTACCAAGCTGCCACGTACCGCAGGGATGAAGCCATCATACTGCCATCGGGGTCTCCTTTTCACCTCTACCTCTGTACCCCCACCCAACCCCAGCACTCGCCGAGGAGACTCCACTGGCCCAAGCCAAGCAAAAATCTGGGTGAAGTCTTTTTTTTTTTCTTTATGGCAAGAGGCCATTTCTCAAGGCAGAGCCAGGGATGGAGGAGACTCAAGGCTGCAGGATGCAAGAGCTCTGCTCTCTGCCAGCCAGGCTAATAACCCTGTATTAAATTACAGGCCTGGGTTCAGTTGTGGTTGTGGGTTTTTTTTTGTTTCTTTCTTTTTTTTTTTTTATAAGCTGTCTGTTTAGATTTATCAGTGTAATTCCTGATACTGCCTTGTCGGACATCATTACGATAATCTCACTACCGCGTCTGCTGGGGAATTGGGAGGTGAGCAGGGGGCTGCTGCAGTGCCGGAGGGCAGTGGGGCTGGGGCCACCTGCAAGGGGCAGCCCTGAAGCCCTGGGACCACTCACCCTGGAGCTGGGGACCCTGGGGAAAGTGGAGGCATGAAGGCAAGAGCCCCTGCAAGGGGACTCAAAAGTCAAAAAGTCACGGGAAGAACTGTCAGGGAAGAAGACACGGAGGGATGAGGCAGCCAGCGCCCTGCCAGGTGGGTCTCCATCCCTCCAACGATTTCACCAGGAGGAAGAGAAGCCTCCAGAGAGGGGGAGAGGGCACACAGAAAAACCTGGAGGTTCTGGGCAAGCTGGAAATGAGCAGCCTCTGTTTTGGAATGATGCCTCACCTCCCCTTAATTCCCAGTAACTGCATCATTTATCTAAACCAGACTCCTCAGGGCAGAGAGCACAGCAGGAGGAGGAGGAGGGCAGGAGGCTGCCAGCCCAGCTCCGTCCATTCACGCTGCAGCCCCTCTCCCCTCCACGGGTGCTCCCTTGCACACGCACACACGTGCACACACACACATGCACATGCAAGCCTCCTCCTCTTCCCCTCAGCTGGGCCAGCTCCTGCTTTGCCCTGGCACTGGTCCCACACCAGCGACCTGGCTGGCACACAGTGCTCCTCCCTGGGGACCTGGCACTGAGACCCTCACTCGTGACAGGGGCGATGCCCCAGCACAGCAGCTTCCCTTCCCAGCAGCTGGAGCGGGGTCAGCTGAGGGGCTGCCTGGGGTGGGGGCGATGGAAATTTGGGATTTTTTGGGCATAGCATAGAGCAAAGGTGACTGTGGGAGCCTATTAACCCATGTGGAGCATCCCCCCCCGCCCAACTCCCTGCTGGGCAGGGGCTGAGGGAGGGAGCTACAGGTGGGAGGTGAGTAATCACATCAGCAAAATAAATAAAAATCCCAGCCCAGCCCGGTGTTTTTATTAATGAAGATGAGCCTGTGATGGGACTTAATTCCCAGCCCCCGGGCGATTAGGCTGGAGGATGGAGCCTCAGTGATGGACACGTCTGGGTGGATGTGGCCCAGCCAGATGCAGCGAGAGACCATGAGCCCCTTCCAAGGGGCAGCGGGGTGCGCGGCCTTGCAACCCAGAGCATGAGGAGAGGAGCTGCCAACACCTGCAGAGGGCAAGTCCTTCCAGCCGCCTCGCTGCAGACAGGATGCTGACAGCCACTGTTGCTCAGGTGGGACCTGGCTGAGGTCACGGCACGAGGAGGGCTCTCTCCAGACCCCAGCTCACAGCCCCCCTCTCCCCATGGCTGTATCTTTGCAACTGCTGCTCTGTGGAGGTGCTTGGCTGAGCCCCCCTTACCCAGCTCCTCCGGTCTCCCTCTGTGCATCTGCCCGGGCAGTTGCTCATGCTGGTGCTGCTCTCGCCCTGGTCCCCCGGGATGTGCCAGCATCCCACGGTGCTGCTGTGGAGTGGGATGGCAGGCACTCCTATAATACAGTGGGGGAAAAAAACTAGAATTAGGTTCTCTTGCTATCATAAAGCGGGGAAAATCTATATTCATAGATATTCAGAGCTACCTGAGTGAGAACAACACATTTGGAGGGTAAATTTTCAATGGACGGACACTGCACTCTGAAGTACTGCATGATTTCATCCCCAGCTGAGTACCTGACGCTAAACAGGTTTTATCACTGATATTAAAGAATACATCATCTCAGTGATAGTATTTTAAAAGAGGAAAGTAAGCATCTGTGGTCTTATTTGTTTGAAGGGTAGAACTTTTTATGAAAATGTATTTATTCCAACTATTCAGGGCCTGAGACCCTGCTTGGAAACCTGACAGCATCCCCAGCACAGAGGACAAGACCTTTCCCACCTCGGCTGTGGGGCAGGAGCACGTCACCCTTGTGGGCGATGTTGCGGAAGGACCCTTGCAGCACACAGAGCCTGTCCAGAGAGCGCAGAGTAAAGCAAAGTGGTGCTTAAAATCCCCCTAAAGAGCTAAAGATGCTGCCAGGGAGGAGCAAGCCCTTGGGATTGCAAAGCGCCAGTGCCAAATCGGCGAGGCTGCCAGCAAGGGACGGGGCAGCTGGCAAGACAGAGAACCCATGCTCCTGCAGGGGTTCAAAGGGCTTTTTCAGCTGTTTCCTAAAGGACAGGACGTGTTGTATCTGCATCCATCCCTACAGCAGTAGTTGTCCACCCTCTGGGGGGACCCAAACAATGCCAGCCCACAGCTTCCACACAACAGCTCCCCGGGTCCGTCCTCACCCCCCAGGGCTGGGGCAGCTTCCCCCCCGGGCTCCAGAGCCCAGTCCCTCCATCCATCACCTCCTCAATGAATTGAGGCAGACACGCCACTGGCCCAGCCAAAGTGTTACCACCAGCCCTGAGCTGGGATGCTTCAAATAGCTGCGTGCTGTGATACAAATTGTACTTTGATGAGGTCCATTAGGCCATCTGGATGGACTTAAACAGCCTTGATGAAGATGGAGCAGGGGCTGCTCGAGGCAGGAGGAATCTTGGTGGTTCCAGGGCCATTCACCATTCCTTAAGCTAATATTTATGCAGGCAGTGGGGCTGGGGTGGGTCCATGCAGAGCCGATGTGTCAGCCTGACCATGGCACGGGTGGGATATGGGCACCACTGCACCACCCTGGAGTGTCCTCATGGATGGATCTGAGCATCATCTCCAGAATGTCCTGCTCCCATCGGTCCCATTAACTGCACGGGAGGCAGTGCTCCTAGGAAGGAAAGCCCGAGCTCGCTGATGAGTGTAAGATAACGCTCAGGAGGGGTGAAAAGAAAAAAGAGCAGGAGGAGGTTGCTAGAAAAAATCAAGGGGGGTAAGGGCCAAAGGGCAGGGAAGGGAGCAGGGGATGGGAGCCTGGAGAAACCCAGAGCAGAGGAGATGGCCCGTCCTGCAGAGCCCCGCGGTGAGGGACTGCAGGGAGTGAGCACAAGCTGAGACAGCACCGAGGTGGGGAGCAGCGCACAGGACCTGGATGGGAATTTCACTCGCTGGTGGTTTACGGGCTGTTGGTGTCCCCACGCTGGCTCTTTTGTGGCACCTCAGGCTTGGTTGAGAATTTAGCTGAGCTATTCCCCAAGTCCGATTTCCAAAGTATCTTCTAGGCAGTGTGCTCAGCCTCTCCGTGGGATGGGACCCAGTGGTGCCACTTGTTCCCCTGGGACCTTGGCCACCCTGACCTTCCCCTGGCTGCCTGCAGCCCCATCTCACTGCTGCGACCTACATTCTGCCTCCCCAAACATACGGCATTGCACTTAGCTGCATTAAACCCACAGAGTGCTGTATAGGGCTAATTTCCGATCGGGCTGTCAGGAAGTATTATGTCAAATACCTTACAGGAGCCTAAGCATATTATGCCGACACAGCTACCTTTGTCAACCAAATCTGAGGTCTCATCAAAAAAACAATGCCAGGTTTAGCCATCCTCAGCGCCTCAGAGCAAACCCATCTCCGGGGCTTCTCCTGGGTCACTGCACCCTGAGCGCTGCCGACCACTCGGCCCGGGGCTGCAGCTCTGCGGGGAGCCCCCCGAGCCCCCCTGCCAAGAGCTGGTGCCACCGCAGAGGAGCTCACATGCCTTCGAGATAAAGGGTCCCCGGAGCGAGAGCCTTACTCCCTCCCTGTGAGCGGTCACAGAGACGAAGCGGGGTGGGAAAGGCTGGGTGCAGGGCAGCATCTTGCGCCGGGTTCCTGCTGCCTCTCCATGCCCAGCTCTCCTCCTCCTCGCCTGTGTGCCCCGGCCCAAGCACTCACTGTGTGTTAAAAAAAACACCTCATCCTTTCCACACCGGGTCCCAGAACCCAAAAGCTGCTGTTTCATGGCTTTGCTTGGCCCCACCTCAGCAACACAGCAGGACCAGGCTCAATCCCTCCCTAAATAATTGTTTTAATTAGCGTTTGCTTTGATGCAGGTGATTAGCAGGGGGCTCCTGGCAGGGCTGGGGAACTTTTATAGCGGGCAGACAGATAAGTGCAGCCCTCTGTTCTGCCACAGCACTTAAAACACTTTAATATCAGCCTTGCCCATGGCTGCCAGTCAGTCTTCATTAGCCCCTTCAAGCCTTTCGGAATTCTGCCTGCAGCCGAAGCCTTGCAGCACCGGCGGGGGACCCTGTGCTGGGTGCCCGCCTCGGGAGGGGTACGGCAGGAACGAGGGGTAATGACCCCCAGGGCAAGGGCAGAGCCACGGCTGCATCGCCCTGGGATGTTGGACCAGGGATGTTTGAGCAGGACCAGGGGAAGGAGAGAAGCTGGCTTTGGGCACCAGCCAGCAAAGTGTGACAGAGTCCAGCAAAGGGTTTCAGCGGTGCCTGGTCAGCAGCCAGCACCCTGATAACGGGCGCTCCACCCCCCCTCCACAGCCTGCCGCAAAACCAAATAATCTGCAAATTAAACTTTCCCCGGGATGGGGTGGCAGGGCCCTGCGCTGTGCCGGAGGAGGGACAGAGCCCATCTGCCATCAGAGCCAGCGCCTGATCCTATCAGGATATTACTGTATTATTGAGCTGGGGATTGAGGGACAGTCTTTAATAGCTACGATGGTATCAGGGGTCCAGCATTAAACTCCAGGAAGGGCCACAGCGTCGCGTGCTTTCCCTGCTCCGAGGCAGCAATCGCACAGCACAGAGTTCTTGGGGATAAAAACATTTTCATCTCTGCACCAAATTAACCCAGGTTCATACACAGAAGCCATCAGCGGGGGGGCATAAGCTCGTGATTGCTGGGCATAGAAACACTGAGGTTGGAAAAGACCTTTAAGATCATCAAGTCCCACCAGACCTGCTGCACGGTGGGCTGCTGTCCTGCCCCTTGCCTGGGGGCTCAGAGCCAGGGCACGGGTGGCCCCTTCCCCTGCATCCAACTGTGTGCGGTGCTTGCTCCAAGCCGGCAGCTGCTGGGGTGATTTCCAGGTGGGGAGGAGGGTGCCCGGGTGGGGGCTCTCGCCATGCCCCCCCCAGCAGCAGCCCTGTGCTGCTGGGGCTCCCCCATGCGCCTGGGGGCTGGTGCCCAAGGGCAAGGCTGCTCTCCTGGGCTGCAGAAAGGCTGGTGCTCTGCTTGAAGGGCA
The DNA here is from genome assembly GCF_023638135.1 of Falco biarmicus. NCBI lineage: Eukaryota > Metazoa > Chordata > Aves > Falconiformes > Falconidae > Falco > Falco biarmicus. The sequence continues at coordinate 2,843,001 of NC_079294.1, forward strand.
GGGAAGGCAGTTACTGGTCATTTACTCTGGCTTCCCCCACAGGCCTAGGAACATCCACATTATCCCCGAGAGAGATGCCCAGTAACTGTAGGACAAGAGGAGACAGCCTCAAGTTGCACCAGGAGGGGCTTAGATTGGATATCAGGAAAAAAAAAAAAATCATGGAAAGGGTGGTCAGGCACAGTGGTGGGCTTGGCCATGCTGGCTTAGCAGTTGGACTTTACGACCTTAAAGGTCTTTTCCAACCCCAGTGATTTCATGATCAGGAGCTGTTGGCTGAACCCCTCCTGCTCCCTTTACCCTCTTCTCATTTCCCTGATTTACTCAGAACAGAGCATGTACAGAGCCCCGCCATAACGTGTCCTGGTCTCCTGTTTTCTCCCAGCTGTTCGAGGCTCCCCTCTCCCCCAGGAGCTGCAACGAGCGGTGCAGACGTGAGGACAGCGCTTGCCGTGTGTGCCAAGCAATGTTCCAGGTGACCTGGGGCGCTGCTGGCCTGCCATTCTCATAGCACAGAGGAGGGGTCTGGGGAAAGCTGTACCCATGGCACCCATGTGGGTGGGAATATTGGCCTGGAAATACAGCTGAGCCTAAGAAACAGAAAGGATCGAGCCTAAATTACCATGAGATCTCGTATTTTTGCACAGCATCTGCTATTTACCCCAGTAAAGCTGGAGTTAGGAGCTTGGAGGGTAGAAGTGAGGACCGAGGAGCCTTGGGTGTTTCCTGCACTTGGGAAGAGCAGGGATTCCAGAGTCCAACTGCAGCAGCCAAGCTGGAGCAGGGCTGGACACAAGGACAGCAGGAGAAGCCTCAGTGGCTGCCAAACCCCAGGTAGCAGCCCGCAGCTCACTGCCCTGCCATGCAGAGCTGAAGCGAAGGCTCGCTGGGGTGGCAGAGCCCACTGCGTCTCCCCACACCAGCACTGGTCCAGCTTCAGCAACAGGAGACCTCAGTACCTGGCTGCCTCTTCCAGCGGTGGCATTTGCTCCCTGCTGGGCTCACATCTCCCACCGCTCACACCCTGCCCATCCCACCGAGTGATCTGAGCTCTGGCCGTGCAGCACTTGGGCTTCCCAGTGCCCCCCCCCCCCGGCACCACCGAGCTGGAGGAGCCTGGTCTGAACCGGCAGGCAAGACCCCGGCATGGAGATGCTCGGAGGCCAAGCAGGAGCGCTTTGATTTTTGGATGGGGAGGTAGCGGGGAAGCCTCACGGTGCGCTCTCCGTGACACCAGCTCCTGGCTGGGAGGGAGCTGATGCCCAGGGCTGGCGTCCTGGGAAGGACAGCTTGATCCCTGCCAGCTTCTACTGGTGCTACGCGCCAGCAACAACTGCTTGAAAGGCAAAACAAACAGGAGTCGAGGGAGCTAATCGAGAACAGATGAGAGGCGCTTCTGTTCGAGACACCGTGGGGAAACAAATCCCCGTGCTCGCCGGCGTGCGCTCATCGGGCTGTAACCAGCCTCTCGCCCATTACCACGGCAGGAGCTGCACAGCGGCAGCAAGGCAAGGAGGAGAGAAGCCTCTGCTCCCGGCGGCGAGGAGAAAGGGGCACCGACACTAATTGGCTGGCAGAGGGTGGCAGCTGGAAATGAAAGGCTGCCAGCCCCCACCTCCCCCGGCCCCCTCGTGTGCCAAGGGCCCCCTCCACGCCGCGGCAGCGTGACATTTACACGCTGCACACCGAAATCCCAATTAGAGGTGGATGGCTCACATGCTGCACGCTTTAATTAATTTGCCTTTTCCTGCTGGAGAATAGCTTGTCTGACAGATTGGGATCGAGCGGAGAGGGCAGCTGCTCCCCAGCCAGCGGCCTGAGCAGCGGGCAGAGGGGCTGGCCACGGGGCTTGGCGTCGGCAGCGCAGAGAGGGACTCCCTGCGCGCATCCAGCTGTGCCCTGCTCCCTGCCCTCTCCTTCCCGCCCAGCACAGCTCCTGGCCGTCACATAGAGCAGAGGTCCCAGCACCACCCAGAGACAGGGACACCCCACAGACACCCCGCAGCGTGGGTATGGCACGGGACTTCCAGGTGGAGTCAAACAGAGGTGCTGGAGATGGAACGACAGGCCAGCGAAGGAGAAAGGGCAGCAAACACAGGACTTGGAGGGACAAGCGGGTCTCGCTCCTTCGCTGTACCACCTGCCAGGGCTTCGGCAACCCTCCGTGGGACCCCAGGTCTCCCCTCCAGGCAGTGCTCACCGGCTGGCGGTGCCCGTGGAGGTTAGCGCTGTGAAGGTTTCATACAGAAGCCAGGAGAGCAGTTCCAACCATTACCTCCTCCTACTGCCCCAGGCTTCTGGCACCTTCTCTCTTCCTAGCTAACCTAAATAATCTTGTTATCTTCACCTGTTCCCCTCCTCTTCTAGCTCATTAGGGCTTTCAGAGAACGCTGGCTCCTACGGAACCTGACCAACCCACCATTAACCTCTTTCCATGCCAAGAGCCGCCTGTTACTTTTGACTGCAGTTCCCACCTCAAACAGCTTCCATGCCAGGAGGACTCTACCCCTCACCTTTGAGGTGACCAAGTTTAACAGCCTCTTGTGAGGGACTTTATCAAAAGCCTTTTGAAAGCTAAATAAAATTCTCTGCACCGTATTCCTCCTTTCCCCAGGATTTTGTTAGCACATTTAAAGGCTCCTGACAGGCTAAGGCTGAGAAAAGCTTTTGGTTTTTAAGATTATTTCCTGCTCCTACGCAGCAAAGCTCTCATTTTGCCTCCTAAATTGGTCCAGCAAGCCTTCACAGCTCTGGCTTGGTTTCCTCGGGCAGCTCTCGTTGTTTCCACGTTGCTCCTGGCAGGGTGCTTGCCTCAGCGCTGCGTTGCCACACCGCAGCGAGCGGGTGAGCTGCGAGGTTTGGGGAAGGAGCCTGGTGCTGCTGCTGCGCTTGTCCTGGACGTGGGCAATCCCACTGCCTGCAGTCCTGCACGGGGGGGGGGGGGGCTCCAGGCCTCAGGGCATCATATGGATGTTGCAAGCTCATCAGGTGTGTTGCTTGGGTACAGGTCAGCTCAGCCCTGCCCAACCCAACCAAGGAAGATGCCTGGGCCGCGACAGGGTAGTCCAAGGCAGAGAGGTTTTTTCCACCAAGCGACATGGAAAGCACAAGAAAGAAAATTGTATTGGCGGGGGGGGAAGTGAGCCATGGCGTAAGTGTGCTCAGTTTTCCATCCTGTCCCTCCTCTTCCCACCCCATCCCTCCCTCAGGTCTCAGGCAGGGACAGAAACTGAGCTTGGCAGATTCTAGGTCTGAAACTCTAAACCCAAACTGTTCCTACATGCGAGCCCACCACCACTGAGAGCACCCGCTTAGCTATGTGGCCACAGCAGGTCACCCACAAAGCACGTCCAAGGTGGCACCTGAAGATCAAGCCCACCCACAGCCCACCTGCAGACCCTTCCTGCCCGAAGGCTGTACCAGCACAGGTACCAGGCTGCAGCTGGTACCAGCCACCAGCCCAGAGCTACAGAGCAGGTTAGGAGAAACATCAAAGCTGCCGGCTCTGATCAGTTACCCATCCTTACCTCATCTGGAGGAGCCTCCCTTACAAGCATCAAATGAAAAGCTGCTTCAGAGATGTCCTGAGTCGGCATCAAAGGCAGCAGCTGCGGTTTGCTCTGGCCCCTGCTGGAGCTCGCCGCAAGCTCGGCCCCGTTTCTGCGGGCGCAGGGCTGGAGCGAGGGGAAGCCCTCGGCACAGCAGGCTTGGGGGCTCTGCACCGCAGCGCAGCCGGCACGCAGAGCCACGTGCATGCCAGGCCTCTGAGATCCTGCCAACGCTAAAGTGCGGCATCCCAGAATACCCTTCCCCAGCCGCGATGGAAATTTTTCTGGAGGTGGCTTGGCTCTCGCTATGGAAATGGACATTTGTAAATGCTCTGCAACACATCTACCCAGAATGGGTCCTCAAGACTCTTCCAGGAATTGTGGAGGGAGAAGGAAGACGAGATGCCAGGCTGAGCTGAAGCATTTTTTTTCCCAGGGTCTGTTTCAGTTTGTTTTCAAGCAGAGCAGTAAACAGCTCTGCCTAGACCTGCACCGCCCTGTCTGCCCCAGCCTTCAGCTGAGGCATCGCAGCTCCCGAGCGCCAGCACATCCTCAGGCCACCCCACACTGAGGCAACACAGGGATGCATGAAACCTTCCTCGCCACACAAGGGAATCCCGTTTTTCAGGCTGCTCTTGTGTCAGATCAGGGATGTGGTTGGCTCAGGGCAGGTTTTAGAGCCTCATTAACACTCTGCAATGAGGCCTGGCAGCAGCTGATTTGATTTAAGGTTCATTTCCAGGCTGTGATTTAAAAGATTTGCCTAATGTTCTCTAACAGACTCTTCTGACTGGGAGCTTGAGTGCTGCCTAATGACAGCCTTATTTATCGTAATGTTTTTGCAGCACAGAATCCGGAGGAGCCAGGCAGGAGTGCACCAGCTGCCGGCAGGTGCTCACACAGCAGGGGAAGCATCCCTCACCGCAGAGCGGTAACGCTGGGGACACGTCCCTTTGTCCAGAACAGCCAGATGCTGCACCCCTTTTTTGCTCGGAGAGGCCAGCAAGACAGACCACCCTCCACTTGCCCAAGATGGACAGCGCTGCATCTCTACCTACCTTTTTAAGTGGGACTGGAGAAACGCTCCTCTTTCTCCCTACTGCAGTGCTTGAATGATGGGAAAAGCCAAAGCACCTGCTCATCTCCAGGCTGGTTAAAAGGTGATTTGCAGTCCAGACTCCCAAATGCTCCTCCCTATTTCCCAGTTTTGGGCTTTCAACTCAAAGGCTGAACCTGCTTTCCTTCTGGGAAGGGGGTGGTCACCATCTGACATTTTTAAGCTACCTTGAGCTTCTGAGCTGGCTGTACCTGTCCCAGGGCCGAACACAGAGACAACCGTCACACAAATGAAGACAGTAGGTCAAGCAAGGGTTTGTCATATTTTAATGACATTGATCTTTGGTGTTTCCCTCGTTAGCACTCACGCTCTCCCCGTCCTTCCTCCACAAGCCTGCTAGGGATGGAGAGTTACAAACGAAAAGGAAAATCACATTTGAGACTAAAAACAAAATATCAGAACCTTGATTTCTCCACTAGAAACTACATGTACAAGGTCAAGATTTCACATGCAACACCTTACACATCACAGACCCATACCTCACACCCTGGCCTGGAGCTGCAAGACACTTCCTGCCCCCTGCCAAGGAGGTGCAGCTCAGTCCTGGCACCATGAAACCACTGGGATGGCTCATTCGTGTTAATATTGGCACAGCTTAGAACGTCCCTGCGTGAACTGCATCCTGACTAGAGTGCAGGAGCCCCTGTCCCTCTACCCATCTATACAGCAGCTCTGCTCAGGTTCCTGCCAAGTACTAAACTATCTATCTAAAAAGGAAGGATCTCCACCTGTGAGCAGATCCCAAGCCACACAGGTTTTGGCAAAGGCCAGTTCTTCCCAGAAAAGACCACAGCACAGCAGGATGGGTCTTGGAACACCACACACTGAGGGGGGAGCAGTGCTGTGCCACGGAGCAGGACTGTGGCCTGGAAGACCCCTCCACTCCAGCAAGGGAGCTGGAGCATCACGCCCAGGTTTGCTCAGTAGGATTGCCTGTCTCCAGAAGGATGCAGCAGGCCCCCTTCCCTTTCTCCACTCTACTGATTAGCCCCTGGGCATAAAAGGGCAGGAAAGAGAAAAGGAAAGAAGCTTTACAAAGGATGACAATGACCGAATTGCAGGGGATCCCATGGGGCTTCAAAATCTAGGTGATGCGCAGCCAGTACGGTTCATATTCCTGTTAACTCTTCAGCAGTGGGAACGCTGGAAGTCAAATACGCTTTCTTCCCCATGGCCTCCTTTGCAGTTTTTATCCCTTCCCGCCCACCCGGGATGGAGAAGCCCTCTGAATCACCAGCACCCTGTCCGAGCTACACGTCCCTACTCTTCCAGCTCCTGGCCAGCTGTGAGGTACAGGTCTCTGCTGAGCAGTACAAGGGTAGCACCAACACACAACTCAATCTCTACCTGTTCTGCGACTCCCCACTGGTGCTGTCATTACTATAGAAGTTGGTACTGTCAGGAAGATGGTTATTATTAGTTAGGTCACTGTATTCCATTGGTCCCTCAGTGTCCATGGAGGACTGGGCCTGCTCTGGCAGGTCCAGGTCACCAGCGCTTTGTCCTTCACTCCTGCTAGGGGCTGTCCGCGGGCTCAGGCTGTGCTCTGACAGCTGCATAGACTCTGAAAGGATCCGTCCCTCCAGCTCAGCTGCCAGCTGCTGTGAGGTGGACTGCTGTGCTGACGTGCCCTCAGCTCCGGTGGACTCTGCACCAGTCTGAGAACTGCGGTGGATCCGGTGGCTCACGATGATGTTGTTGCCAAAGCCACCCATGGACGCCATGGTGGTGCTCTGCTCCCGCTGGACCACAGCGGTCATGCCCCCTTCTGCCATCAGCCTTTGGATCCTACTCAGCGCATCCTCCCCACTGGCCCCATATTCTGGACCTTCACCTGCAAGAGAAAGCAGAAGCAACTCTGGTGCACGAGGCAAGATGCCTTGGTTGCTGAAGATTACTTTTGAAGAACAAAATCTCGCAGAAAAATAGTCCACGTAGGAGATTAAATCCCCATGGCAGGCAAGTCCAGCCCAGTTCTGTTTCCCAGCATCCTCCTTCTGCTACAAACCCTACCCAGACTGTCTGGGGAAAACAATCTGTAATCATAAACTGCAAGAATCATTCCACAGTGGGATCCTGATGATTCTTATTAAAGAGATAAATCTCACTCCCAGCTCCACGAAGCTATCACAATGCTGATTAGAGGAGAGGAGAAAGCCATGAGCTCTCCTGGCACCAAGGAAATGAACACAAACGTCAACAAGGCTAGATGTAGGCAGGAGTTAAAACACAATAAAAAACAAAATGCCACACTGACTAGGAAGAGAAAAACGCCTGGGGCTGTGGGGTAGAGCTCATGTATCCAACTTGAGAGCTGGGGTATCCAGCAGTCTACACCATGCCATCGTAGAGGTTATTTTTTTAAACAGTGAGATAGTTAAAGCTGTTAACACGTTGTGCAGTCAAGTCTGTGACAGCTTATTCCCTTTCCTCATCGGCTCAGTGGTACTTGCATCAAACACCACCAGCTTCCTCCACCACAGGGTACGGCTAATTTAATCTTCAAGCGAGTCTGCTGACATACTGCCCTGCTGTCGAAATACTATGGACATTAAGGGCAAATTTAATTCTCTCAAGTAGAATTAAGTCCCTTTCTGCTAGGAATGTAGTAAGCCTGCTACATCCACTATCCATACAGCAATTACATAGCTCCTTGGTTAGAGCATCAGTGAGACCATGGAGACAACAGTAATCACATGAGAATCTGGAGCAAAGCCTAGAGGAGCGAGCAAGAATAGCCCCTGGGCAGAGCCTGACCCACAACTCTAGCGGAGAAATCCTGCTCAGGATGCAGCTGACGCATGAACTAGGTCATGCCAGGAACCTGGCTGACCAGCACAAAGGCTGAGAGCAGAGGCAGCTAGGAGACTGGAAGCTGCCGTGTGAAACACACGTATGCAGGGGCATACTGAAGCATTAATCACGAGCAGAAGCAAGTGGAAGGTTTGACAGGCACAGTTTTGGTGCACAGTTCTGGGGGCACAGTCATAAGCACTTTGTTACCAGCCATGTGGCCGGGCCAGAGAGGAAGCTTGAGAAAGCCAAGATGTGCAACCTGGCTTAGAGACACGCCAGCCAGCCCTACCTACACAAGGCTGGAGACAGCAGGTACTCGGCTCTTGACAGATCACTTACTATGAACTAGCCCGATACAGGAGCACTGGAACAGCAGATCAGCAAGGATCCCCCACCAACGCACCTCAGCGTTACAAACATGCTTCACCAGGAGTCCACGGAGGCAGCGCACACCACGGCACCCACTGCTCTTCCCTGCCCCTTAATTACCACGTGCCACGGCTGAATTTCCACTTGAGGCAGCTGCTCGCTCAGAAAACAGGCGAGAGCTGGTGCCACAGCAGAAATCAGCAAGTCACGAGCCTTCAGATGACGAGCACAGAGGTAACGCAGTGTTGGCAACCCCAGAAAGCCAAGCCCGTCCAGCGCCAGGTGAGCCTCGCCACGCCAGCAGCCAGCAAGCACATCTGCTTCGGGGGCTGATGTCCCCTTTTCCCTCTCAGGCTCCGACATGACTTTGGCTGGCTGGTTCAGAGCAAAGCCCCCTGTGCCACTGCCCTGAGCTGAGCTACAGCACAGACTCACATACAGCCCGTTTCTCCTGCCTGGTGACTCCCACACATGTTCTTTCACCAGGCTGCCAGTGCAGACTACATCAGTGCTCGGCGCAGGCGAAGCAAGCTAACTGCTGCTTGGGGGAGGCTCCGAGCCCGCACACAGGCACTCACCCAAACCCACAGCGACGCTGCAAACCCCACACCTCAGGCTGCTACAAGTTTCAACTTGCTGCAGTGGCCAAGCACCATTCCCTGCAGCACCAGCCGAACAAACCCAGGGTGGAGAGAAACCCACGGCTCGTGATGCTTTTTTCAGGCTCCAAAGGGTTCAGGCACACCCAGAGCGTGAGCCCGAGCTGGCGCGGGGGCAGGCCAAGTCAGCACCCCTAACTCACCATATGGAGAGAGCAATTCCTCTTCTCATTTTATGCTCAAAACTACATTCTGATCTCCCAGGCTCTGTCAAGTCCTTTATCTTAAGTTCTCGTTCTTCTAGAAGCCCACCTTCTAGGGTCAGAAAAACAGAAAAACCTCACAGAGCACTACAGGCATAATCTAGAAAACTGAGCGAACCAGCTCCAGCGTGTGAAGTGCCCACGTAAGCCTAACACCTGCCAACTCACCCTCCACCTCGGCTGTCCTTTTATCAGAATCCACCACAGAGCAGGATGCAAGTTGGCATCTTTTTCTGGACAGGGACACAAGTTCTGTGCCTGACAGGGCAGGAATGCCCCCACCCACAACACAAGTACTAGTGCTGTGCCTACAGTTTCTACAAACCTTTCCTACTTTAACAGAAGTGACCTTTCCAGACGCCCAAAACCCCATCTATCCCAAACACAGACACAAAACATTACTCTTGAGAGTAATTATCCCAAAGGCCAGGGGATCTCTATCAATCTAGCTGACTGGCTCCAACATTTAACAAAATACTCCCCAGCTAATGCATCTCTTTAGAAGTCCTCTGCCAGGCTATGCCAGCAAGACAAGAGTCTGACACAGACAACTACAAAAGGTGAAACATCTGGCAAACTTTCAGTGGAGCTGGGCACGAGGCAGGAGAGTTTCCACTCTTAAACAAAGCGGTCTCTGCAGTCCTTATGGGGAACACAACTTGTTTATCTCTGGGCATGGATGGCAGGCACCTGATAAACTGCAAAGCCCACAGAAGCAAGAAGAGATCAGGCTCCTCTGTGGCTGCACTGACATTGCTCTTGAATTTTATTCCTATTTTCAGCTTTCCTCTTACTAAAACCAGCAGTAGCTAGTAGCCATGCTTGCAAACAAAGCATCAAAATTAGAACTAAGAGTAAGCACTGCAGAGATATCGAAGTCTTCAGAGAACATGGAATAATAGCTCTGAGGTGTGAGCTGACCCACTAATTCAGATGCTCAAAGATAAAAATATCAGCATTTTTAAATGAATTCACTCCTTGCATAAGAACAGGAAAGGGAGGGTCACAGCACAGCATAACCAGCTATGAATAATCACATCTCCCTTAGTGCCAGAAGAAATACTACCAGTTACTTTTCTCCCCAGCCAAGCTCAGAAGCACGTTCACAGTTCCTTTCTTTGGTAGCTAATGCAAACAACTCCACTAAACTCAGAAAAGGCACAACTGCTTTGACTTGTAACACATTTCATAGCACTATCTTGGTGATTTGTATGAGAGAAACTTATTTTTGTAATGACAGTTTAAAAGTAGCCCCCATAATTTAATCCCAAGAGAGCCAGGTACTTGGAGCAGCTCACACTGTAAAGGCTTACAAAGTACATGCTTCTAGAGCCTAATTCTGGTTTTTAGGTAGTGCTTTTCAGAGGGCTTTAAAGAGAAACCGAAATGTGCAGTTCTACAGGACATATGACGCACATTCTACAGATGGATGGGCAGAAGAAAGGCTAAGGGATCTACCCACGTTTCTACTTGGAGAATGAGAAGCAGATCGGGAAGCTGATCCCTGGCATCCTGGTTCCCACTGCCACGCTAATCGCACCAAAGTCACATCACATCTGACGACAGCATTGCAAGAAAATGTTCAGCTAACGTAAAACATGTTTCTTTTTAGCATTCGTAAGGCTTGGTTGGGGACAAGGTATTCCTGCCTGTGCAGCCCCCAACACATGTTCCTAATGCCTCAGATTAAATAAATGACATCATGTGCAGGCACACTGACTCTGCTTACACATGCTCCTTAGGCATCCTCAGGATGCTTTGCTCACATCAAGGAAGTTTCACTTGCGTGTGCTCTCCTTTCACTGCTAACGGTTTGAGCAGACTGAATCCCACAAACTCAAGCCTTCATTTTACCACCTTTTTCCTTCTCAAAAGCATCTGCTACAACCTCTGAAAGCAGCTGCACGTGAAGGCAATTTGTACCGGCTCGTAAGAAACGCTTGGACCAAATCGGTTAAAAACTGTGTATGGTGTGACAGCAGTCAACACATTGTTCCCCCAAAGACAGGCAAAGCAGCAGCCCCCTGGCAGCACAGCACGTCTTCCAACAGCTGCAATTTCAGGAGTTCCTAACACGTGCCTACTTGCACACTGAACACTGAGCTAGCGATCTGAATTTTAAGCCCCCAAAGACAATGCAGGTGAGAGGAACCGAGATGACAATTGCCTTGCAGTTATTTCCATCAAGTTGGTTTTGAGTGTGGGTTATTTTTTTTTTTCTTTTTGATCAACTGGATTACCTGAAAGATGTATTGATATATTGCCAGTAGCCAGGGGACAGCACAGGTGCACAATCAAACAAGTGTCCTGCAGCACCTTTTGCGCAGCTGCAGTCCCTGACACTTACTGCCACTTGCACCCTACTCCACAGATCCAGCAGCAGCCACAGCCTGGTCCAGTCTGGACTGGGAATTACAACTTCTAAAGGTTAGAACTTTGGGCCATTAAACTCATTAGGGATTTTTGTTTGTTTTTAAGTGAGATTTCATTTGCCAGTAAAATGCAGATCCCTCCCCCATCACGCCTGCCCATTTGGAAGGGAAAGTACAGTATAACTCCCAACAGATTGTTTCTAATTAAGAGTGCCTCAAAGTCACAACTCCATCGCTGTTTCCACTGTGTCTGTCAGCTTAAAAGGAAGCAGGAGACAGCTGAAACACTGTTTAAGGCATTTCTTGGTACCTCTCCTCTCAACAATAACTTCCTTTGGTTTATGTGTGGCTTGGGAGCAGAGTTCACAAGGCAGTTAACTGCTGCAAAACAAAAAAATACAGACATTAGAGGGATTCACTTCTAATAAAGTCATCATATACTCATTCCTCCAAAGGAGGTAGAAAGATAATCAGAACAGCAAAGTCCCCGCAGAGCTTTGCATGAGAAAAGGAAACTATTTATACCCGCACAGAGCTTAATTAGATTTCTGATGTAATTCTGCATACTTTTTTTTTTCTTTTTCTTCAGTAAGCACATATCTGCAAGAAATGCCCTGAGCCAGAATTCCCCACAACAGTGGGGCTGGCAGGACATAGGACAGAAACCCAGTCCTAGGGGTAGCACTAGCCTTTCTTTTTCTTTGTCTTTGTTTTTTATTAAACATTCAAGGGTTTTTTGGTTTGTGAGGTGGTTTCTTTTTTTGTTTGGTTTGTCATCCCCCCCCCCCCAAGGTGATAACTAAACCACTCTCCTTTACATTACTCAGATTCACATCTGATTTATCCATTCTGCTGCTGATAATACTGCTAAGCCTTTACGTAGCGATTTACATCTTCAAAGCTCCACATAAAACACTAATTAATCTTCACAGCCCCTGGTGTACTGTACTATGGGAGGATTTATTCCCATTTGGTAGGTGATTAATAATTTGCCCTAGGTCACACCTCAAGTTAGCGGTAGCACATTTTTTCCTTTTTTTCATTCCCCCCCCCTCCTTCCTGTCCCTGACGTCTAGATCCTGCTATTAGGAAACACCGTTTCCCTTTCAACAGGCACAGAGTTATGGCAGGTACAGTGGGCAAATTATCCATTAGAAATACTGCACAGCATCTAACCTAGCCTGCCTGAACACACTGGACAAACATCCTGAGTTTATGATGCTGGAGAAACAGTAACCTTAACGCCACAAGCAGCACAATGGAGCTGAAGTGCAATGCAAAGCATGAGGATTCCTGGATGAGCCAGACCACTGATGCCCCAAGTCCCTGGCAAACTGCCTGAGGTGTCACTGGTAACAGCAGCTGAAAATTTGTTTTTCTGCTTCATGGTAGGTCCCTGTACTATTCCTCTGTCATGGATTACAGTTGGTCTTTTGGATCCTACACGCTCCTGATAGTTAATGTCTTGATAGCTCCCTGTTTTGAGCTGCATTTGAGCCTTTGCAAAGGGATTTCCATCGAGGACGCAACTGGCACAAGAAATGATCAACTACAGGGTAAGACCGCTTGGCTCATCACCAGTGCATCTGTCTGTCCTGGAGTAACTCCTTTGGTCTTAAGATCCTTGTACAGGAGACAGGAGTGTGACAGCCCATTTTGCAGGTAAAGCCACTTGCAAGGGGACATGTGCCAAGTCAGCATCTGAGCCAGAAATCACACCAGATGTGGAACCCACCAATCTTCTTCCAAGCAAGAAAGGGAGACAAAGAGAAGTCTCTGCCCTAAGCTTTTTAACTACACTCCTTTTCTTCCAAATGCTACATGTTTTGCTTCTTTGTAGAGATACCCTGCCCAAGGCACTGGTGAAGGACAACCCTTCCTCATCTCATTAATGGTCTAGTTAAAAACCATGATCTAGATCTGAAAATTGAAAGGTTAATTAAAGAGCACGAGATAATGAAACCTTCAGATGATTGCGGAACAGCAGCAGAGAGAAGCAGCACTGGAGAACTCGGGCAGTTTGACGGAGCACGCAGCAGCAGCCATCACGGCCTCGATGCGGGAAGGTCCCACACTGTACCCTGTTCTCAGCCTGCACGCACATTCAGTGGAAGAACCAGTTCCCACAAGTCCAGCATTTGTCCAGACATCCTAGCTGCAGCCTTATTCACATGCCCTCAACTGTACTAACCTTCCAGAGGGGTTAATCTCAGCTCTGCTGAGATAAGCAGATGGGAAACCCCACACGTCAGGAATTTGCCACTTAACTTGGAACAGAAGAGCCGAGATCAGAGAAACACAAAGCCTTATCACATGTGCTGGATACTGCACAGCAGAAACTGTGAAGGAGCCACATGCCCAAAAAGCATCTTTCAGAGTGACAGAGCACAAGCAAGCATACAGGCACAAACAGGCACGTCATGGGCTGCTTCCCAAAGCCAAGTGGGCTCATCACGAAGCAACAACTTCAAAACTGCCTCCTTGCCTTTCTCTGTCTTTCCTATGGATATACTGCCCAACTCCTTCCTAGCCAAGCTTTCAGAGTTGATTCAAGCAGTACAGGGACAAGAAACCTGGACAAAAATCACCACACTTTTAAAAGATCACTGACTTTATCATCGTATAAGAATTACATATCAGCTGCTTCCAGCTCCTACACCTTGGTAAGTTTTCCTGGACTGGAAAACACCAGAGACATTTTTTAATAGCTGAGCTGGACACCCACCACAGCCGTCATCAATCAGACTAAACAGAATACTCATACCTGCTTTTTCAGAAGTGATTTACAGTATTTCATTTTGTATCCAGATGCTGAGCTTGTGAAGCCTGCCACAGGTTGTAGATGCAGAGGCTGAAGGATCAAGCTAAACTAACACAGAGGTAGAAAGGATAATTCTTAACAGTTTGCAGCCTTACTGGTGTTTAGAGCTCAGGAAATACGTGAGGAGTGATGCTGGTACAACTGATTCTACAAAGACAACAATGATCTGGAGAAGAGTTCATTTAGCCCTCTGAAAGTATGTGAAACAGACAACTTCTCTATTCCTGTGGACAGATTCACTCTCCTGATCTTGGCAAATCAGGCTAGAGAAATGTTTCCCGAAGAGGTAACAGGAGTGTCCAAATGCACTGACAGGACGTGGAACCTATGCGGAACCTCCTCATTCACCAGGTAAGCTCCGTCAGACAGATCACTGCTTGAGCTCCTACCTTCCCCAGTCCCTGCAGAGGCGGATTCCTGCTCCTGTACCTCCCTCTCTGTCTGAGTCTCGGCATTCTGCAGCTGAGGCGCCAAGGTCTGTGTACCCTGCGAAGTCACAGAGGTGGGGGGGTTTCGGGGTTGCAGGCCTATGGCATTCATCAGGCCCATGTCCCTGTCTGTCCTCCATGTGGCTCTGCTGGTTCTGAAAAGAGAGAAAAACAAGTAAGAGCAGGAGCATTGGAGACTATGTGCTCCAGCAAGACTGAAGCACCCAGCTGGGCCTCTTCCTGCCTCCACTCCCACCAGGCACCTGCTAGCCACTATGCAGACGGGGCTGGAGGGAATTACGAACTGCACTTATTTACACACACACACACAGAGATACCCCTCTCCAGCCTCAGCTGGCTGGTCTCTGGAGTTTGAAGCTAAGGGAGTCCACTCACCCTTCCACAGAAGCAGCATGTCTGCCAGGCACGGACAGGTATCCCTGCAGCATCACGAAGCCTGCAGAACTCCTCTGTCTCAGGGTCACTGAGTTGAGTAGGCAACACGACACGCAGCGCAGGACCACACACACACAACCTCCCTCTGCACATCGGCAGGGCGGTTTTAACTCCCGAGGACACCGCCTGTACCCCCCTTCCCTCCTCTGGACCTCCTAGTTTGTCAGCATCACACATGAACGCACTCCAGCAGGCATTTCTGCCCATTCCAGTCGGACAAGAGAAACTCTCTGTTCTCAAAAGCAAATAACAGGAACCACCCCAAGGCTCATTAGCTTCTCAGAATCAAATAGTTGACGTGTATGACGTTACAAGAGCTGACTCTTGACAAAGCTTGAATGTGCTTTCCAAAACTGACCTCTGGCTGTAAGTGCTGGGAAAGGTAAAGAGATTCTAGGAAAGACTGCCTCACTCACAACCTTTTTTCATAAGGTTTTGAAACCTCCCGTACTTCTCTTGCTCTCTCTTTGAGCTAGCTCATTCTTGAGCAGTATTTCTGCCTTCAAGCTGCTCCTAAGCCCATCATGCAAGACCGATATGTGCCGTCAAAAACCACGAGTAGTGGCAATATCCACTCACACGGCAGAATAAAGAATACTGCTTATTTTTCACCCTCAAGCAGACCAAGGCTGGAAGACAGCACAGACACCGCCCTGTACACTACCATGTAACTTCCTTGGGATCCTGGAGCTCACAACTCATAAACAAGACTGTCACCCTCTTGCTGAGAGCAGCTGGCTTAGAGAGAAGTACTCATTGCTGGGGCAAGAAGCAAGGGACTGCAGCACCACCCTTGTGTTTAGAGTAACTGATGTGTGCATCACTGGACAGACTGGGTGAAGCAGCCAACAGGGCTGTCAAGGGATTTAGCTTTAGTTTTAGAATTTATTGCGGAGAAACAACTGTCCCATGACCAGAAACTAAAGGGATGAAAAATCAGTCACCAGGTCTGCCCAATGGATTTGCACTCATCCCTGTGAAACTCCCCGTTCCTCAGTTATCCTCCAAAGCCCATTTACTTAGCACGGTGGTTTTGATGCATCAAGCCCCACCTGCTCCTCCCAACAGCTTGCTCATGGACGTTACTGAAGCCATGGATGACACAAGTACTTCAATATCATTGGCAGCACTTTTGGGCACTGAATGTCACTTGCTGGAAGCAGGCCAGGTGACCCAACTAGGCAGTGTCAAAGGGGGATAAAAATTGCATATTCAAAGCTGCCAGTGCTAAGGGAACAAAGGAGAAGATGAAGTGGTGCTGTCAGGTGTAAGGAAAGTAGCAGAAAGGGTCACGTCTCTAACCCATACCCAGGAGACTCACCCAGGACGCTCAGTGCTCCTGCTACTGGAATGCACAGCGAAGACATTCTCATTCAGCTGGTCCCAGTGGTACTCAACTCCAGAGTTTAAGGCCCTTGAAACACCAAAGAAGGAAAAATATTAGCATGACAGGACAGCATTCCAGCCAACATATATCATGTCCCCTCAGCACAAGGGACTGTTGATTCCTGTCCCACAGAAACTGCAGATCGAGCTCAATTCACATTTTCATTAAAAGGGCTCACCACCATCAACAACCTTGCAAACACAGAGCACTTTATTAACCAGACTGCCCTGGAATATTCCATTCATTTCAATTCAGTATTAGCACTGAGACACAGCAACAGGAGCAGAGGGATTTTCAGGAAATGAAGACATACAACTGTGTGTATAAAATCAGGTTACCCTAACTCCAAGTGACTAAACAAAGAATTGGAATGGGAAGGCCAATTCTATGATGCCTATCAGCATTTCCTGCACTAGGTAATGCTAAGTAAAACCCTGCTCTTATTCAATATATAATTTCTTCACAAATGGTTCTCATTCTGCCTATAAATAAATCTCTGTGCAGCCCTCTCACTGACAGTCACTGCAGAGCAAGGGCAGATGCAGAGGATGTTTTAACAAATTTCCACAAAAGAGTTCGTACTGCATCAACTGTGTGTGTGTGTCTGAAAAGTCCAAAACTTGAATTTTACAGCTAATGCTACTGAGTTTAACAGAACAGCCAAAGCTCTGGCAACCTTTCACAGCGCATTTCCCCAAAAGACACAGGGCTGGCTAGTCACTTCACAGAAACAGGTGAGGTTAACAAGGCACAGCTAATCATCACACCACTGCTGAAGACTACGAGTGATCACAGAATTTAAACCACCATAATTGTAACGCTCTAAGTGCGCCTATTTCTTTCTAAGGCCCAACAGCTCTTAGACTGGAAGAGGGTAAGAGCAAATCCAGCTTACTCTGCGTCACACAAGCGTCAGAGGACAGGCACGTGCTGTGCAGCCCCAGGTGGTATGGAGATGTCCCACCTACTGCTGTGTCCCGCCTCCCAAAGTACTACGGGCAGCATTACTGTGGAAAAGACATTCTGTACAGTGTTTTGCCACACCATGCTGACCCACCAGCTCCTTGTGAGCTGGCCTGGAGGTTTCAAAATGGTGCTGGGTACCACCAGATGGCTGCTGGACTGCAGAGACCCGACGGTGCCGGGTGGAGAGTTAACAGCACTGTGCAGCGGTCAGGAAGCCACACCTGAAGAGCTGGACTTGCATCACACCACAGGTGGTCCCAGGGCATGAACTACGGGTAGTCCCATAATCTTAAAGGAAGGATTCAGGGCAAGTAGTTGGTAGCTGGTTATGGCTTGGGCAGAAATATGGTGGTTTATGTCCATATAAAAGCTGTTGTCCCTGTGATGAGATGCCAGAACCCAGCTTAGAGGATGCTGCAAGAGGAGAGCCATGTGTGCTGGGGGCACAGGGCTAGGCTGCTGGGGTGACAGCACCTGAGGTCGGGACCAAGGGTGAGAGCTGCAGAAAACTAGGTCAACAAAACCATGCATGGAGCCTACAGGAAGCAATCAGTCATCGCTTTTTTTATTTTTTCTTTTGTGCTGAGCTAGGCCTGAGCTGCATTATACCCCATGAAAGCAGCTGCCAGGGAGATGCTGATTTACAAAGGCTTCAGAGTTTACTGACAGATGGTAACCTGTCACTAAAACCGTGCCAGGCCCTCTGGCTACTCCATCCCCTGCCTAATATACTGCGACTTAGCTGTCATACTCGCTGTCTGCGAAGTGGCACACTCCCTCGGCAAGTGAGACTTTCTGACCTGGTAGTCAAAATTTCCATTAAAAAAATAATCTAATTTGCTTGGTATCTGCAGCTATTACACAACAGAGCTAAACAGACCCATGCTCTTCTCCCTCTCCTTCCACCCGTCTTCAAGCTTTCCAAAGTACAGGCATGGTCCCCACAGCCACCTACACTGCTGGTATTCCTCGCCAAGGTGCTCCCTGTGCCCTGCTTGCCTTTGCCAGCTCCCAAGACAAGAAACCAGAAGACTGCAAAGCCTTCCCTAGGCCAAAATGTGAGCTGGCAATGCTGTGTTTCCTCTCTGCCCCCAAACGCTGTGTTCCTGTACTACCCAGAAAGCTCCACTCCTGTGCACGCACGCACACGCATGCTTCTTTGAGTCTGACTCATCTCACTTCTACAAAAGCATTATGGCACCAAGCTGACACACAGTACGTCAGCTTACAATCTCCTGTCCCTGCCCTTACCTGTTCTGCAGAGGCTCACTTACTGTACAGTCTGGTTGTTGGACAGGAAAGTCTGTTCTAACTCCACACTGTCAATTTCCACCTTTCCCTGGATGGTGAAATCAATAGCCATTCCGTTTAATACATGACTTTGCACATTGGTTTTAAACGCTGCCATTTATCAACTAAGTTTCACTGCCAGAGTCCTATTAGCTACTCATTTACTGCCAGAGAACCGAGGACTTTGCCTTCCTTTCCCAAAAGGAGGACCTGTAGCAGCTGCTGCCACCGCTCCCATTGACGACCCCAGGAACACTGATGAATGGGCTTAAGCCAAGGTCATTAGACTTGGTCATGATGGGAGTTCAGCATCCTCAGCACTGCTTTGACTTGTTTGTTTAGCCCGGACTGAGCACACCTCCTTGCAGCACCACAAAACTGGCTCAGAATAGACAGCTGGCACTCCCTACTGCAGTAGCCCGCACCCTCAGTGCTACCTTTCAGCAGCCTCTTCCCTCAGCCAGCTAACCGACACCTTCTCCCAACTCCACCTCTTGCAAAAGACTTCAGGCGATAAAAGTCCTCAGCGCAATCTTTGTTCTCTTTTGCATTCATCTGCATCTCTCCGACCTGGAACCCACATCTGCCTCTCTGCAGCCCTAAGATCAACATCCAGCTCACTCCCCATTAGTCTTCCAGCCTTTGGGATGATTGATTGAGGCTACAGAAGAGATGCGGCAGAGTGCATCGAGGTACAGTGAGGAAAGCAAGTATCTGAAGTTAACAGACAGGACAGGTTGGGCACTACCTTTTATATGAAGATCATCACTTCCCTTCTTAATAAGCAAAGATTTCATCAAAGAAATGCTGCTATTGTATGGGGTAAGTGCCAGTTTTAAGATCATGCTTGCATTAGAAACTTGGTCACATAATCACACCTTAAACCAACTTAAGTACACAACAAGATGCGTGCAGCAACCACAATTACCTTGGTTTAAATCAGATTTTCAATAAAGCTTAAGATTTGCACTGGTTTAACCACACCTATTTAAAACAGTGCAATCTCCCTTTTCAGGTTTTAACTCCCATTGCAAAATATTGCTTGAATTTGGTAAATTAGCAAGCCTTTCACAGGATGTTTCCCAGGAGATTTGCAAATCAAGGCCTGACTATTCATTTCACAGAAGCAGAGCTTACACTGGAGAACTGAATATTTTTCAGGTAATGTAAGCATTTAACTTTTGCTCCATCAAACTCTAGACATGGAAATGCTGGAAGCACTTTACATTTTCCAGTGCATAAGGTAGAAGCTCTTTGTAGCATGGAGCATGTTGCTACTTGGATGTGGATGCAGTAAGGAGGACATTTGCTGCCCAGGGCTTCAGGGTGAAAAATTGCAATTCTCCACACTGCATCAGTCATGGACAGTGAAGTCCACTTAGTCAAGTTTTTATTTTCTTCCTTTTTATGGCTGTCACTAAGCTCTCTAAGCCCTTCCTGTAAATTTCCATTAGGTTTGTTAAATGCAGAGCTGCTCACAGCCTGGCTTTCCCAGCAGGGATCTTTTCTGAGATAGACATTTCCTTCACGCCTGGGTCCAGCTCACATTATTAACGAGCCTGGAGAGGATGAAGGGCAGGCTTGCATGCTTTGCTGAAAGTCAAATAAGGAATCAGAGTGGAGCCTGTTAAGTACCAAGAGCCAACAACTTAGGCTACACAGCCTCTCCCTCTGCATGGAGGCATTATCTACACAGCTTACGTATGTCCCCTGGAAGAAACTAGGGCCGAGCTCTAGGAATTAATGACAAAATTATTCATACGGGACAAGAAAGGTGAAATATGATTTACTGCCTTGGCTTAACCAGTATTTGAAAAGTAAATGAACAAAGCACCGGTCAGCACAAACTGACAGACATCTGGGTAACCCTCCAGCTGGCATATCCAAACCTGGAAGCTGAAGAGGAGGAGGGACTAGGACAAAAGTTCCCCAACTCCACCATAACAATACAGCTCAGGAGCAAGATGGCAAGACAAAACATCACTGTAATTTGCAAGTAGGGTATGTGTGTCCAGGAAGGCATAAATAGCGCTTACTGTCTTTCCACTTCAACCATCCCCAACACTGAAGAATGTAGCAGCAATGGGAAAAAGCACTGCTCTCCTTCAAATGCTGCCACATGGAAAGGCCCAACAGCAGCACCCTTGTCCGCAAATTAAAGTTTTATTAAGACTTTGCTGCCTGCAATCCCATCTAAAAATATCAGCACAACCTCATTACTAGAATGAAGTTTGTGGCAAGCCCAACATGGAGAAGACTAGTTGCAAAGCTATGCCATACCGCACACAGCTAATCGGATTTTCATGCTGCCAAGGTTCGCTTCCTCCACAAAAGAAATTACACTTCAAAGCTGATTTCTCAAATATACTGTCCATTACAAGATCACCAAGAGCAGGCATACGAAACCAGGTTAGTTTAAAGATGTGCTTTCTTCCCTTTGTGTAAACTTGTCATTCTTAAACCAATCGAGCTACAGAGGGCAAGGTGATGCTGTGCTAAGGAACAGGAATCCATTGTCCTGGTTTGGGAAGGAAGCAGCAGCACACGGTATTTCACGCAATGCAATGCTCGGCCAGATTCCAGATGCATCCTTGCCAGCAGCTCATTATCTCTTCTGCCGTCGTGTGATGATCAGCACAGCAAACCCATCCCTGACGCCCATGATTAGCTAGGCAACGGTATTGTTAGTACAAGGCAAAGTTTGGCACTCCCAGCAGCTGCCTGGATAGGAAAACAATCATTTCTAACAGCCCACTTCATAAATATTTAGCTTTCTGTGCAGTAGATGAGCCACATGCAAAGACAAATTCAAGTGAAAACTGGCTGCAGGGCGAACCGTATGGAACCAGCAAACAGGATTGCTGGAGTAGCTCTGCTGGGCAGTAATTCCCCTGACCAAGGAAGAGGTGGCAGCTTCACTGGCACCAGCCTGTTCCAGACCATCCCCTTGCAGTACAGCCTGTGTGTGACCAGCCAGGGGAAGAGCATGAGGCCAAATACAGGAAATCCTAACAAGGTAAGTCATTCAGGACACAAGATCTGCAGTTTGTGATTAACCACCACGCAAACATTTCAGTGACGTATGAAGTTATCCTATTCATCACATTCAGAAGAACACTGGAAAGATCACCCCTTCTCCATAACTAGCAGCAGGTGCATTTTTACTCCCTATACTGTTACACCCTGCTCATTTTCCAGAGCCCTGCAAGCTTCACCCGCCTGGAAAGCAGCAGCTGTGCAGAAACACACCCTGACACCTACCTGAACTGCCCCTGAATTGCCAAAGGTGCTGCAGAAGCAGGACAGTAAACAGCCACGTGCCTGCTTCAGGGAGGATGCCAGCTCAGCTCAGAATACTGTGCAGGATGACTGGCCCCGTCCATTTGACTGTGTAGTCCTGCCAGCTAGGTTAAATATCGGGATCTTTGAAGAGGCTCTATTCAAACTCACACCATTTACATGAGGTCAGCCTTACAAAGTTGGAGGCACCAGTAGCTACTAACACTCTTCTGTCTCAACAGTGTGAATACGCACAAGTTTGTTCTGCCCACCACTGGGCAACTAAAGCTGGATACAATCCCTGCTCTCGTGGCCAGTGGGTAAGACTTTGTTAGAGGTGTGCCTTCCATCTGTCATCTTCCCTGGGCAAGGATGTGATATCTCAGCTAAGGAAGAGAGTCATCAGTCAGCTAAGCTGTTAGATACCTCAGAGAGAGCGGGGGAGAAAGCAAAGAGAGATTAACACAGTAGGAAGAACCCAAACAGAACGGTTTCTTCTGATCCACAGGGCCACGACAGTTAAAACCCAAGTGACTGCCAGGAGTCAGCATTTGTGACCTACCCACAGTTTGTGTGCAGCAGATGAGCAGGCTCATAGAATGAGTTGAAACAGAGGGCACACCAACAAAAAACATAAGAGCAATTTGTCTTACATTCCCAGGGAGAAAGTCTTGAATTAAGAATTGGTCTTCCAACACATTCAATCGGAACACTAGATGGAAATCAAGCACTAAGACAACGACAGATCAGGAGAGTTTTGCACGAAAATCTGGATGTTCGATTATCTTGGGACCCAAGTACAAATACTGAGGCCGAGAGCACTGCCCTTACAGGACATGAAGCTACACAGCGAAACCTGTGTTGAGAATAAGGACAAGAAAAGTCCCTTACAGTCAGCCTTCATGCCACTATCAATTCTACCAAAATGCCACAACAGTTTTTTAAAGCAGTTTTTCCTGGAGCTTTTTTACACCACACAGTGTGACATAGGAAGTTGCAACTTGTGCCTGAAAGAATAAGAGGAACCTTCTTAATCCCTAACATGACTCCTGCGCTACCTGTTGCATATATATATAAATATATAAGTATAATAATAAAATGTTGTAACTAGACATCAGCTACTTCGACATTTAGAAGAGATACATCCCAATTTGGAGGAGGGATACTGAGGCCATCACTAAACGCAAAATAACTGAATTAGTGCACTACTGTAAGCAGACTGACAAAACACTCGGGTCCAAGGAAGACCCAGAGTTAACATTTGCTCCTACAACACTTGTAAGATTTTTGTGTATCATACAACTGCATTACACAGTAGTTTTGGCACTATTAAAAAAAAACCAACAAAACGGCTCGTGTTTATGTGAATAAGAACATCCCACCCAGGCCAAATAGCCTGGAAAAAAACAAGGCAGAAACAGACCAAATAAGAATTCCCTGAATTTTCACTGATGTTTTTCTCACTCAAAATCTTGCCAGTATTCCAGGGTATCCTTCACTTATCTGGCTCCAATGACACCAAGTAGCACGCAGGGGTCCTCTGGAAGGTAAGTAACAGATTCCAGCATGCAGAGCTTTAAGTTCCTTAAAGAAGGACAATTTAGTTTGGTATCACCTTAAACCAAGCTCTAAGCATGGATAACTTGCTTAAAGTCCTCTAACAACCTAAAGCCTTGTTAATTGCTTAAAGTGATTACAGGCAGACTATACTCCAGATAAGCTTTGAACCCTCAGAATATCTTAAGCTGTTCATGATCTATCAGCTCTTCCAGTGGCTTAGACAATTTAGGATGTTAGGAGTCTTTGGGGGAGCGCAAACTGCTTAAGCCTTCTAAGGTCTTAAACATCTTAAACTGCTGTTAAGTCTTGAGAGCCAAAGTCACTCTTTAGTCATCTTGGAACTTCCATTAGCATTTCAGCAGAACCTCAACATTTACGTTGATCCAGAAGTGACTTTGAAGTAGGCTTGTTTTGTAGATCTTATGCCAACAAACTAAACCAGGAAAATGCATCTAGAATAGGAGAAATCAACTTCAAAATAAACGTTTAAAATTAGCAAGCATAGCAAATGCCTTTTTTTTTTTTTTTTTAATAGAGCATTGCAATGTGCATACACAAAGCTGCCAAGCTCCAGAACCAAGATCTTGGCTTGTTCCAGTCTCAATGAGATCCACCTGGTAAGCCAAGTTTTATATTTTTAATCTTCAGCAGCTTTGAAATTAGCCAACTAAAAAGTGCTCTGTTTAACACACAGGGGAAACCTGCTCCAAAAAAAAGGAAGGAAAAAAAAAAAAAAAATCAACAAAACCCCCAAATCCACAATTATTACTCCAATTACTCACAGTTTGTAGACATTGAGTTGAAACCCTTTACAGAACCAGATAGCTCAAGGATTTAAAAGAGGAAAAGAAAATGAAGAAAAAATTAGCTGTTTTATTTCCTAGCTGGATTCACTACAGTACCACTGGAAAACACAGGCAAAAGGGACAACAAATAAAACTGGATCACACAAACTGGACCAAAGACTGGAAAATTAAGGATGATCTTATTGGAAAGCCAAGGGAATAAACAACTGAACGAGGAGGTCTAGTATAGACCTGCAGAGAAAAGAAAGGTTATAAGAAAGCAGGATGGACTGGTGCTGCCAAAGGGGGACAAGACATTCTAAAAATAAACAGGAGGAAAACGGTACTAGAATGAAAAAAGGTCTATTCATCAGTGAGGCCAAGGACAAAAATCAATGACGGACTAAAAGCAGACGTGATACTGAATTTTCACTCTGAAGTCTCCACTTACAAAATGTCCAAGGGTACTTATGCAATTAGGGAGTACGAAAAGAAGCCAGAGACAGCAGGTAGCTGCACTCATTAAGAAAATAACAACAAGAAAAAAAAAATTAACTTTTTTGAGCCATTCACACGTGATTTTTAATGTTACAAAAAACTGAGGAAGTAACAAAAGGTCAAAAAAGCCAACTTAGCAGCATTCTTCAAAAAGAAAGGCATGCTTAAATTTGCAATTACTCTCTCCTAAGTGCAACTTTTGTCCTTAAAGACAGTAATATAACAAAGAGAAAAAAGAAGATACATGAAAACAATGAAAGAGTGAGCTACATGCAGTAGGCAGTAAGTCAAATAATTGCTTGCATGAAATTTAATTGCTTTTGTAGATACAATTAGAAAAAAGGAAGAAAAGGCAGCAGGTGTGATCTGAATAGATAAAAGTGAAGCCTTTGATAACTGTTCTTAAGAGTACGTGGCCATACTCTAAAAAAGATTGCTACCCAGTCTGAGAAGCAGCAAGGACCTGCAGAAGTCCGGGGACACAGCACACAAACTGGTAAGTAGCAGGTTAAGTTTCTTTAGCACAGAGCTCTGTACCAAGTTCCCTTTCTCATGGTGGAAAATAAACGTCACGAACTAGTCAGTGTTTCACTGTATCTTGAAGAATTGGGTGAGGGAAATGAACTTGCTAATAACTGAAGACTTAAAGCAGCTCTGAAAATTTATCTTTAGGATTCACAGACATATTAAGTGGAATTTTATGAGGGCATCTTCTACCTAATGCCATCATTCATCCTGGATATCAAATTCGCATACAGAAATGGAAATAGAAATGGAATAAAACCCAATATCAGAATGGAAATACTGTTTCAAGCCTCCACATTACCATGTTACTTCTCTTGCATCCGCAATGACTGAGCCCCCTGGCATTCAGGATATCCAGGCTTCCCTGCACAGTTTGGAAATAATTCATTTCAGTTTTTTTTCTTAAATGCATGAGTAACAAAATCCAAATGTAAGCTTTCAGGATGCATCTTTAGTGCAAAACTGGCTGCCTTCCCCCCTTTTTCAGTCCTTTTATCAATCAAAATCCTCTTTCATCCTCATTTAGAAAATTCAACGCATCTTATGGTTAACATGTAGCAGAAGTTCAGGACTTCATCTCACCTTCTCCTGCTGTTAGTGGAATTCCCAAAATTAAACCTCATGCCAATGAGTACCCCACTGAGCCAGCCCTGGCAAACTCCTGCTCCATCCAGCCAACACTTATCTGGGTCTGAGCTAAAATTACTGCAGTGTCCCCAGAAACGATGTGACATGCAAGGAGGTGGTTGAGCCTCCATCCCTGGTGGTATTTAAAAGTTGTGTAGCTGCAGCGCTTGGGGACACGGGTCAGGGGTGGGCTTGGCAGTGCTGGGGTAATGGTTGGGCTCGATGATCTCAAAGGTCTTTTCCAACCTTGAACAGTTTGGTAGGTCTATGACATGCATTCCCTTACTTGGCCATGGTCAAAGGCCACTGTACCGATGCTGTTGCAAAAGGCCATTTTCAGGGAGGACTCAGACATAACCAGTATCTCTAGCCACCAGTTAACAGCTGTGAGAACATTCCCTGTGCAGGGTTGCGAACATCCCTCAGTTACACAAGAAGGAAGGCAGCTCCTTCTTCTGTCTCTGTTTGCCTTTTAAGAATAACTTCTGAAGGATGGAGAAACAATGCAGCAGGGCTTGTGCTGCCGGGGGGCATCATTGCCAGAGGCTGAAGAGCCCGGCAATGGAGCCAGCCAGCAGAGCCGGGCCAGGCAGCTGGAGACATCACCACCTCTTCACCAACGCTGATAAACAGAGGCAGACGCATTCTCCCCATTACTAATGAGAGGATACACAATTCTCAGAAGAAAAGAAATACAAAACGGCATTGGCATGGACAGACAATTGCAATGATCCTCTGCAAAGCACAAGAATTTATTGTGGAGATTATTTTCCCAGATTAATTTCACGTTAGAGGCAGATCTCACCACAAAGAATTAAAATATGCACACTACATAGCACTGAATCAGTTTGAGGCTCCCCACGCCTACTTCCCAATGAAGAATTCCAAGGGATGCTGCCTCTGAACCACAGGCATCTTTTCAGGGGGTATTTTAAGTCCATTACCACAGGCTCTGTCCTGAAGAAATCCCTCCTCTCTTGCGGATGCCTGCATTACACAGCTAGCCCTGGACTAGGCACTTCGAGTACTTGGTTTTGAAACAGTTTTCTCAGAACATTGAGGTTTCTGGATTAGGATTTTCCAAAGCATGGGAGTGCTGAGCCCTTCCAGAACCTGCTCCTGAGCGCTCAAGATGAAACGACATACCAGTGACACTCAGACCCCTGCCCTTCTCCCAGGGCACTCCTCTGCAAGGGCAGCACACAGCCTGCGCCTCCTCACTTTCGGTCTCACCTGTGCATGCTCTACAAGACAACATTTGAGAAGCCCCACCAGGGATGGGAAAGCTCTTGTTTGGATGTCACAGGATAGGAAAGGTTATGGGCCCTAAAAAACAAGTTCCTTTTTAATTCAGTGGAGGTATTTCTATGGTACAAGACGCTGTGGATTTCATTCAGTGCAGCAAAACCCAAAGATTCAGGAACAGAATCAAACTTTGAACTACGTAGAGCCAAAGAAGATGTAAAAAAATCTTCAGAGAGCATTAGCACCGGTCACAGTTACAAAGGATGACAGGCAGCACGCGAAGCAGCCCTGGGGAGGCTGGAAAAGCACTAACGGCCAGGCGGAGAAGTCAGTATGCAGGAGGATAGCAGAGGAGCAGGGGGAATTCATGCTGCTCTGTACCACTGCCTGCGACAGGCCTCCAGGCCAGTAAGTAGTACACGGTAGTTCATTTGCTACGTGGAGTACCCTGCCTCAAGTGGTGTGCCTAAAGGGATTCTCTTTTCCATGTGGCGCTGCTCTCCCAACAAGTATTAGTGGCATGAATTTGGTGTCGTGATTTAGCTCAGTGGTGCCCACCCTTTAAAATATGGCAGGCTCAGAGCCTTTCAATACCACGCTGCTGGACTGAACACAAACCCATCTCACACCCAAAAAAGCAGACTGCCACGTGGTGACGTGAAGGCGTGTGCAAGCAGACAGTGGGTTTGTGACTGAATACATATGCCAGTTGATGCCCATCTATACACTGAACGAAGAGACCCTCAGCAAAGGAACAGGCTGTCACAACCTCACACAGACTGCAACCTGTTTCGAATCCACATCTGAGGGCCAAAACTCTTATCAGCAAAACTCGCCTGTGAACCCTTACTCCAGCCTGTTAGCACCGCAATTGGTTAAAGAGCAACAAGACAAGCATGAAGCATCCCCCAAAGACACCTACGCTGCCTCACGATGTAAAGTAAACCTCACACTTTCAGACTTATGAGAAGAAATGGCTTGTCTTGTTGGTCACTTGCAGAGAAGTTGTTTCCAAAAGTTGGGGTCCTGTCCCACAGGAACGCTGTCCCCTGGGTTCGTTTACACAGACCATTCCTCAAAAGGACCATAACTCATCAGGAAAAGTAGACAAAATTATAAACAGGTTGGAGACCTGCTCTATGATGGATAGTTTGTTTACTTGCAAGCAAATGAAACCAGCAAAATGAAAAGAACACATGAAGGACATGCTGAACACCAGCTCCACCACCTTTGCTATTTGTTATCCTTACTCGGAATAGTACTTACTCACTGACAATTGGCATCTCCGAGTTTTCCATACAAGTCTGTATTTGATACTGCACGTTCGATCTAACATATCAGTAAACAACGTAAGGTGGTTGGCCTTTGAGTGTTCGGGAAAGGAGGAACTTTCCTGATGTTACTTTAAAATTTAGTTTCTTCCAACTTATTCACGTAAGAAGCAGAGCAAACAAATTGATGATTTTTGTGAGCTGGGTGTCATTCTTAAATCTAAGGAAGCAGGTACACAGTGTCCTTTCTTTCCTTTGCTCACCAGAATGCAACACTGCTAGGGGTTATATTTTTGGCTAATAAAAACTTTCATTTTATCCTCAGAGCTACTGGCTCACAAATTCCAGTCCCTTACAGGCTTCTTTCAGGCTCATTAGGTGCATTTCCAAGTGTGGATGAATACTGCTGTCATCACCCCACCTCCCTACAGCACTGAGAGCCAACTTGTCAACACCTGTGTAGACATGAACCTTGGGTTTAAAATACTGAGAACTGCTTCACAGCTCAGCAGGCCAGTCCCAGCCCCAGTCACAGGTATTCAAGTCATACACTTGTCTCTGCAAGCCAGCCAAGTTGCATCTCTGAACAGCTAAGCCTTCTGCAGCCATTCAACCAACTACAGGCTACTGCTGGCAGCAGCTGGTTAGCCACCATCCCCTAGCTCGCAGCCACGACCTAGTCATGGGCAATTCGAGCTTCTTTGTTCTCTAATAAAAAGGATACACATTTAAATAGTTCTCCTTTCCCAGAGATTTATGGAAGGCTACATAACCCTCTCTGTGGAAAAATGACTAGTTATAACATTAAGGAAATTTTAGAGTAGTACTGCAGCTGCTACTTCCAGGGTGGAATGCGGCTGGTATGCACGGAATCTACTCCCCTGTAGCTCCCCAGGCAACACAACCTGCAACCTTAGTACATGCTAAGAGGAACTGAAACCAGGAGGAACCTAACGGAGGGCTGAAGTGTGGAGACACCATGGCCAGGCTCTCTCGTACTCCCTGCAGGACAGGGAACTTGATGGTATCATGTATCGAAAAACCCCAGAGTAGCTGTCGAACAAGGAAGGTAAAGGATATAATGTCGGCTCTTGAGCCAGCAACTTTGGCAGAATTGCTTTCCTCGGATGAACTTTGCTCATTATAATCTCACCGTCACACCAAAGCACACCTCCATCTCAAAGCTACCTGGCTCCAAGGTACGACCACCCCTCACAGAGCATGTGTTTTCTGTTTGTATGGACTGTACCTTTAAAGGTAAAGCAAGAGAATTTTACAACTGTCAAGTAACAAACGTTTGTACTACCAGAGTCACTCAAGCTCTACCTAGAAGCAAAGAAATAATATAAAAATTAGGAAGGGAAGAAGTTAGGGAAGATTCCATTGTAACTATTGGGATCAACCCCTCCTTAATCCTCCCCTTTTTAGCCCTGCTGAAGACCCCAAGCTGAAAGTTTTCTTACATAAAAATGCTCCACTGACCCCACTAGCAGCTCTTCTTAACTACTGTACTCGTTTAAAGGCAGTCTGAAATATGGGCATACAAATTTTAAACAGTTCCAGCTTATTTATCTAATTTCTTTTACAGTGATACTAACATTTTGCTATCTCTGCTGTTAAGCATCTTGCGTCTCATCCTAGAACTAAATTTGTTGTTTTTACAGCCTCGCATATTGATGGCTTAATCACCTATGATCAACTAAAACCTCAGGTCTTTTTCCTCCTCTGTTATTTTAACTACTGAGCTCAGTGTTATTAGTCACTAAGTGCACTTTATACTATTAAGCTCTCATTTCTATAGCTCCAGTCACTTTCAAGGCAATCCAATTCTTGTGCAACACTCTGATCTTTCTCTGCAGTGACAAGGCTAATGTCACATCCTCTGCAAATTTATTCCGTGCACCCCCACAAGACATTAGTGTAAAGGTATTAATAACCAGTCCCAGAACAGGTTCTTAAGAGAGTCCATCAATGACCTCTTTTGGGACAGAGTCCAGCTCTCAGCCACGTTGTATTCCTTCCTTTAGCCAGGCCTTCACCCGCCCTTTACCAGATCTTGTTGTAATCTTAGTTCTTTACAAATTAACTAGATTTATTTTAGTTCCAACGCAGCAACTGCCTTACTAAGACACAGATGTATTAGACCAGGAGCAAGACCTTAGCCGACCCTTTAATTAAAAACACATACATAAAATTCTCAAGGACAGGTATCCAACCTGCTATATTCCACCTTAGTCAAATCACAACACATTCCATCCCCTTTTCCATGGGTTTAGTTTTCCTTTCCTTCAAAATATACCACATAAAGCTGTGTACTGAGTTCACATTATGGACTGTCAACATAACATAACCTTCCCCATTGCCATCTGCAAGAAAAACTCCATCAGTGCTACTCCAACTTGGCAACACAGCCCAAACCCTTTGATTTTAATTACTGTTTCTTTAGAACTCTGGAAGGACTACTTGCATAGCCTCTCATTATGAGCTCATGGAACTTCAAGTTATGCTTTTTTCTTTTTTTTCTTTTTTTTTTTTTTGGTCAGCATGTACTTCCAGTTTACTCATCTCATTTTCCGTAAGCACATACTTTTCAGATCCTGTATTTGAGGCACAGCTGCTATTTCAACCTGTTTATGTGAACCCTATAGTACTTGGTTGCAAATGCTTCTATTGTACATGGGAATAAAGACCCAGGGAATTACAACCATCTTTGTTGTTTGTTACTGACCACATTTTTCTTTGCCAAATTAGAACAGTGGGGGTGTTTTCAGCAGTACAGTGTTTTTGTGATCCCTGCTGTTTGCCAGGTTACCCGCCTTATAGTACTCCATCAACTGCCGAATCCTTTATTATTTCTCTTCCTGTCTGTTACTGTGCATGGAAACTATACAAATATTTTTCATCTTCCTCCCTTGCTTCTCAAGTTAAAGTCAACAGAAATGCCAACCTCAAACCAAGTCTATTAAGCCAGGAACTACTGAGACAGCATCTACATGTCAGGAACTCTCCTTTCTCTGAGGATCTTCCAAGTAGATCTGGGGCAGATATCACAGCCGCAATCCACTTTGCTCTGACAGAGCCTCACTCATTTGTGTGTTCTGATGTTAGAGCCTCAGTGCAAATTATTCAGCTCGGTGAATACCTACACCTTCATGCAGAGGTTTGTAAGTCACTCACTCCAGCTGCTGTTGGTTTATAAAATGGTGCAGTCAAGAACAGAACGTATCAGGTGTTCTGCTGCAAGAAGAACCACCAGTCCATGTGAGGTCCACAATAATCACCAGAAGCACTGGTCACTCCAATCCACCAGCAGGAAACCCACTGAAGTGTTTCTGTCAAACCACCAATAAATCTTCCACCTCTATAGCCACCCTGTTTTATGTTTGTATACAAACAATTTATATTTGCTGGAGTTGTGCATGATTGTTGCTGGGATAGAAGTAAGGAGATAGAGGAGTGCCCTAGCAACATGGTGAGCTAAGAAAGTTAAGAGATGCTGCAGAAGGGCTGACAGCGCTTCCATAACATCCCATGAGAGTGTCTTTAATTAGTGAGGTGCCAAGAAGAGACATGCCACTTGGCTTGGGGCTACTGCAAACACCAGAATGGATACCTACACGGGGTGCGGCAAGCCAGGACAGCCAGACCAGGCTCCACAGTATTCAATCAAAGCATCCACCCTCAGGGAGATTTCATTTCCCTGGGTTCTCGTCCAAGTTCATCTCATGAGCCCTCATCAGTAGACCAGATTTTATCACTTCACTATACTGAAAATAACTTACTCTTGTGAGTTCGAGAATAAGAGAGCCATTATTCCTGAATAATTCTGCTTAGAAAGTACAGCAACTATTCTTGAAGAAAGGCACTTATCCTGGAAGAGAGTGATTATAGCTTATTCCATAATAATATCTTGTAGAACTTCATGTATAAATAAGGCCTTGATGAAAGATTATGTTCAAGAGAACAAGAGGGCTGTTTGAAGAGCGCAGGCATTCTGTACTACTGAAATTGGTCCAATCTGAATTCCAACCACAGATTTCACCAGAAGGCTGTACTGAATTAGTCAGTATTACAATTGTCTATATATTTATTCTGATTTAAGATAGTGGTTCTACACTGACCATATGACTCTCCTCAAGCACCACATGTCTGATCTTAGGCACGACAGATGGAGTCCACATGCATGTGGTAAGATCACCAGCAGTGCTGCAAGTTTCTAGCTGCCAGCTTTTAAGTTACAAGACACTTCAACATGTGAAGCATAACCCAAAAGAATATCAAGGTGGTTTAGTACCAGGAAATAACTGAAGCGAAGAAAACCCTGAAGTGTTCCTGCATCACAGAAGAAACACTGCTCCAAAAGAAGCACTTGCACAACACCGTGGAAAAAAGGGTCTCAACAAAGTGTGGTGCAGAGTCTCCAAGAACACTGAAAGCAATGTTTCACATCTCAGACACCCAGTCATCACCTATGTCACACCACATCTAAATTGGCTAGCGTTTAATCGCAAGTTTACAAAGGGACAGTTACACCCTTCATGGCACTGTATAAATAAAAGAGCTAAAGTCTACACATCGCACCATTGGGCTTTCAAGCGAGGACCAAAACAATTCGCTGGCTTGCTCATAAAGGGGAAAAAAATCTTTGCAGTTCATAGAATCTCATGTTTGAATACTGTAACAAGTATTTGATAACTCTAGCTCAGCAGCTTTCAACCTAGCTGGTGGACTCCAAGGGGTCCATGAAAGCTGAGGAAAGCAAGCATAGCACTAACAGCTCACATTTGCTGTTGGCATTGGTAACTTTTAGAAGTCCATAAATCCAAAGAGACTGAAAGACATTGCACTAGACATACGTGAAACAAAGGATCCAGAAAACCTAGAGACACACAGGAAATAAAATGAGCTATGAGATGCACTTCAAACAGCCTCAGCTGTTATAATCAGCAAAACAAACACTGATTGTAAGAGGCTTGGGTAAACACTGTGGCAGTCCAAAAGGATATGAAGAGTTAGGTTTTTTGCGTCCCTCAATCGCAATGCCTCAGGCAGCAAAAAGCCACCTTATCCCCACGGCCCTAGGAAGAGAATGGCCAAAGCAGTTGCATAGCCATGTAAAACAAGCACTTACTCTGGTCGGCAGATCACCAGGTCCCCTTTGTTGGTGCCATATGCCAATCCCAGGCCTGGCTCGGGCAGCCAGCGAGCAGAGTTTATGCTGACATGTCTTCTCTGGTCGGCAGGCATGGGGTAAAGAACGTTGAACACTCTCTGAAAAAATAACAGGAGATTACTTCAAAGGACAGTACAGGGTGGGAGAGCCAAACAGGCTCAAAACAAATGTCCAATCTCCCTGCAGCAGTGCAGCTGCCCAAGGAGACCTGTCACTTTGCAGGACATTGCAAGAAAGCACTAATCCAGCAGCTGCCAGAAACATACATATATGTGCCCCTAAGTGTTTAACAGATCAACTGGCACACAGCTGCAGAGCAGGAGAAATTCCACCCCCAGGAAAAGCTGCCTGTCACTCAGCGGGCTGCACAGTCCTTCTATTCAAACTAATTCAACAAAGTGGTTGGGACAAGCGGTATAGTCATTAGAACGCAAGACAACTGGGATGCTTCTGGCCTTCACCTCTCATCTTGGGTCACTGGGGTGGAACAGGAAACTGGCAAGCAGATGGGCTTTCAGCATCAAAAGTTTACTGTTTCTATTAAGCAAACCAAACTTTAAGCAAAAATGATACACAATTATTTCCTTTTTTAAAACATTTAAACAGCTTCCTGATGATGTTTTAGAGTTTAACCAACACCCACACCGACAGTGCACAGAAGAAAACAAAAATCTAGAGATTATGAGAATAACAAAAGTACACAAGTAACAAATCCCTCAGTTCAGGTCCCCTTCCAACACCGTCCCTCCTACCTGCAGTAAGGTAGGAAGCTGAACAGCTGCTAAGACTGCGGGTAGTTAGTATGGCTGCAAGCCGGTGCTTCCCAAACGCTGCATTAATGTGGGTGAATGGAAACCCTTGTGCACGTGAAGGCAAGTTCTGCCTTCTAGTCTGCACTAGCTTGGTTTTTGAAGCCTATGAGCTTGAAAGGCAAGAACGATGAAGCGGAACAGATTATACTTGTGTACACACTCTCCTACTCCAAGAAGCTAGTGTCTTTTGTACAGCACAACATTTTCCTGCACCCTGCCATCCAGCAGCCAGAACTGCATATCGCTGACAATACTCCATTTAGCCAGAAAATGACACAGTAGATCACAAAAACAAAGGCATAAGAAATGGAAAGAAGGGTAACAAGTTGGTTTGGTTACCAGGAATAGACAGGGACAAGCTGCTTCAGTGTACTGGGCCATCAGACCATGTTCACCATGTTCCAGCATGGCTTCAGAAGGCTAGGACCAAAGACTGCATTTACAAGTCCAAGCCACTAACAGAATTTCTGTAGAAATTTAGTTAGAGTTTAAACCTGTAGCCACTGCAGGCAGCAGACTTCAAATCTAGATTTTCAATGGGATATGTCTCAGGTGAAAGATACGCTTCATTAGATTTTTCTGATGGACAGCCACTCATTCATCATAAACGCCTTCTTCCAGACTCCCTAGAAAAGGGGATGGTGCTGGAGCAGGAAGCAGGGAAGGGAATGACGATGTGCTGGAACAACAGGATAAAGGTAGATGGGGATGCAGATCAACCACTACTGCACTGCTAAGGTGGCCTGAAGTAATAATTAGAATTCATTATGGTGGGACTCATCAGCTAGCATAACAAACTGGGGCTGTTTTTCTATATAGCTCTACTGCCCACCCCACATCTTGTCTGTTTGGAAATTTAACTTGAGAAGAGTGAAGCAGAAACCACTTAACTGTACGTCCTCCAACAGCTAGTGCCCAGAACCTTCATCTTGACTACTGTAATGCAAAGTTAAGTCAGAGCAAAACGATATAACTACATTATTTCCTGTCATCAGCAACACGTTTAAGCTCTCCTCTGAGGTGGCCACATTAGAGGAGAAAACATCCTTAAGGATTTCTCTGAATGAAGCTGGTCACTCATCACCCTGGCTATCACTCAGCAGTCAGTGCACCCCCAAAGGAGCTGGGTGGTTGGATGGAAGGAGCAGGCCCTCAGGGGTTTATCTAGCTCTTACCCATCTCTGTCATGTCTGTCCCTTTCCCTCCCTGCCTTGCTTGCTGGGGGGTGGCGGCGGGCAAGGGGGAGAAGAAGAGGAAAAAAATATAATCAGATGTACGATGGTAGCACCTGTTACCATGGAGATTACGGTGCACTCTGAGATGGGAACACTGGATTTTGAGGAGGAGGAGGAAGGAGGGGAAAAGGAGGGGTCTGCCAGAGCTGGGAGCATACATTTATAAAATAAGCATTCCAAATCTCTCATGAACTGCAAAGGTTTTCCATTGTATCTTTCTTCAGCTATTCAGAAACAAACAGTTTGTCTTCTCCTGGGAATGGCTCTGCAAGGTATCACTGCTTGAGAAGCTGCCCTGCTGGGCTGGCTGCAAGCTCCCCTCCATGGCAGGTCAGTTTGCACAGTTTCTCACATGCTCTGCAACCTGCCGCGCCAAGCAGGGAGACTTGCTGGCTACAGCATCCTTGCTAGCTCCTGTTGAACATCCAGGTGCTTTGCAGTAAATAGCACCCTGTGGAAAGTGCTGCCAAGGACATGGGTCTGGTTTTGACAGCCTGCAAAAATGTTGGCTGAGGGCAGAATCTCAAAGACAGGATGGCTTAAAAATTCTGCATAAGAATAGTTGCTTCATCACTCCACTCCATTCACTTCTAAACAGCTCGTCACACCGAAGAGCTCCCCTCCCCTGCTGCTTCCCACTCCCACGCTAATGGGACAACTCCATGCAGTGTTAAGGGTGATGACATCCGTGCGTGTGGTAATTAGTACATAAAAAGAGAAAGCAGCTGTACTGGCATAATCACCAGTCGCAGCAGTAACCAGGACCCAGCTAATCAATCTGATGCAGTCATACAGACTGGCTGTTGCAATTGCATCCATTAGCAAGACCCCCTACTCTATCCATTGAGTGGGGGAAAAAAAATTAGAAGTTCCTTCAACATCAGCAGGTCCCTCTCTTCAAAGAAGGTCAAGAAGCCTGCCAGGAAGCATTATTCTCCATAGATCACAGCTAATTCCTTTCAGATATATTTTTTTGGGTCTTTGTGCTTCCATTGCTAAATCTTATAAAGTCACTGAGGTATTTCAACCTAGTAGCCAGCCTGAAAACATATCAGAGACACACACTTCTTTGCCAGTGGCACTGTCCATGCTTTGTAGTTCTAAACTTCTAGGAATAACATTCAAGTTATTACAGGAATCCTACACAAACAGGATTCTCCAGTTTCTAAGTCAAGAGATTGCCACCAACCCTCAAAGACTTTTGAAACCACGAATTCAAATGCATAAAGTTTATAATTCACCAGTTCCCTTTCGTTAGGGCTGGCCCACAGACTAGTTGCAGGCCATGTGTAACAGCCATGTTGATGGCCAAGGGCTCAGGAACCAGTTTAGAACCACTGTTGTAAAAGTCCACTGATCCTTAAGGTGCCCACCACACTCTACCACAGCCACCAGAGGGTTTATTTTTAATAGGGTGGCATTTTCCTTAGGAGAGATACTGTATTGCATCCCACTTTATCGGCCCATAATCACTGCCAGCAGTCAGAGCAAGCTTCCAGGTTCTTCACCATAATCAATGTCAAACTTGCCCTTAGAATCATCACTACAGTGCTATACACAGCCACACCATTAGATGTGGCGACTCAGCATTTTATAAAGTTGGCAGTTGCATTTGTTTCCAGATGCAGTTCTGAAATAAGAGTTCTGACTGGTTTGTTTCCCTAACTTACAAATGCTGTGAAACGTGAGGAGTGGGAGCTTCAAAACATCCCTGTGGAAGCTTAAGCCCAAACAGGCAACGTAAGTATAGCAAGCTGTTCCCTTCTTGGCGGCAATATAAACATATAAAATGTCATTTCACCAGGCAAGAAAGGTTCTAACCCTTCCCTTTAGGGCCACATGGCACAGCCTGGATTACACAGAACAGTTGCTTGACCTATGCTTATGTTTGTAGAAAACCGTGCCTCTGGTGATCTTCACAGGAGACTCCAGAAGTCTTCTGCCATTTCAGTGAGTCCACCTCTCCTCTGAGTTCAGGGGATGTCAGCAAGATCAAAAGTCTTCCTTTAGAGATATAAAACCTGTCTAGGTAGCTAAGCTTGCACACAAAAGATGATTCTCATACAAAGGGAAAGAAACAGTCACTGAAGAAACAGCTGGTTGCTGCCGTTCTACATCCCGGTAACCATGAAGTGTGAGGAAAGATTTGGTTGAGTAATTTGAATCCGCACTTCTCTATTTTCACAAAGACTGCACTAGGAGTGACTACTTATCTCTTCGATGTGCCTCTTCCATCCTCCCTGAACAGGAGTGAACACATACATCATCTACTGAACTCCTCCCTACAGCTCATTTCATCACATCACAGCCACTTCTTCAGCACTGAATTCAGCAGGGGAGAAGAGGGCTCAGAGACAGCAGGGCTGTGAAAAACCCCAGGCCCTCAGAGCATTCAGCAAACGAGCTGCATGTGGAGTGCAGAGGCCACCTCGGGCCCACTGCTGCTGCTCCCCCTCCAACTTGTCAGTGCTGGCACATCAGTGCTGTAGCACCTCTTGCAGCCACCACTTCAGTATTTACTTACGGCAGTGAGCCAGGAGAGGCTTCGTGACAGTCAACAGCCTCAAGGAATCTTTCCCGATGATCTCTTCCTCTCCCATCAAGCTGCTGTACTTCTGTGGGAAGGAGGCGCTCAGGGCACAACCCACAAGCACAGAGCTAGGCAGTTAATTTGTACCTGCCCTGGAGGGCTAAGAAAACTTTTTGCTAAAAGCCTCTGCTCTGCAAAATCCTAGTTATTGACCCAGTGTTTACCTCTTCCCCTCCTGCTCTCTCAGGGAAGCTGCTGCTATTTAATAATGCTCTTTAAATTCCACCTTTGCCCTCCGTTTCTGGGGTGTGCCAACATGAAAAAGCTGGATGGGGCAATCGCCAGGATCCTGTCAGTCAAAGCAGCAGCGGGCTGCCCCCAGCCTATGCTGCTGCTGCCAGTTGGCATCAGCGCTGTACCGCTCGCCTGGTCCGAGCAGCGCCGTGCCCAGCCAAAGCGGAGGCATCACCAGCCAACCCCTTGCCCAGGGCCTTCCCACCCCGAAGGGGAGCAATGAAAAGCAGGGGAGTGCTGACTGCTACTTGTTTGGCAGAGCAAGACCTGTCTTCTCCTCTCTGGCACTCAAGAAAGAAGAAAAAAAAACAACCATGTTTTGAAGCTGGAGGAGAAGAGAAAGTTGGCACAAGCTGGTAGGGAAACTCAGCAGGAACTCTTGCTTTTTATCTTCTTAAACTCAATAGAGACATTTCTGCTCTCAACTAGATGCATCGCCTCTCAAGATGCCAATAAATTTCAAGCCATTACCTCCGCTTAGCCCAAGTGGTAAGCTGGGCTATTAGATCAGCCCTGATAAAGGCTGCATGGGGTGGGGGTGCAGATGTTCCCTTGTTTACATGGGGAAACCTTGCCATCCATGAAGCTCCATCCTGACAGGTAAAAGGGGAGGAAAGGCTGGAGCAGATGGGGTGGGTTTATCAGGCACCAGCCTAAAATGTAGTTATTAATTTTCAACTGAATGGATGCTGTCAGCAGAGGCTGACTGAC
This sequence comes from Falco biarmicus, assembly GCF_023638135.1. Taxonomy (NCBI): domain Eukaryota; kingdom Metazoa; phylum Chordata; class Aves; order Falconiformes; family Falconidae; genus Falco; species Falco biarmicus. Next base: position 2,881,958 of record NC_079294.1, read on the forward strand.
CATGAAAACACACAACAAGAGAAACATCTCACGTGCTAAATCCAACAGAAACCTTACTGGGAGGAGTGGTAAAATCCAGTTTCACAGCCACTCTAACCTGGGCTGCAGAGAACAGAGCTTCAGAAAGGAGTACTGATCTCTGCTGGATGGGTATAGCCCTGCTGGCAGCCAACATCTGCACCTTGTGCCTGCAGAGATGTAAAGTTTATGCTGGTAAATAAAGTGCTCCTCATACGGATACAGGTTATACCACCAAAATAATCGCAGAGGGTGCACAGCTTTGCCAACATAACTGCAGCTATACCAGAGCCTCTGGCCAGTGCAGGTACCTCATTTTGGAACAGGCTTTAGCAAACTAAGCTACATGAAGTGTGTAATACAGATACAGCCTGAAAAGCGCAGCCAATCCACCACATTGTACTAAGTTCACTGAAAGCACACCTCCAAGCAAAGCCTACGCACAGTCTGAAACTACTCAGAGCATTAAAACAAATGTAGAAAACTACAAACTGTGCTTGTATTTGCCAGAGCAGCAGATGAGGTGCAGCAACAGGATGAAGGTAGAAGCAGAGCAAAACCAAGAGCAGTACAACTAGGGCTGCACACATTTTGCATTTCCTCACCTGCCCTTCATCTTCTGCTCCACAATCTGACCTTGAACAAGAACCTGAAGTTTCATTTCATCCTTTTTGATTACAAGCATCTTACTGAGACTGAACAGCACCTAAATCAATTAATTATCTTTTTTTGCCTGACTCATGGCAATGGTGTGTTGCCACTGAAAGATCTTACCTGCTTTTGTTTTGGTTTTGATTTTGTTTTTCTTAATGTCAATGTGTTACCTAGTTTTTACCTCTGACACCAGGGTATCAGATGAACTACTATAAAGCATCTACCACTCTACTGAAAGCACTATACGCCCTTTGCTTAGCTGTCAGGAAGCCACATGCATGACTGACTTCTATGATGCTGCCAATTAAACAAGTCCATGGCTTTTTAAGGTCCAGAAGCATAATAAGATACAGACATCCTAACCTGACCTCCTTAATAAATATCACTATCCCTTTTTTGCTTATGTTACATTCTTTACTCTGCCTTCTATTAACGAATTTCACAAAAACTGCTGAAATTCAGGCTTATGCCTTGCACAGCCACAAACTCCAGAGCCCTCTGCAGCAGAATTCAAGTCTAGCTTGCCTAAAGCAGAGGGCCATGACAGCAAAGCAAAACAAACACTCCTTGGGATAACTGATGGATGGCTCAATACATTTATTCATAAGACAATGTATATCAGCATTCTGAAACAAGGCAAGGATCCCCTTTGTTTGGAGAGAGTCTCCTTCCTATATCCATACACTGATACAAAGAGAAAGGCATGCATTTCCCATGATCAGACAGGGGAAAAAAATTTGCTTTTTTGCTCCCAGTCTCCCTTTATTAGGCAGGTTGGTCTGTGCTGCGCTCAGCCCCTCCTCCACAGTTGATTCTTGCTAACAACATACACGTCTTTCCATTAGATCTTCTCTGTTAAAATGGAAGAAGTAAAAAATAATGCACTTATCTCTTTGGATTTGTCAGTCTTAATCCTCAAATGGATCTTATCATCCAAGGCTCAGCACAAATAAAATTTCTTTCAACTCCATTTATCTTCCCCGGATGCAATAGGATCATATATGAAATTCTTCTTCAGACTTTACCAATACAACAAACCTCCCTGCCTTTTTCTGCACCTGTTATCACTGCAGAAAATCGTGGCTTTGTTTTCTGAGCCACAGTGAATTAAACAAGAATTAACCCCTAATTTTCAGCAGCAACTGAAAACTTATCTGAGGATACTTGATCCAATTCCTAAAACAGGTCAGCACCCACAGTTTCTGTTGGACTGATTGAGAAACCTTCTGCAAAGCTGAAACTTTGTTGGTTCTTCCTGACCCTAGTTGCCCACATAATTTATTGATGATCTTTCAGTTCGGGAGAAGCCTCATTACAGCACACCTAACCCTTTCTTTCTCTAGGCTAGCTCTTGGCACTACCAGCTGGAACTTTATTTGACAAGCCTGCCATGCAGCTACTACATGAGAAAGAGCTTTAAAATAACTAGTGGGAAACTTCAAAACAAGAACTATGTCTTACAAAGAAACAGATCACCTCAGGTAACAAAGCTCTCAGGAAAATAACGCACCTGCAGCGAAGTGGCTCATTACCTTACTACTCGTCTCCCAAAGGCTGCAAACCCCAGGGTAATACCTCCACAAAAAGCCCTTTAGGGGACTGGCCCAAACCCAGATCTGAAACCTACGGCTGAGTAAGCAAGAAATTGCTAAACAAAAACAACTGTTCTTTCAATTCTGCACGCGTGTGGTGGGTACAAGATGACAGGAGAGAAACAAGAATGCCAAAGGGGGTGTTAGCGTGACAGAAGATAGATACGTATATATTTGGTGCAGATGCACAAGTAAACTGAACTGTGCAAACTGTGCCCCAGCTATTGCTCTCTCTTGCAAAAATCACTAACAGCTCTCAATGATTAAACAATCTAAGAAAAATATGGTCACTTTATTGCAAAAGGAATTACAAGGTTCTTCACTTTTGCCCTTAACTCAGGCTGCAAATCAAAAGCAGTACCTGTGAATTCCCTATTAATGGCATGCTGAGACTGTAACAGCAAAAACTATAATATGTTAAAGATCTAATGACAAGGATTCACGCACAGCTGCTATTCCCCATCTGCTGAGCCTCAATATAATGGCATACAAGATCAAATGTCAACAATATGTTGATGACAGAGCTACATGCATCCTCATCTAGGTGAAAAGAGGCTGTCATCCAGCTGCCTACATGTCTGGAAGGAATAAATACTGGAGGAAAGAGCTGGCTTCAATTTAATTTGAGAAAGATGGTAGGAAGAGGTACCAAAAAAGTCTTCATGAAACTGCAAACCTCTTCTCAGCCCATGGCCAGTTCAGTGCAGATCTGGGAACAAATCACCTTTTGCTCCCTTCCCCCTACCTGACTTGGGCAAGACGACTGCACATAATCTCAGACACGGAACCATCTTTACCATAATTTCTTCTATCTAGTTAACACTACCCAATTGCACCAAAGCTAACGGTACCTATGGTGGAGCAAATGGGCTCAAGACCTCACCCAAACCACAAGAGCTTGGCTCTCCTAATACCGGACCCCATAATTCAACAAGGTGGCTTGGCGCTCAGCTTCATGTCCCACAAAGTAAAATCATCACAAATAGATGTCATCTGCCTTTTCTTCACACCAGTTTGCTCAGACTGACACTGCTCCCATGTTTAACCATTACGTGAGACATTAACACAGTGTTTTATGACGGGATCCTAACAAGTTTTTACAGTTTCTTACAAGTTCTGTCTTAGCAGCCTTCATGTAGACATGGGTGCATCAGTCAAGACAGCAACTGAACCAGCCCTTACAGCATACCATTCCTGCACCTATACTTGAATGTGCAAATCTTTATGTCATCTGCAACACCACGGTACCACTGCATCTGCCAGTGATGTTGAATACAGCTCTTTCTTACAGCACCCTACATCTGCCAGTGATGTTGAATACAGCTCTTTCTTACAGCACCCTACGTAAGCAGTGCTCACCAAAGTGTGTTTTGGATATGCCCTGCTTTTCTAAAGATACCTGCCAGAACCTGCCAATGCACAGAGCACACAAAACCGTCTGATCTCAACGAGAATCATGTTCCCCTTTGTATTAAATGAAGGGATTTCCCCTGTCAGTCAGACAAGGGTTCTGTCCCCAGGCCCTCTTACTAGTGTCAACAAGTACAGGCAGTCTGTGACTCTGCTTGGATTTTTGGGAGTCTAAGAAACATCTACCTTGTTCAACTTCTGCCAGAAATGAAAAATCTCTTTGGGCAGTAATTGGACGTATTATTTGCAGTTCTACTCAGAGTTGTCAGAAGCTGCCCCTGTTGACCTGAAGATGTCAAAATCTCTCTCAAAAAGGAGGCACACCAATAAGCATGCTTTTTCAGTAACACAGCAAGAGGTTGTACTCACTTTCTTGCAAACTACTCCTGTTTTCAGAAGTATGTTAGTTTATATGAACTCTTCTACTGGGGGTAACGTGTTGCAGTAAGACATTTCCAATCTCCTAATCCATTCCTACTCCTAATTCCACATTCTCCTAATCATTTTTCTTTTCTCATTATCAAGAGTTCTGACCAAACTGTAATTTGCACCTTAGTGAAGCAAATGTTCACGGCCATTTGCTTTCAGGCTTAAAGTCCCTTCACTTATGGCTGCAGGAGCACTCACAGCTCATCCAGGGAGTCGATGAGGCAGCGACCTTTGCAGACCACACTGGATATATTCTACTGACACTTCCATGAAGCTTAGAAGGCAAAGTACTCAATAAAATAGTGCATCTTCTCACCTACTCTGTGTGCTGTCCTCATTAAGAGTTAATATGCTGAAAAAAAGCTTGGCTCTGTGCTAAAACTCCACATGCTTTTCTGCTTCAGGCCCTTCTTCCTGCAGTATTTGGAATTCTCCATCTGTTTACAATGGAAACGTACACATACTCTGTTCCATCCAGGCTAGTGACCAACCACTTCTTCAGAATGTTTCCCAAATACCAGTAGCCTTCCTTGTCAAGAGCTAATTCTGGATCTCCACAGTCTAGTTTCCTCCCAGATTCAAAGCACAATGCAGTATTTGAGAAGGGACTTGGTTAAGTCACCTTATTCCCAGAAATTGCAAGATTTGCTCTTCAGCTTCGTGTCAATCAAATTTTTCTATCACCCCTCTTGCTTTTTGTCTCAGCTTAAAAGCTCCTTTCCAAGCTTTATTTTAATTTGGATTACAGTAATCGTGTTTTTCTGATATCTCAAAGTTCGCTTCCTCTGGGTAAAATTAAAACCATTAAACATTGCAAGGGCATCAGAATTTGTGAATGCCAGAAATAAAACTATCTTCTGGCTGCCTTTCTCACTAATAGCCACAGTCAACAGATCCAGGGCAATATGATCCTTTACTACTTTATGTTTCTAAGAACTTTCAGCTCTGACCAAGTTTCTAATTTCACTTTCTTCCAAGTTCTTTAACCTCTGTATAAACTTGGAATCATGGAAGTCAGAAATCACCCAACACCCAAGCAGCTCGAAAATGGGTCCTCTTTATGTGGAGACCAGCTCCACCAATGCTTTCAACATTGGCTGCAAAACCTATTCGTACTCAGTATTTGGAGCCCTTTCTCCCAGCTTCCCACCTCTGAAACTCAAATATTTCCAGACAATTCCTAGTACCACTGCTACCTGTACCACCCCAAGCTAGAGATCTGCTAAAAGCAATTCCTTCCCTGTACTGTCCAGCTACAGATAAATTTCAGAGATGTTAGCTAGGTTTGCAAAAAAACCAAACCACAAACACTAAAAAAGGAAGCTTATGCATACCACTTGTTAGAAGTCAGCCCTACTAGAGAGCTTCTTAAGCTTCAGTCTGAAAAACAAACTTGCTCTTTCGCAAAGCCAGATTTCCATCTGAAATGCTAAGCAGATCAATCTGAAGGGAGTGAATAGAAAGAGCAGGAACCTCTAGCTCATGACTATCAGATCTCATGACAGTTCAATACTTTTACTCCATTTCCGAACAATACTTCTGTCAACTCATGTCAGCCCTGACCTGTAGAACTCTACCCAATCTCTCCAAAATACTACGAGTAAGATGCGTACAGACAATGCACGCTTGTGTAACCAAGATGCTCCTTAGCACAATCCAGAAGTGCTGGAGTTCTCAGAGAGAACTTTTCTCTCCAGCTCTGAAAATTACACCAGCACCCAGTGGATTTCTAGGTGCAATTAAATGTATTGAGTTTCACATAACAAAACTAATTAATTGCATCTTTAAAGCCTCTATTTCAAGAGTGAAATGGAGGAAATTCTCTAAGGAACAGAAACCTTCATTCCCTGACTACTAGTCAAGGATGTGGAGGAGGGGTTAACTGGAAGCAGAGATAATCACTGTATTTCACTCCTCAGAGGTTGCCACACTTTCAGGTGACTCTACAGGCCACATTGGCAAGCCCTGCTCTCCCAGGTCATGGATTGCAAATCGAAAGGCATCAGTGAAGGAACGAACAATTGTGAGAGAGTTTACAAGAATTTTCATAGAAGCTGATGTAGCATTTCTCTTTAATTTCTCTCTTGAGAGTTTTGCGAGTGATGTAAAATTAAAATATCCACAAAGCAATGCTTCAGAACATGGCTGTGACTTAATTTTTAATTAAGAAGTTTAGTAACAATTGCTTTGTATTACAAGCTGTTGGCACAAAGGCAACAAAGATGCTTTCTCATTCCCTCTAATTTGCACATTGAAGAAAAGAGTTTCACCAGGTTTCCTAAACCTTTTTCGACCGCATGCTGGCCAAACTGCAAACAGGTTTTTACTTAACTGAATAGGAATTCATCATCCATTGTAAAGACAGTGTGCTAAGAATATTACCAAGTTTCCTACTTAAAGCTCTGTTTTGGTTTTGCATGTCTTGAAAAGTATTAGACACTTACAGAGCGGTCTTACTGCAAAACTCGACAGAAGAAATACCTGTAGTTGTTCTACTAATTTTTACAACTAGATGAAGGAATAGTATTTATGAGATTAACAGTTTTATGTTTGGCCCTAGAAACTGAACAAAGGTGACCAACGACACACCAGAATGTTGAAACAATACTCGACATCATCCCACAAGAAGGCTCTTTAACCAAATTAATTCAAACGGGTCTAGTTGTGACCCTGTCATTATGCAAAAAGCTGGAAGTCCAAAGCAGTCAGAAATGAGACATTTTTGAAATCTTTAAACATGACGTGGGAAAGGGGAAAACAGCAAATTAGTTAGCAAATCCTGCTAGACTGGATAGATTTTAAAATGTGGGGGAAAGCTTTTTGGAAGCTAAAAATACATGTGCAAGAAAGATGAAAAAAGCAACCTTTAGAATACATGCAATCCATCTGGAGAAAGATAATCCAGAACTACAGCAGATGAGAGACGGGAGTGCAGTGATGTGGAGCAAGTCTGAAAAGCAACAGTGGAAAAAACTGTACAAAATTTTCAATGCATCATAACAGGAAAAAAAAAAAGCAACAGTTTTCAACTGCGTAAGTAAAGCCCTGTAGTTCAAAAAAAGCAGAAAAAAAAAATACCCTCTCTGGGCTTCTGGTAAGACTATGCTTATCACATTACATAAATTTAAACATATCCCAGAATGAGGGGGGTGGGGTGGGGAGAAGAAGGGTATTTTGGAGAGAATTCAAAAGAGAAAAAACCCCAAAGCTGGAAGATTGAATTACAAGGAAAGATTAAGGGAATACAAAGCATTACTTCACTAAATGGTGACTAAGAGCAAGGGTACAAGCATTTGAAGAGTATAACACACCACAGGGAAAGAAGATATGTCTGAAATGGAGATGAAGAACTATAAATGGGAGATTTAGACAGAAGCTTACCAATTTAGCTGGCTACAAAAAAAAAAGTCTCCAAAAGGAAGGGCTAGAAGCCATAGCAACTGGAGTTTAGAGCAAATGTAAATGATGGATGAGGGGAAGAAACACAGTTTTGGCTAATAGGACTTCTCTATCTTAACTTATTATGATATGGTAAAAAGACTGTGGGAAGGGATACTCCCGTATCTGGCAGGAAAAGCTATGTATTTCACTAGGATCTTAAAATAACTGAAAAAAGAAACAGTACTAGGGCAAGCCACACTTTTAAAAGGATCTAACAGGATACTGAATCCATGTAATTAGTGATCTTACCATATCCAGACAGCATTCACCAACCGTACCTGCTAACCAGACTGTGCTTTTTTCATAAACGCATTTAAATTTCTGTCTCTTAAGGTAAGAGGCTCGTACCAGAATGGTAGCTCAGAACCAGGGCCGAAAAAGTGCTGACTGGCACACCAAAGAATATCCTCATCATTGATCTTCCCTTGCCTTATGACATGAACAGATGACAATAAACAGGAGTTTGGTATCGGCTGATAAACCAGCTCATGTAATGACACAGCTGTGATGACCCTCTCTGAATCATGAGCACTCTGGAGAGCAACTACAGAGTCTGAAGATGAATCAAGCAATTTCTCCCAAAGACAAGTCTCTCCCCAGTGCCAGGCCACTAGACAAATGGCTCACTGCTCTGCCAAAAGTAGTAAGAGGAGCCTTTTAAAAAAGAAGAATTTATAAAGACAGGAGAGAAGGGAGAAAAAAAGAACTAGAGGGGAAAAAAGCTTATTCCACTATGATCAAGTTATCCCCCAAAGTGAAAAGCTATTTCTCCTCTCCTGCAACAAGTCACTTGAATACATGGCCTAAAACTTGAATCCACCCAAATTTCAGCATTAGAAATTACCTTGCTCTGCCTCCTCAGCTCTGTGCGCTATCAGTTAGACATGGCTTTTCCCATCCTGAACTATCACTGAACAGCTGCTGTGTCCGCTGACGAACAAAGCAAGACACACATGTTCTCTTAATTCTGTCTGTCAGTTTGCAAAAAGATGAAGGTTTTCCCTCAGGTACTGAACAAGAGAATGGGTCATGATTCAGCCCTCCCACAAAGCAGAAGTACAGAAAGATAATTCCATTGCCAAAATATACCTACATGTACATGGAAAGCTCAGGAATAAATAGCCAACAACAGCCTGTTCGGCAAAAGAATGGCAAGGCTTACCTTCAGCCTGCAAGTATGATATGAAGCTTGGCTCTGACCCTTCCTGAAACTGCTGGTGGCTGCTCTCCTAGGGAACAGCTGCTTTTAGGAATGTTAGGAAAGGATCCTCAAGCCTCAGCTGAAAAACTCCCTCAGCAAAACCAACTGCAGTACCACAAGCACGATGTGTTTTACCCCAAGTAGTACAAAAGGCCTATTAGGTACTCTGAGTGGTACCCACATTTAGGAATGTGTTCTACGACATGGAATGTATTTGTTTGTCATCATATTTGAAACCAGAGCAAAGTTTCACAATTCTGTTATATTTACATTCTCCTGCCATGTTTGCATACCTCTGTAATAAATTCCATGACATGTTTATTATTCACTGGGCCTGGAGCATGCTGCTTCTGTGCCCTTATAACCCAGCAACTAACCACTAGCCTAGAGCCAAAGCGACACAAAAATCACTGATGCAAACACACAGAAACGGACTACATGTATGCTCACCCTCATAGAGGTTTCTCCACCGTGGGGCTGTTGCAGCCTGAAGACTTGAGCAACCATGTGTTCCGTGGAGGGGTGCAGCAGGATACGCCGGGAAGCCAGTCCCACCATTACATACCTGCCCATTGGAGACAGGCTCACCGAAATGGCATTAGGGCCTGTGAAGAGAAGAGGGGTTATTTCTCTCACAGGTTGACATCCCTCCCCACACTACATCCTCACACCTTCTTCATTCCCTTCCAGCATTCCCATAGCGTATTGCATTCTAAGCTTATTCTTGTAGAGAAGAATAAGGAGACAGGCACAAGTACACACTTCCTTGCCGCAAGCATCTTCCCACTAATAGAATATTCTTCAAGGAATAAGAAAAAAAAATAATCTATCCTTTAGCAGTTCCCCATACCGGCACCTCACGTGTCCAGACCACACCACAAGGCCCTCCCCAGCAGTACCGTAACTGTGACCGGCTGGAAGGCCACACAATGTTGCTGCTGCTGTTCAGACCATTGCGTTTCTCGCTGAAGGTTGAGTTCTGAGGTAACTTCTCACACCCCCACCCACCCGGACTTCTAGCTCTACGCTTACCAAATCGCTTTGTGTAAAGCATCTCGCCCAAGTTGTGGGGTGCCAGAGAATACACAGCCAGTATTCCCTCGTCGGGGAAGCCTCTCTGACTGCTGGGAATGAAGGCTGCCAGCAGCTGCCCATCGGCAGAGATATCGCAGCTAGCATCATTGTAAATCTTGCAGTTTTGAACAAGCACGTTCACAGAAGCTGCAAAGAAGAAAGAAAGGAACAGCAATTAGAACACTTAGCTTCAACAGTGAATAAAGTAAGATTTAAACCTCATGTTGGAGACTGGACAGTACATGCAAAAGGCACTCAAGACATTTAGCTTCCTCCAGAAGTTTATGAAACGTTTATACACTGATTAATGTAATATTTGCTTCAAAACGGAGATAAGACACCGCAATGAGCCCAGGAAACGAAATCTACTCATGTCCTGGAGCCTTCAGCCAAGAAATAGTGGCAATTGCACTTTATCAAACCCCTCCTTTGTTGAGCATAACATCACCCTTTGCAAAGGACAGCACAGTTTAAACGAGTCTCAAATCATGACTCTGTCAAACTCTAGCAGTGGCAGCATCAGAAACAGCACACCTGAATTCATTTCCCCTTCTGTTGTGGAGCCCCTAGTTCCAGCTCCTCTTATCTCCAATAAACAGGAGACAAGAGAAAAATTCCTCCCTGTAGATACATTCATTTCTGACAGCTGATTTTTACAACAATCTTGGATAAAGCAAGTGAGAAAGGGCAGAGACTTCTCCAGCCAGTCCTCCATTTAATTACTCCAGTATGTGAGACACTCGCACAATCAGTGAAGTAACTGTTCAGCAGACGGGGTAGTGAGCAGCAATTCACACACAGAAATTTTACTTTAGTCTCTGCTGGCGAGTTGCTGGGTGACCTCGTACAAATCCTTTCCCCTCTGTACCCTGCACAGGCAGACTACAAGCTCCTGTATCTTACTACGCACTTGTGCCATTCCTAGAACAATCAGGCTCCGGGGCCTTTTAGCATCGTCCTCACCAACAGTTCAGTGTTGGCTTAGTAAGACAAGGCTGGAGTTACGTTTGCTCCCTCAGCCTAGCCTTAAGGTGCTCCAGTTTTTTCATTAAAACCGCTGCAACTATTCCAGGAGGTTTGGAGCTGGAACTGCATACAGTATTCTGGGGATGGGGAAATTTCAAATTCTAGTATTTTCAAACTCAAGGGGATAGAAATAAAAATAGACACAAAGCCCACATTTTCAAAACAGAAACTTTGCATGTAGAAGACCGAACACCCCATCTCACATGCTTCAAGCTATAGCATCATATGGAGCACTGTGTCAACTTCTACAGTCCAGAAACTCTCTTCTAAACTGTCAGACCGTGCCCAGCCTAGAAGGGGCTTTGATTTGTTCAGCTAAAGTTGCAGTTGAGCTTATGAAGCACTTTTTGGGCTAGATTCCCTATTAGTTCAACAAAAGAACAGTGCCAGAATGCTTTGTGCATACTTCTGAAGGTCTGAACTTCCAAATCAAATTAAGGCTGTAACTCAATGCTTTAACAAACTGGCACTGCTGCCAGAAGAAACAATCCCTGCCCTTTGTTTCCAACACTTCTGTGAAAAGAAAGCTACATCTGGAAACTGATAGGCTGAGAAATTACTGACTGTTGTCTAGGTCACTTTTTAGCCGCACAGTTTCCCAGCCAAGGTGGCACACCACATGGCCACAGAGACACTTGCAGCAGCAGAGAAGTCATGACAGGCAAAAAGACAGGACTGCTCCTTCTTCCAGCAACGCTGAACCTCCCCTTTAGTTCTTCTGGTCTCAAAGACATTTTTCCTGGGAACTGCTTTCCTGCACGGTTGAGTATCAACTGCTACTGTTCCACTTAAGAAACTCGGATGAAAAAGATGACGAGGATAAAAACTGGACTGCGTAATTACATTCTGTACCAAACCTCCTACACCTGTACTCTAAATTTATTCAATCATTTTTTTCAGTGTCAAAGCTGCTAAAAACAGTAATTTTCAGCCTAGTATAAACAGAAAGGTGCTGAACAGGAAAAGGTAAATAACGGTAGTCACTGTCAGCACTGTAATAACAGAATCTAAAAGACACATGGCCCTTCAAAGAACAGACGGTCCAAAAGATAACAAAATTCCCGAGTGCTTAGTCCAAAGCCAGCTAAACAGGAAAACAACAGAATAAAGGTACTATAGTACCTAACTTAAAAAAAAAAAGGTAGAATTAAAAATTTGCCCCCACCCCCCTTTATCTTCTTTGCTGTAAACTACCTAAAGGATACATGACAACAGGTTGTACTATTGTCATCTCTGTCAAATGGGGAGAATTCCTGCAGAGTTCTTCAGTGACTCATTTCAAAACCAGTCCTATTTATTAGCTTTATTAGCTTGGCACAGAGTGGAGTGGTTGATGAATTCTTTTGATAAAGTTGGGTAATTTCATTAACAGAGCATAATCAGAAGTACACAGAGCCATAACAGAAGTGAAATGAAAGAATGCTAGAGTGTATTAACCTTTAGAAAATTTCTGCTTTACCTAGGAGCTGCTCAGTTGGCAACAAGAGAGAATTGACTTTGGTGATCGCAGCAAAGAGCGAGCCATCCTCCCAGCGTAACAGCGCAAGGCACGGCAATGCTGAACTGCTGGGGAGCCTGCTTACAACAGGAATCTCTGCTAATATACAGCCTTGTGCTGAGACCACATGCAGGATACTGGGCACACTTTTGGTCAGCCCTGTTCAAGACAGACTAAACCCTAAACGGTAACAAGTCCAGCAGAGAGCTCGGAAGATGGCTGGACAGGTGAATACTGGGACTCTCCCAGCCAAACCTGAGACAGAGCCAAGTGAGAAGGCCAGCAACAGAGCAAGGCTACACACTACACAGGGAAAGCATTTGCCAAAATGCAACTATGAAACACACCACCACTACCCGTGCAAAAAAACTTTGATTATCAGAAGAGAAATATATAGTCCAGTCCTTTTCTTTGGGGGTCTAAGAACTGTCCTTTCTCATTCCTGTTCTGCTAGATGTCTAAGTTTTTGTCCTGCACTTCTGGGCTCAGGATGCAGTTTATGGGAGTCAGCCTCAGTTTCCCTACAGTGTTAACTACTGTCACCTGATGCCCAATGTTGGAAGCAGCAAGACTGTATACTTGCTTCATCAGTCCAAAGGTATGGGTGCCATTTAGCCCAGGGACCCTTCTGTACTGATGAACCCCTAGTGCTTTTCAAAGAAGTGCAAGAACTTCTAGAGGGGACAGGTACTGATTTCTCTGGGCACAGGTGATGTTACATCTTTGCTCCTACAGCTATTGAAAATCACAGTCTACAGCATCCATGCCTCTTCTCAGCTTTTAAAGTTTGAGGGTTTTTAATCCAATGCAACCTTGGATGTTCATAAGAAACTCCCATCTTGATTTCTGGAAGGTAAGAAATGCTTGTATTTCTTTTGTACCACTTAGTTTCAGGGACGTTGCCAAGCCTTGTACATATCCTCACAGTTCCATGGCTATTTTTTTCTTTTCCAGATCTCTAATCCTCTTCCTCATCTAGCATTTACTATATGTCTTTTTAAAAAAAAAGACACTGGGAATCATATAGCACACGTTCACTCATTTTCTATCAACACTCTCCCTCCCCCGCCCCCCCCCGCCACCTGCCCCTCCTTCAGCACAGCACAGAGGTTTTTGGTGAACAAGTCCACAATGATGGCCAACATGACTGCGTGTCTTGTTCTTTTTAAAGTTTGTTGCATATGGTGAATGCCTCTTAGCAAAACAGATTGTGAGCTCCTCTGCCAGAAGTGAACTATCCTTCCCCCTTGATGTGTGCCTGGAACATAAAACACCACAGATGCAAGTTGCACTGAACAAGAAAGAGCGCCCTTTCTTTCAGTCTTTCAGTATCCGATTCACGCTGGCATTACGGTTCTTTGCTCTTCCCTCATTTACAAAGGATGAGAGACTCAGCACTTACACCTAGAACCAGCAGAAAAAGTTGAAATGTGAGAGGTGGAGTTCTCAGCAAGGTTTCATTTTAAGGAAGATTAAAATTGAAGAGATTCCCAAGGCGTGGGGAGGATGAAGATACACATGCATTTGACAGGGCCACAGGCTATTTGATTTCTTTGCACCCCAGGCCTGATCTATGAAAATGAAGCCAATACAGAAGATTTCAGGGACAAAAAATTGCTATTTTTGGAAAGCCATTTACAACAAGGCTGCCCTTTCATCTCTTGTTTTCTTCTGTTGTTAATGCAGCCACTGAGCTGACAGAACAGATCAAAAGAAACATCAGAGAACAAATTAATCAAGCTGTTGTGCCAACTTGGAGTGCTTACACCTACAGCATAATTACGCTTGAAACTGGGGAAGGCCTGGAATGCCAGCAGCAACAGCACTGTTTGCCAAAGGAAAACAGTGCTGGCTGCACCATCCGCTCCTAGCCATCCTTAAGGATGACACTTTCTTAAAAGCTACTCCTATTTATGTTATTTAGTGCACTTTCCTCCCCACCCCACCCCCCTTTTCTTCTTTTAAGTCCTTTTGCATCCCACTGTGGATCAGTAAGTATTGATTAAACCACCTTCCTCAAGTCCCAGCCAGGGTTAGAACCGGACAAATTCCTGATGTGTGACTAATATGGAAGAACTAGACCAGTACAGCCAAAATGGCTAGAAAATGAAATAATGAGCAGTGAGCAGCATGACAGAAACTGTATTCAAAGGATATAAACAAGAGATAAAACCTCCAAATATTTTACCTCTGGAAAGGCTATCTCCTACACTGTTCGCTGATTCAATACTTACCCATTAGCTGCAGGAAATTTTAAGGATATGCAACACTTACTAGAAGAATATTAAATAAATGCCAGAGATAGCATTGTCTCTGCTGCCAAATAAATTCTCCACCCCAATGCTGATATGACTGACAATTACAGTTTAAGAATGGGCCATTTTCATTTAAGTTATTAAAAGCAAAACTGGCAAAAGGAGAGGAGAAATCTGAAGCCATCTTCTTCCATTTTGCAATTAATTGAGAAAGACAGGGAAGAGACCGAAATCCCCCAGTTCCCTGCAAAGCCATTTCCCCAGGATTGCCGGAGTGCTCTTTTGTGCTCTTGCTGGACTGAGCATTAGTGAGGTCGCTGCCAGGGAGCTGAGCCCTGAGCCCAGGGCTCCGAAGGGTGCTGGGATCCAGCTGCTGAGATCACAGGACTGCGCTAATCATGCTGCTGTCACTTGCTCAGATGTGTCCGCTTCAGTGGAAAACATCCTACTTCCGAACTCTTTTCTTTGTTTAACTGTAACAGGAAGAAGAGCTGCTCAGACACGGAGGTTGGCTGCGGAGTCATTTCTTTGATGGAGTGTGGAGCTGGCAGGCAGTCCCGAACTTCGGCTGCATCATTCCATGTGCCTGAACTCCCAAACCACTGGTGGCTCAAGTCAATCCCAGGCAGTGCAACAGCCCCCTCTGTAAACAGACTCTCTCACATGACCACCTCTAATTTATAGGAAATGATGGAAAGAAAAGGAGCTATTGAGATCACATGCCTTACTGGGAAAACATTTTATTTCTGAGATCATGAAGAGTCAGAAAAAAACTCCTCCAACCCACCACTCCGCTGTCACCCATTTAGCTTCACAATATCTCTACAAATTGTGCACCCTGGAAAACTTGCAGCTTGCCTTTGTTCTGTGCCCAGACAAGCTTGGCAAATACCTGTTTTAAGATGAGCACAGCTGCTACATCTTCATACATCCTTCCTAGACCTTGGCAGAGGGAGATACAGCTAACCATCTAGAAATGCCAGAGTTGGGCTCAGCGTGTAACAAGGAAGAAGTGGAGTAAAACTGAATGTTTCCAAATGGTAATAAACCCAGATGGACAAGCCATCTTGATTTATGTACAAAGTGGGGAGTCAGAAGAGTTGGGGATGGGCTTGTACTAGGAACCCTGCCTGCGAGAAGGGCGCAACGACAACAGAAACCGTAGCCCAATTTCCAGCTAATTGGAAGCTATTTAAGCCATTTCAGAATGGAAATGTCCTGGTAGGGGAGAAGGAGAAGATTGAAATATTGATGTCTTGAGGAGCAGATGGTTCTTATTTTCTATGGGATTCCATAAATTATAAACAAACATCTTATGCTTTTTTTTTTTTTTTTTTTTTTAATTTTTCTCCTCCCTCAGCAGCCAGATGAAGCAAAAAATAAATAAAACCACTATTAGCAGCTGTGGCACTCTTCAAATAATTTACAAGCTTGCAGAGAAGTTCCAAAGAATTTAAGCCAGCAGCAAGATGCTTCCCGCTCTGACTTCATCTTTATTCTGTTCCAGAGTCTGGCTGGATCAACAGAAAATATTGCTACCACATGGCAAAGCTTTGCCTTCAGCACTGATCCTCAGTCTACAACTTTACACTAGTACTACAAAGTTTGGCACTTAACACACATCAAAGTACTGGGCACACGAGTTTAACACAGTATTCTGCTTTAAAGACGAGACTGTGTGCTCTTTCCCAAGAGACAGAATGGTTCTCAAGGACAAAATATAACACATCTTCCCCCTTTACAATGTCCAGGGCTACTGCAGGGCTTTTACTTCCCACCAGGCTATAAACATCACACCACAGTATTCTGCACAATGTGAAGGAAGGAGATGAAACAGAAACAGCAGATACTTCATCTGTAGGAATGACACAGTACGAAAACTTTTTGTAATGGGATGGACTACTGGTGACTTTGCCCTAGCTCCTCCTGTTTCCCAGAGACTGGGAGGTAAACGGCCCCATACAGCCTGCCTAGAGAAGCTGGGGATGTCCCATCATTTCAAGTGTTCAGGGTCAGAGTGGACAGAGCTTTAGGCAACCTCATCTACTGAAAGATGCCCCTGCCCATGGCAGGGGAGCAGACTACATGATCTTTAAAGCTCCCACCCAACTCAAACCATTCTGTGATTGCACGATTTCAGCTCCCCACATCTCTGCTGCTATGGTGTCATGACATGTGCTCCTTTGGTGGGTTCTTTAAGCAACAGGACAGTATCCCCCAGAGACCTCTATTGTCAGATATGTAATTTCTAGGATTGCAGAACAGACAGGGCTAGGACTAAGAGAAGGTTTTTCTTAATTCATTTTAATAGCTACCTGTGAAAGCAGAAGTCTTTCTGAAAACAGAATCCCTGTTCTCCCTAAAAAAGTCGGTCCCTTAAAGCTGAACGCAATCCGGTTTTGCTGAGAAGTCAAGCAACGAATTTCACATATGCACTGAAAGGGCCCAAGCTAAAAATCACCGTACAGAGACGTACTCATGGATACCTACCTCCTATCTTCATCCTAGGCTGCCACACACATTTCTGCAACTGTGCAGCAAGCTGTATCAGGATACCATTCTGGGTTAAAAACAGCCTTTCTATACAAGTTAGTTTACCCCCCCAAAAAAGTCATTCCTTGATCAGCTGACCACAAGCACCAAATATGCTTGTGCCTGCGTAAGGAAGTCTCTTCCAACATGACAGCTAGCTTATGCCATAGAACACATATAAAACTATGGGCTACTTTTCACAAAGGAAAGAACAAGCAAATAAATAAAATCAGCAATATTGCTCATATTCTTGACCCAGAATCAGCTTTCACCCGAGATATGGGGCAAATCACTGCTTTTGCAAATGGCTAGAAGCTGTATCTACTTCCCCTGGCTTGCAACACTGTGGTAAGCAGACCCATGACTCCCAAAATGTTTTGCAGCACTTTAACCCACAATGATGTGAATAACTTGGAGAATTCAGACCCAATTAATTAGCAGGCTCTTATGTAAAGGTATGAAGACAATATCCCTCTAGAAACATGTTGGTAGAAGAATGAGGAGACAGAACAACTCTGTACCTAAAGAAGATTGTATATTCCCATGAGAACGCTCACAAAAAAGCCCTCCATTTATGCACGGATTTGCTGATAGCAAGAATACACAAGCTAGACAGACCAAGAACAGCTCTGCATGCTTTTAGTAAACCTTCTCAAAAGGCTAAACATTTTACAGTTCCCACTGCAACATGACAAGTAACCCAAGGCCTGCAACATACAGCTACCTTTGGGAGATTCTAGAGCTTATGGTATAGCTCTGGTTGGTATAGACTTAAAAGAAAGCACTGGTGTTCCTTCCAGCTTACCATTGCTGATTTCAGGCAGATCAAACTTGGTGAAGTCCCACCACTGGAGGCGGTAGGTGGTGTTGGCAATGTTGCTGGCCACAGCTGACTGTCCATCTCCAATCACAGCACCTACAGAAGAGGGGGAAATAATTAGCAGTTTAACCTTCAGAAGATTATCCAGAAAAGAGCTGGGGAGACAAAATCATAGAAAACCTTTCAAAATCTAACACACAAAACTCTAGAATCTTAAAAAACCCCACTTATTTTCAGAAATGGCAACACCTGCTAAATAAGTCACAGAGCATAGGAAATTAATAGGAAAGCACCTCCCTGCAACACATTTCTGAAAGAAAAGAAAGCTGATGAGAGGGTAAGATTTGCCCAGTTTCACAAGGCAAAAATCCTAATAAATTCATTTAGTGCAAATGCATTCTACTTATTGGTACCAGTGAAGCTGTATTTTCACAGAATCACAATTTTCTACTACAGCTATGAAGGCAGACCAGAATACATACCAAGGAAAAGCGTTGCCCTGGCAAATCACATGCATTTGTGGACATAATCCCTCTTACTACTGCAAACGTCACTCAGAAGATACACACTGCCTACAACATTTGCCACACAGTAAGGACAGTCACAAAACATTAGCAAGGAGGACCTACAACCTGGCCCTTTGCTGCTCTGGGTGGCTCCAGGCAAATGACGTGACCCTTGCTAACCACCCCAGGATCTGGGCAACAGCCCAAAGCAGACGCCTAGGCAGAACACTTCAGGAACTAGCACAGAAACCATAATTTTCCAGGCAGAAAGGAACTGCCACTGGTAACTCAAGTTGGCATACATCTGAGAAACCTCAGAGGCTTTAAACGCAATCCTTAGGGAGATGAGTGGAGGGAAGAAACAGTTCTCCCATAATAGCACTAGAGTCAAAAATCTCACACTATTTGCAGTCTCTAAGGTCTTCATATACATGCAGCCCTTGTAGTACACATATATGCCGGCACCCAGAGAAACTCAAGGTAATAGAAATTGATGAGGGAGAGCAAAACAAGATCATCCCCGAGCACAAACGAGGGAAAGCACAGCCTCGAGAGCCTTCGCAGTCTGGATTTCAGCATCTCCACGCTGTCTCTAGCGGGAAGCGCACAGCGAAGTCAGTGGCTTCACTCTCCCAGAAGGGCTCTTCTGCCTGGGCACAACAGTGGAAGAGACGCCACTCCGACAGCTCCGATTCCAGCACGCAGCAGGCCCGTGCCTGCACGGAGAGCTAAAAGCTTGTTAAATGCCAGTAAATGAAAATGGTGCAGAAGAAGATAAGGAGACTAGATTTTTACTTTTCATATGGAATCCCAGGCTTGTAAAATAAATGGCCTGAAAACACACACTATAACAGGGTTTATGTTTTCTCTGCAAAGTAAAGAGCTAGGCAGGCAGGGCAAAGTGAGGGAGCAAACTCTAGACCAGTGCTGATAAACAAACAGAACGATGCCAGGAAAGCTGCTGCTAGTATTCTTTCCACTGATAAGCTGTCTTGAGCCCTGACTTTTGGTTCTGGAGAAAGCTCAAAAATATGCCAAGAGCAAGGCTTCCGAGCAGACAGCTTTATTCTGTACACTCAGCTGTGCCAGGCCTCCAGCAATCACCAAACCTTCCCTGCGCGTCTGCTCAGTCTGTCTATCTGCCTCTGTTAGATGCACACGTATCACTTGGAGAGCAGAATTAAGAATATTTCCATTGCTCTTACATATGCCCAAGGCCTTGTTCTCCATATTCCCCCAAATCAAAGGGCTCCTCTGAACAAAAGATACGCGCTGGAGAAAGCGGATTCAATGCATTAATGAAATTACATGTTGTAACCAGAAGTGGAAGAAGGACAATTAGATTTCATGTTGCTTCTTCTTTAGAAGTCTCCTCGTTGCAAGCCCGAGTTTGGTACCCAAGGGGTGGCTCTCCTGCTGCCTTGCCTCCAGCCACCAGGTGGAGAACAGAAAACTAGTTTCTGTACAAATTTCAAGCAGTGGGACTTGCTGCAGGGAAAGAGCAACTAACATCACCAGCTAGGCAGCTGCTGCCTTATAGGACTGAGTCAGAGAAGGAAAACACTCTGCAAAGACAGGCAAGAGAAGTACTACTCAGGGCACATAATTCCAGAACATTGATCTTATTACAGATGAACATTACAAAGTCATCATTTGTTTTGCAAGGAGAATAACCTTTGTAGGCACAGCAAGTAATATATAAACGGCAGAATATCATACCCCAGGAGAGTAATCATGTGCTCCCTCCAAATCACAGAAGCCTAGCAACATCACTAGCTGCTCCACAAACGGCAAGTTCATCTGGCTCATACAACTGTTGCACCTACTGCTACAAGTACCTTAAAAAAGCTGTTGGCAAATGGGCTTGTTTTTCTGTAAAGATTCTGGTTTTTTCATCCCTTTCCCCCGAACCTTGAGGTTAGTTATGGTGTTCATTCAAACCTCGCACCTCTTTCACCTCCAAAGGCAGTCACATCCTACACCGAAAGGCTAACAATGGGAAAAAGCAGCACCTCCCCACCTGCAGGACAGCCCTGCACCAGTTTCAGAGCCAGCAAAAGCTATCAACTCACTAATGCTAGCGCTTCAGGTAACAGATACCTTTCAAAAAAATTGGGACACAGGGAACAAAGCTCACAGAGTGAAAGGTGCATGTTCAGAAGGATTTGATCCATTTCTCAAAGGCTCCAAACCAGTATGCCTAACACTAATGGTAAATCCATGAGCCACATGTTTTTATTAAGTAATTACCTCTACTTATACTAATTATGTAATTGAGAAGTGTAATTATTAAGTTATATCTAGCTACATATAACAAAGTGGCATAACATTTGTATCACAAGTCCTGCCAGAAGCCTCCCACATGCACTGTCCCAAAGTAAAGAGGATTAAAAGCACGTACACATTTCAGACATTCAATTTAGGGAGAAAAATACCTCCCAGCACACAACTCTGCTATCCTAACCTTTGTTGTCCTCTTTTTCCGTTGCTTTGTCGGGAAGATCGGAGAGCACAGGTGGAAAACTGAAGCAAGTTAAAAACCTTGCTACAGAGCTTTTGCTCACTGTGTGGTGTGAAAACTCATTCTCAGCTGGCTTTGCCCAGACAGGGTGAGAGCAGAAGCAAGCGCTGTTGCCTCTTAAGCTCTAGCGTAACCTGGAGGCAAACAACACGCTTCAGCTTCTTAAACGTGGGCAGCAGCCGATCAGCTCTTAGAAGCAGCAGTTCTCACTAAGCACTTGACAGTCTGTCCTGATTCCTGGGTCTTCCAGTGTTTGATGGGATCACAAGTGACTGCGGCAGGTACCCGAGGGTCTCAGGCTTGTCAGCCCCACAAACAGAACGCCCTTTTACTGCAAAGATGATGTAGATTTCAAAATGCTGAAATCCAAAGCCAAGGCCAATTGAAATGCAGTGAATGTAGGTTTGATTGGCAGCTTTCCTGCGTCTGTCTATCACTGCGTAATAAACACTGGGTGATGGCAGAAATGAAGACAAATGCTTTCAGCAGCCCCCTTTTCTCCCCCCACCGCCCCAATCTCCATCCACCCCCTCTCAGCATATGACAGGAGAGTTTAAAGAGGTGGGGGGTTGGGGGGGGGGAGTCTTAACAAAGACTTAAAAAAAAATAGAAATCATCAATTCTTTTCTTCTAGGCCACCTACATGTGACAGATATTTATCCGTCAGTCTCAATCCCCTCTGAGGGTCCAACTCATCTTGGCATGTGCAGAAATGAACCTCTGTCAGTCAGCTACTGCTCATTTATGAATCAAGGCATGCAAGCCAATGTCCGAGTTTAGACCGAAAGGGGAAAAAAGCAGCACAAAACCACTCTCCTGGGCACTCCTGCATTCCCTCGGCGAAGAGCAGGATAATTCCAGACGACTGCTATCGAGGAAGAGCTAATACTCCAGAGCTACACAGGCTCTGGGGTACACCTTTCAAGAACATGGAACATCTACGTATCATGGGAATTTCTTTCCAATGTATCCAACAGAAACCAGAGCTCAACTTTTTTTTCTAGTCTAGATCCTTTATTTAAGTTTTTAGTGTCTGGCAGGTCCCCTCATAGTAAAGAGAAAAATTTATTAAGACACTTACAGATAAGCTTGAAGAAGTGGAGAAGTCCCTGAGCTAATTTGTGACTCAAATTGAGAAGTGATTAGGCCCTGGTATAAAATTCCCCCTAGATTAGGACTTGCGCCTTTAGGCATGAGTACCTTAGAAAAGTAATTACCTCTTTATGAGCCTGTTTGTAACTGTGGCTAATGATATTGAGGTTATCCTACACATGCAGAAAGGATCTTTCACAGCTGACGAGTTTTACATTTACTAGTTCCTGACTTACTATAATCCAGGCTCCAGGAAGCCTGAAACACAGGACAAAAGTCTATTTGACAAACCGAGGATAAAGTTCTTTGCTGCAAGAACATACCAGAGTCTCTCAACCAGTTCTGAAGAAATCTGAATTCCGCTGGAATGCAATGACTGATCTCTGAAGCCTAGGGGAGATGCAACAGGTTCCTCCACATCTCCGACCCTGAAGTATTTTATAGGACAGCCTGGTATTTGGGACTGCCTTTGATCACAGTAAATATATTAAATCCTAAATATGAATTTGACAAGGCCCAGCAAATCTCTGTTCCAGGCTACCACGAAGACGCTGCCTCTGAAGCGGCCGAGCTACCTATGTAAAACTGGGCTAATGCTGAAGGAACAGTATACATAGCAACCTGGTACTTTCAAGGATTTATTTTGCTTGGTTTTCAACGTACCAGCAAGCTGTAAATAGGAAGTAGGCAAAACAACTTTCATGAATGGATGCACAAAATGTTGCTAAGGGTAGTTTGGCGTATGCTAAGCACTGAAGGGATCTTAAGAGTCGATGTCAACTCAGAAAGCCTCAAAGAGGTCTGTGCTCTCTGAAAGCTGAACCCTTCAAAAGGCTATTATTTTTCCTTTACCCTGGATGTACAAAATAAGAAAAAAAATGCAAATTCCCATTCGTGCTCATTCCTATTGCAAAATTTCTTTTGAAAGGGGGCAATGCTTAGCTGCACAGTCCTATCGGCTATGGGAATTTGAGCAGGCCTCAGCTGCAGGTCGTGCAGATGACCATCCTAATAGGAGCTCAGTCAAGTGCCCAAGGGCTTCACTCACATTGTAAGCAATGCAAGCATCATATAGGAAAGGGAATTTGCCAGCCACAAGTGTCAGACTTAAAAGGAAATCAGTTTATTTCCAAGAAACACAAATAAATGAACAGATGCCCAAAGCCTCCATCTCCAGTACAGTCATGATGGCTCCTTGACATCTTACCTTCCTGACGTTAGACATCTTCCTTTGTCTGATCATACCATAATTAATGCAGAAATGCATCTGGAAAGCATTTGTCTTTGATGGTAGGGTCCAGTTTTCCCTCAGGGAAACTAGAAGAGGTTAAGGTCCTTTTCAAAGGCATTCCTCTCTTATCCGAATTGTTTGCACTTCGCCAAGCAAGCTGATAATTTTTCTCCTTAAGAAAGAGATTCCCGCTTCTCTGTTGTTGTTCACCCCATAGAGATGCTCCTGCTTACGTCATCCTGCTACACATGGAAGTTAGAACATCGGGTATGAAACAGCATGGTGAGTTTCCAGAACCAGCAAGAGTTGAGCCAGCAATATTCGCATAGAACCTCTCAGATGAGGAAAACCCTGTACCCTTCCCAGTGTCAAATAAGGTACCTTATCACAGCCTTTGCATATATACACTGGAGCAAGCAAACATCACTGTTTAGGAAGTCCTCATCCTACTCGGCGTGACCGATAAGCAACAACAAGCAGTTTCATTTCCTTGCTGTAGTTACCTCAACTGTCTAGTGACAGAACGTGGTCTAAGCCTTCAACTTGCCAAGAACTTTCTGCAACCATCCAGTACCATACATGCACTGTCTAACAGGAAAAAAAAATCAAACCAAATAAATTGGAAGGAATTCCTTCTTTCTACCTCCTAAATCACTACCAATCACCACCTGAAGTACAGCATTGCCACAATAAAAGCCTGACAGGATTTAAAACAATTTTTGCACACTACTTTGTAAGATTCATAATCTCTCATGCCATAAAAAAAAAACAACCAACCAAAAGCAAACAAAAAAACCACCACCAAAACCAACATGGTAAAGAGAAACATCATCTGAACCACGGGCATACCAGAGCATCTTACTCGTGCCTCACCTTCAGGATGAGTGGAGAGCAACATACTGCTCAACAACTGCTGGAAGGAGAAGGGATCAATCACAGAAGTGAGAGCCCAACTTTGGCAACTGAACACAAAGTAATAGTTTTATCTTGCTCCTAAATATGTAATTATTTAGCTTATGCTTCAGAGGATACTTCGTTTGCATAGCTTAAAAGTACAGGTCACCAGAGAGCTGGAGCCTCAAATCCTGCTTGCAAAAGAAGCAGAGCCGCAAGCCTTTGTGGTGCTCTTAGATTTGTACAACTCAAATGAAGCCGGTAAGTGTGATTTTCTTCTTTGTAAGAAAACCCGTATGAACCAGGACTGTTTAGGCTCAGCTGTTTTGTTTCTTCATTTGTCATTTATGATGCTTTTAGCTGCAGTGGGTGATAAGCTCGTGGGAGGTCTCTACTATATTAATTGCTTTACACTATGTAACAGCACGCATACATACACACATATTTTAAACAGCAAACCCCCATTTGTTTGGGGACCACCGTGAGACTCCTGTAATTCTGATAGCGGGTACACTACTAGAATGGTGTGTAAAGAGATTGAGGTGCTCCACAAAGCACACGGGTGGAAATAGATGTTACCAAGCTAGACAGTCAAGAGAGATCTTCCTGCAAATGGAGATGCTGTATCATTAAAAGAGCTTGACAGGAAAAGGTTATGGAAACAGAAAGAAACAGCTGTTACCGTTGGCTGAAACAACTCACAAGTTGTTTGAGAAGTGGGTGGGCATACAAGCTTTCTCTTCTCTCATTTCGGCCCCTTGCTGGTAAGGGCAGTCAAGGCTGCAGTCTTCTGATCAGCTAACTGCTCGAGCTGTTAAAGGAAGTTTCTGCAGACATTGATGCTTGTTTTGAGACCATTTCTTTATTTCCATGTGACAGCAGCATGTGTTAAAAGCATGCCTCATACTACCATATGATTCAAGCAGCAGAACATGTTTCCTACAGTATAGCCTTTTAGGGAAAAATATTCAAGCACTAAAAATACATTCCAATCTGCAATCTGCATTTTATTTAACTAATGTTTGTTTCAACATTTTCGGCATATTTTCAGCCTTTTAGATGAGCTTCTCTGTATGCAGAAAGAAGTCCTAACAAAAAACAGTGAGCAAAGGTTTGGAGAAATAGGTTTATGCTTTCTTCCTAATTTCTGTTATTCCATACACCGTAAAATCCTCTAAAGCTTGCGGAATCAGCTATAAGAGCCACCAGCTACTGCCTTGGCATGGGAGTCAGAAACCTATTTATTGGAAAATACTGGGGAAATAAACATAACTTTACCTTGCCCGTGGAAGGAGAAAAAATAATCTGGGTTACGGTCATTTCTCCATCTGGAGGATGGTAACAATCTACTAAAGAAATCAGTGAGAGAATACATTGGAAATCAGCTCCCAAACAACTGACACTGCAAGAGAAAAGTATTTTTCAGAATTAAACTGGGGGGGCGGGGAGCGAATGAGGCCAGGACACAGTGCTAGATGAAAAAGCAGAAGAGCACTGAACTTTGCAGTCTCTGAGGAAACAAGTATTCTCTTCCTTCACCCGTGTTTGAACCCACATGTTCACAGCCCTCCTCCCTTCTAAGCTTCCAGAAACAGTAGGTGACTCTCCATATCAAAACGCCACATCTCTCCTACCACAGCTTAAGTTTCACAAATCCCTGTGAAGGTGAACTAGGAAGGTCTCAACAGCTAATCTGTGCTGTGTCGCTCGGGCTCCTCCCTGTGCCAGCTCTGCCCCTCGCAATGCCTCCCCTCTCCATCACCAAGTCCCTTGCATCATTACCAAGCCCTTCATTAAATGCTGTTGGAAGTCTGCTTTTTAACCTTCATGTCTGTGTTTATCCTCTGCACAAAAACAGAGCAAAATCTGTGCCTGGCAGGCATTTCCTTTTGTAAAACTCCTTCTTCTTTCCCTTTCTGACTTTTCAGAGCATGAAATGTGCCTGCTAATCCTAATTGCCTCTGATGGAGAGCCTTGCAGGGACCAGACAAAGGGGGCAGCCTTCCACCGGGCAGCTGTGAGCAGGCACCGGACTCAGCTCTCCAGTCTCCAGAGTTCCCATCTCACTTGGCCGCATTTCTGAAGAACGCATGGACAAACTCCCCCAAGTAGCTCTACCGGGAACAGGGACTTGCCTTCCCAGACCTCCCCCCTCCCGCTTAAATGACCCTCCCAGCACAAGAGCCCATCTGAGCTCGTGCGACGTGACTCGGAGTGGGTAGAGTCCTTAAATATTGCTGCGTTATGTCAAAGCAAAAAAGCTAAAGGCCTGACTCAAGGGTCATTTGCCTGCCTGCATCCCGGCGCCAGCTCTCTTACCAAAGAAAAACTTTGCAAGGTCCCACTGCTGCGTCCATAGCCGGCCCTTCCATTAGCAGTGCCTCCGCCAGGAACTGAGAAACCAAATTGTTATGCTATTGAGTCACTTTTGCCTCCAACAGTCACTAAAGAAGTTAACTTTCTGGTCTAGCAGAGAGTGTCTGGACTCAGAGGAATGTTTCCACAGCAGCAACAAAACCTGCCTTCACAGGATGGCCGTCACTGCCTACCAGAACGTCCTTACACCTGGGCGGATGCTTGGGGTCCTCCACAGCCATCACACCACCCACACTGCCTACTAGGTCTGCTGCAGTCCCCTCGCCTAATGCAGACACTGAGGTAATATCAGACTAATCCAGCCTTGCCAAAACTGCTGCATGTGGTTTCAGATAATTCAGAGCTACCGCAATTTCTTGAGATTTTCTTGTAAGGGTTGTTTGCCAAGACATTTGCCAACTGTAGCCCATATCTCCACACAGGTTACACTTTATCATCAACTCCATCGCTCATAAATTAGCACGGCCACAGTTTCAGTTCACAGCGAGTAATTCCTCTCCTGAGCACAGGCTCAGATAGTGTTGTAACAGCACTCCTATCCAACCAATATAGCTACGCCAACAGATAGATACAGAATAGATGCAAAAATAATGAGTGAAACTGTTTTTACACAGAAGAGCCTTTTTCATTGTGAGTGTGCATTTTAACTACATGAAATCCTCCTAAACCAAACAAATCAGCAAGCCAAATGCCTGCTACCGCCTCTGCAGCTCTTACTGCAAGAATGTGTGCTTAGCACAACTTTAAATGTGCGTGTCTTATGCCAAAACACTCATCTGCAGTGGAAAAAAACCTCAGCAGTATCTTCGTAGAGCACATACATGCCTTATCAACCACCACATTGCAATAATACAAACTTTCACTAATCCAAGAAGCAGTATGTTCCATAGAAGGGTTTGAATTCCTGAGATTTAACTGTGTATCAGTACGACACCAAGCTTCCACACTGGAGCCACTTTTCATTGTGGAAACAGCAGTACGCAGTATTAATAAAAGCTCCAAGCACAGAAACACGTTCAAAGCCTTGTACTTGGCAGTGAATTGAAGACTTGCAAATATTCTTACTATCCTTAAACACATTTCAGGACTGCTATATTACAGCACAACCCCTGGGCATCGAAACTTGAAATGAAAATGCTGCGTCAGCTTAGGGACACGGACCGAGATGCCACCACAATACAGAGCACTAAGCTAAACACACTCAGTGGCTGATTATATTTCGGTAGTTATAATACCCTGCGAGCTGAACAGATCTGTTGAGGAAATACTTGTCTGTTCTGAATCTGTACTCGTCTAGGGAGATTAAGATGAAGTCAGACACTCAGAGGGAAATGCACCTCCATTAATAAGAATGCAGGTCCTGACAACTTAAATAAACTCCATATAATAAACTAACAAAGCCAAAGAAGGGAAGGCAGGACAAGAACTGGGACATAGGCAGCTGGGCTCACCGTTTTCTGGGTAAAGCAGTCAACCGGGAGACAACCAAATAAAGCAGAAAATGAGCAAGCTGGGAAAACACAAAATCTAACAATAGTGTAACTAATGGGAAGGCAGTTTAAATTTAAAGCATGGTGAGATGGAAAGGAGGAAGCCCAGGCTGGAAGAACACAATGGGGAGACCACGCTGCTCCAATTGGAAAAGAACAAAGTAAAAGAAACCTACAGCAAACAAAGCACTCCGCTCTTGTGGAGGAGCTTTTGAGGGTGGGTTGCATGATCTAGATGACAGCAATGGAAACAAGACTCATCCTTTATCACTACTAGCTTTAATGCTCAAAGCAGGTTCCAGCACCTCAGCAAATCTGCAGGGATCTCTGCATAGAGCCAGAGTGGAGATTCAGGCTCAGGGGGTGACCCTGATCCCAGCGTACGCGGAGCAGGACTGACAAAGCACGCTGGTCCGCACCCTGACGGACCACTGTGTAACAATGTGTAACAGTGCGACGTGCAGAGCAGCCACACAGCGTCAGAGCTCCCAGAGGGCAGCAGGACTCCACCAAGGGGTCCAGCCAAGCTCATCACCTTGCGGTGACTTCTGTAAATCAGTGCCACGGCTGAGCTCAACCCAGACAAGTCCAATCCACCACAGTTACAGAAGTGACTACAAGATGAAAAAAGACTAACACTTCATCTCATTATTTTAAGGAGTATTAAATGTCAAACTCAAAGCCACACACAGTAAAACTAAGATCTAAGCTCAAGATAAGAAATACATCCTAGCTACTCAGCATGCAGGCCCTATGCCGCACTTCAGATGGGTTTTATTTCTTTTTAGGGCAGACTTGACCTTAATCCAGCTTGAATTAGCTCCTAATACTTCCAGAGGATACTAAGCAGTCCTGTCCAAGAAGCTGCTATACAATATATCTACCACAGCTTACTCCACACACAGCATTTATAAGCCAGAGTGGAGGGAAACTCAGACTATGAAAGTAGGGCAATCAAAATTTACTGGTTTGTGGTAAGATCTGAGATTATACATGATCGAGATTTGGAGCAGGCCACGCTTTACTGAAGGCAGGGGTCACAAACAAAAAAAATCAACCTGTGGCGAGAGGCTCCGAGATCTCATCCTCACAGCAGCAGAGCCACAGGTCCAGCTCCTACCAGATCAAAGAATCAGCAGTGGTACAGCCTAGACGATGAGCACTGCAAGTCAGCCTCTTAGTCCTAGGTCTTAGTGTTAAAATTAAGAGTCCCAAAGGACAATTTTATTAGGTCTCGAGTCAGAGGACAGCAGAAGATAGGCAGCAGCTCACCAAAATCACAGGAGTGGGGAGACCGATAGCCAGTTATAGCTAGTTTCTATGCAAGCTGAGAAATTTTGCTTTCATTGTTCCCTGTGTCAACAGACAGGCATGTACCGAGCGAACGAAGGGTCTTCGACAGAACCTCAGTGGCCAAGCTGGGCCAGGAAAAGATAGAAACACACTTCCCTCACACCCCTTGTGTGCCTTCCACGTAGAGAACCCAATCAAATCCTTAGAGACACGCTTTCTCTCCTTTTAAAATCCTTACAAATCTGTTCTTTCCATGGGGCCTATAAGCTCTTTCTCTAAACTTTGTTACTGACTCCCACCCCACCACAACTTCCAGCATTTACCATCAGCCTTTCTCTTTCATGCCATCTTGCCATGATTCCCACCCTACAAGCACAGTTAGTTATTTGTCTGCTCTCAGCCCTCTCTTTCCTGTGTCTTCTTTCCCTTCCACTCTGTCAAAGTCACTTTGGATTCCCCTCATGCTTTTCAGTGTCCTCATAACAGGGGTGCATGCATGAATGCATGCATGAATGCATGCATGAATGCATGCATGAATGCATACATGAATGCATACATGAATGCATACATGAATGCATACATGAATGCATACATGAATGCATACATGAATGCATACATGAATGCATACATGAATGCATACATGAATGCATACATGAATGCATACATGAATGCATACATGAATGCATACATGAATGCATACATGAATGCATACATGAATGCATACATGAATGCATACATGAATGCATACATGAATGCATACATGAATGCATACATGAATGCATACATGAATGCATACATGAATGCATACATGAATGCATACATGAATGCATACATGAATGCATACATGAATGCATACATGAATGCATACATGAATGCATACATGAATGCATACATGAATGCATACATGAATGCATACATGAATGCATACATGAATGCATACATGAATGCATACATGAATGCATACATGAATGCATACATGAATGCATACATGAATGCATACATGAATGCATACATGAATGCATACATGAATGCATACATGAATGCATACATGAATGCATACATGAATGCATACATGAATGCATACATGAATGCATACATGAATGCATACATGAATGCATACATGAATGCATACATGAATGCATACATGAATGCATACATGAATGCATACATGAATGCATACATGAATGCATACATGAATGCATACATGAATGCATACATGAATGCATACATGAATGCATACATGAATGCATACATGAATGCATACATGAATGCATACATGAATGCATACATGAATGCATACATGAATGCATACATGAATGCATACATGAATGCATACATGAATGCATACATGAATGCATACATGAATGCATACATGAATGCATACATGAATGCATACATGAATGCATACATGAATGCATACATGAATGCATACATGAATGCATACATGAATGCATACATGAATGCATACATGAATGCATACATGAATGCATACATGAATGCATACATGAATGCATACATGAATGCATACATGAATGCATACA
Organism: Falco biarmicus; assembly: GCF_023638135.1. NCBI lineage: Eukaryota > Metazoa > Chordata > Aves > Falconiformes > Falconidae > Falco > Falco biarmicus. The sequence continues at coordinate 2,912,852 of NC_079294.1, forward strand.
TGAATGCATACATGAATGCATACATGAATGCATACATGAATGCATACATGAATGCATACATGAATGCATACATGAATGCATACATGAATGCATACATGAATGCATACATGAATGCATACATGAATGCATACATGAATGCATACATGTGTGCTGGGTGTTTGCCCCCTTCCTCCAGCCATGCTCCCCACTAGATATTGAGCCTGGTCCACCGCTGATACCAGTTCCCATTCCTTCACCTATCGCCAGACTAATGAAAACTGTCACCAGGCCGATTCCCCCCACTACACAACTTTTCTATTTCTACTACTTACGGCACTTCAGGGAAGACTGAGAGATCCCGCTGGGTTGGTCTATCATGAACCAAAAGACAGATGCTCAAACAACTTGTATGTACAGCACACCAGGAGACATCACATGGATGGGTGCATGCATGCCCACTCCAGGAATGCTAATAAGAACAATTGTTTGAAAGAAGACGAAGTGTTTCTCCAGCTTAACTGAAACCCACGCCTGCAACTCCAGCTGCCTCGTCACCACCTTTGACTCATTCCTCAAACTCTCCCCTCCTCCAGCCTCCATTTTCTCTCTGTGCAGGATCGCAGCTGCTTATAAGAAAATTACAAAGTGACATTACTTCCTCCATCCTTTCAACCTTCCCCTCCCCTCCCGCAATTCCTCCCATCACATACAGAAGCATCTTCCCAGCCCTTCTGAACACTCCACCTGCCTCCATGGTTTTATCCCCGTCTCCCTACTCCGTGCCCATTTCTGTCCCTTGCCATTTGACCATACACATTCGTATGTTCTTCTCCTTCCTCTCACGCCACAAATATGCATTAACCCCTTCCACCTCTAAATTCCTCAGAGACTCTGGATCACTGTTTGGATGTCTAGGGTGAGAAGGGGAAACGCACTCACCCCCATGTTCCTCTCATCTCCAGCTCTCAAACTGCACCACGTGAATTCCTGGCAGTCATTTTTCTTTTTCAGCCAAGTCCAATCAGGATCCTCTCCAGCCTACCTTCCATCTCTCAAATACTACTAAAGCTGCTCTACTTCTAGTGACCCCATTACTGGTCAAAGCTCAGGACTAGTAGTTTAACCACCATTATCTGTTACTTAGCAAAGGTGGTAACATTTGGGATTCCTGGATTACTCCTCCCTTGCCTTCTGTGAATGACTTCCACCACTTCCACTCTCACCACCCCCAATGATGCTAAAGGAGTCAACCAAGCCATTATGAACATCACCACAACTACTTCCACACCGATCTCATTATCTAATGGGTCATAAGCCACACCTATGTACTCCCTCCAACCCACTGCTGCAAAAACACGTGGGTTGAAGCAGCTTGATACAGCTGAAATTGTACGCAGTTTCAGGCAGCGATCGAAGCAAGAGAAAGAGAGAGGTGAACCTGGTTCTCAGATCAGCAAGAGCTGGACTCAGAAGGCAGGCTACCAGGGAACTCAGCAGGACTTGAGCGCCCACAGCAATCACATTTGTAGAGGCTGGCTCACAGCTCCCGCTGATTCTGAGCTCTCGGAGGCATGGTAAGTCCTGCATGCCAGGGTGCTGGATTCCAGCCCACACAGAGCTCAGCAGGACAGTGTGTCAACCTACCGCTCCAGAAAGCAAAACACAGCTTCCTTTTGTAGCACTGCCTTGCAGCTCCTGCGTAGTTCAAAACCAACTCGCTGAGCTCCTGCAGGCACTGGAGACTGTCCCCTCTTCTGCCCCACTCCAGAGGTGGTGGTATATGAATTTTAAGAAAACATTAAGACATATTTGAAGTGTACCTCCACCTTTGGTTCCTGTTTATACTTGCTAGTGTACAAAACCTCCTGCTGTCTGCATTTACTTTTGATTAAGTTCTCAGGCAACGAGATAAAAAGCTGGTATGGGTTTATACAGTGCTCTCATCCTGACTAGGGCCTGTTTGTTATTGCACAAATATCCTTTGGATCCTCTGCTTGGTTTTCTTTAAGATTTTCTCTGTCTCATGCAGGACACTTACCATCTTCCACATGTTCAACACCCCAAAGCCATGGACAAATGCAGCTTTTATATTCTGGGAAAAGTCCACAGCTTAAACTTATTCCCCTAGGCTCTGCCCTTGCCAAGGGCATGTCCCAAAACTTCTCCAGCCTCCAGAAAAAAGGGGACAATTTCTCAGTGTGGCTCACGTTAAGGTAAAACACAGAGGTAAAGTGAACCCATGTGGGATGAGCAAATCCACAAGTCGAAAGTGTAACTCCAAAAGAGTGTCGTGACTAACCTTACAGTACCTTCCCATACATCTTCCCCCATAATCAAGGAATGCCAGCAGCACAAAACCAACACAGCAAGCTGAGGTAACGATACTCCGTGGAGGGAAAACTATTACTGCAGAGTCTAATAGCTAGCAACAACTTTCAGTTTGTATACGTAACAGATTGATACATTAATGCTCAGTTACAGAAAAAAACCCCTCCAGGGCAGCAAGCAGAAGGATCCAATGGTACAATCCTATTTACCTGGGAATGGGAGCTGGGGATCAGTATGCAGCATCCTTACTAGGTGCCTTATACAACATACAACTATGCTGCCACAGCAAGAGCTTCCTCCATCTTGATGCCAGGGTGGCTATAAAAGCATTAACGAAGATATTCTATATGGGGTGTAGCAAATCTGGCTCAGGGTTTGCTTTGTGGTGGTGTTAGGTTCTCCCCCATGTAAAACACATAAGCAAAAATTACGACTATTCTCTTCAAAGATGACAGCCAAACACGGCAGGCCACTAAGAATTCCCACCCCTCCGCGTGGCAGATCACATGGGTCCCTGCCTCCTCTCCACGCTCTGGAGCGTGGGTAACTTCTTAATTATTTCTCCCCCCCCCCCCCCCCCCTTTTAAAAAGGAGGCAGCAAGCTGTGGGAAAATACTTTTATGGCTAAGTGAGCTTTACCACCCACAAAGAGACAGGTCCCCAAGGGGCCCTCACCGCCCACAAAGAGATGAGCACTTCTGCAAAGCCTTACCCCTTCTGATATAATGATATCTAGAAATTCATCGCTTTAACAATGCACACAAAAGGCATCAGCCTGTACCCTTCACTTTTAAGAACATCATCATCATCTCTCTCCAATGCCTTTCTAAATCTCGAAGCCAGCTTTAGCTTCCTAGCCACCAGCACAAAGAAAGGCTTATTGGGACAGTCTGCGTCGGCAAATATGATATACAAGCTCTCTCAGTTTCAGTGCTCACTTCCATCACGTGACACTGGAACAGACCGCAACTTGTGACATGATGCAAACGGCTAGCGGGACCTCTCCTGTGGGACCACTGAAGACATCAAGACTCCTGCACATCTAGGAGGAACTGTGGAACTTGTACTATGCTCATAAACATCCCCTTGAGCTCAGGCAACAATGTTGCTCATTTAAATGCTCTTTATAGTAGAAAAAACCCACCTGTTTCAGCAATTAGCTACCTTAAGTGGTGAACTTTATGCAGCACGATTTCAGGAAATAAAAAAAAAAAAACAACCAACCCCTAACACCACCACTGAAGTATCTGCCATTTGTTTCCAGTCTAAATGGGTCTGACATCAGCTTGTGCACCCTTCCATGCCTTTTGTCTACTGAATTAAAGGCTGCTCTATCAGAAATTTTTCACCCACAGAGATACATCTAGACCAATGAAGCAACTATGACTACCTACTACTACTTTGATTAGCTAAGTACATTAATCTTATATCATACTACAGCTCAAGTCTTCCTCAGCTGATTCCTCCTCAGCTACTTTAAGCCCTTCTGAAGTGTGGGCACAAGAGTCACACGTGGACTTGCGCACCAGCTGTAATGGCATTAATGAGATCATATACAAAGATAACAACAGTTTCATACTCCCTGGTACTGCCTGCCTGTACAGGGTCTTAAAGCTATGCCATCATGACAGAAATTCACATTCCCTTAGTTCACGTGTGACTCCCCAAAGGCATATTCAGAGTCACTACTCTGCCCAAAACAAGCCTTCACAAACCGCAAATTACTTGTCCCAAGGTATGTAAGCTCACTCTGGGCTGGAAGAATATTCCCCTACCCACAACACACCGTTGCTTGCGTCATCACTGGGAATGAAGTGACTGCAGGAAGATCTGCCCTCCAAATAAACCCTGGAGGTTGCCACCGTCACACTCAATATTTTACTGCCTACAGACAGAAGCGGATTGACCCCAGACTCCAAACACCTGGTTCTTTGAAAGGCCAACAGCAATGGACTGGCAACACTGAACTCCAGGCTTTTAAGAGTACTTAACTGTTGGCTTGTTTGAAACTCTTGCCTCTGGTCCAGAGTCATCCCATAAAACTGCTTCTTTTAACTGTCAAAATTTTCCCTATTGTTTCGGCTTAATTCAAAGCTTTGAGTACCACTCTGTTCCCATTTGAACATACAGATGCACAAATGCATACAGTAGGCTATGTAGAGGGGCTGGTACCAATCACCCTGCAGCTCCACCATCATCTCTTTGGGGGGAAACATGATGGTAAAAGTGCAATTAGCACTTCAAGGCTCTGTGTTTGGGACCTCTTAACCCTTTAACAGGACTTTCTCATGTGGAGGACAAAGTCATAAACATTTCTCTAACAAACTTCTCTCATGGGGCAGCATAACCAAGGACAGCGTAGCGCAAACATCTCCACAACTCCTGAAATGCAGCCAGTCACAGCGTCTGGCACGCTTGAGGAAATGCAGATCTTTCCAACTACTGCTAATCTCAGTGCAGTCACATTTCCAGATACTAGCCAAAAATCCCCTGACACCTCAGACCTCATCAAGCATATCCTGCAAAACAAAGCGGTCTGCACTCACTCTCATCAGAAAAGTTACGCTCATGCTAATCTCACTTCCAAACAAAACTGTAAATTATGCTCATAACGCACAGCCGCTGATCCACACCAATGCTTTCTATGGACACTTAAGCTACACAAGTAGGTGATTGAGGGGTTTTCAGTTTTCGGTTTAGCTTACCGAAAAGGAACTGGAAATGAGACTCTTTGCACAAAATAAGCATCCTCATGGAAAGCTAGGAACAAAGCATTCTCCAGTAACATCCGCTCTCTCAGACAAACCTTGAAAGAGCCACAAGTCCTCTGCAGTAACAGCCATCACAAGGTTTTACAACAGATAACACCACTACTTGCAACCAGAAGCAGCTGTCCCTACTGCTGAAATACAGCCTTTAACACAGCTTCAACTACAAACTCCATTTTCACCTACACTAAACCCAAACATCATGTCAGTGCTCCAGTGCACTCATACAATTCAGAGAATCACTGAAGACTGTGGGTGCAAAGGACGTCGGGAGACACCCTAGTCCACCCCCCTGCTCAGAGCCAAGTGAACTACAGCAAGCTACCAGGGACTACCTCCAGTCAAATCTGGATGTATCCAAATATAAAAGACTCCACAACCTCCCTGGGCAACCTTTTCCAGCCTTTGACCACTCTCACAATAAAAAAAAAAACAAACCAATAAAAAATATATCTTCAGTTCAAATGCAATTTCAGTTTGTGTTCACCCCCTTTTGTCCTTTCCCTAGGCACCACTGAGAAGAGCCTGGATCTCTCGTCTTCATTCCCTCCGTTCTTTAAACGCACTGACATGATCCACCCCTGAGTTCTCTCTTCTCCAGGCTGAACGGTTCCAGCTCTCTCAGCACGCTCCCCCCTCAAGTCAGAGTCTCCAAGCCCTTACTCAACCTTGTGGCCCTTTGCTGCACTCACTCCAGTACGTCCATGCCTTTCCTGCGCTGCGGATCCAGAACTGGACAAAGCATTCCAAATGTGGCCTTACCAGGGCTGAAGAGGCACCTCCCTTAATCTGCTGGCAACGCTCTTCCTAATTCAACCCAGTACACTGCTGACCTTTTCTGCAGGGGCACATTTGCTGGCTCATGTTCAACTTGTTGCCCACCAGGACCCCCAGGTCCTTTTCTGCAAAGTTGCTTCCAGCCAGTAGGACCATAGCCTGTACTGGTGGACAGGGTCACCCCTCCCCAGGTGCAGGACTTGGCATTTTTCTTCACTGAACTTCATGAGATTCATTGGCCCATTACCCAGCCTCTGAAAGTCCTTCTGAACAGCAGCACAACTTTCTGGTTCATCACCTACTCCTCCCAGTTTTGCTGAGGGTACATCACCCAGCTGATGAATGAAGATGTGAAATAGTATGTATTGGCCCCAAGCAGATCCCTGAACAGGCCAAAGTCTGCTTTCCTGAAGAGCTTTTCCCACAATGCTGTCCTGTAGGTACTTCTTTATTTATCTGCACATGCTCAAAGTGGGCCCCTTTTAACCATTCTGAGTCATGAAACCAAAAGAGCAAGGGCATGATAAAAGATCCAGAAAACATTGAGTTACAAGGCATAAGGCTAATTCACTTATAAATAAAACTGGATTACAGTACTCATGCATTTGCTTAGCTAACATGTTTGTGAGGCACAAGAAACAATATTTTAAATGCACCCGGGAGTAGCAAAACGGCTGCCAAAAGCTCTGCTGCATCAACAAACCTGCGGCACCACCATCTTGCATGTAGGAAATCAAGGCATTACGTTTTGATTCTCATAATAACCTCTCAAAACCCTGCCTGCTGAGTCCTGCAGCCTTGCTTTGAGTATGAAATAGAGAAAAGACACAGCACGGAGTAGCAACAAGGAGTACGCCTACAACAAGTCTTTGTATCACATCTAGCACAGCTTCTGCTCAAGTACTGGAGCTTCTTGCCTGCTCTGCTACATACAGGTTGTTGACAGGTCCACAGTCCATCACATCAATGCATAACACAGCAAGAAGGGACAGAGTAGGAAGGGGAAGAAATTAACAGAGAGATCACAGCACTGCACAACATAGCATAAACATTGAGAAGCTTAACACTGGAGGAAGTCACGTGAGTCTTATTGTTGAGTATCTGAGACCGATGTAGTCCGAGAAAGGGCTCCTGCAGCAGGCACGCTCACTCACACTGTGAAACCAAGTTCCTTACTCCTGGTTAGCAGAATTAAATTTGCAATAGCGCTGCACACTGAATGATGGTGGCAGTACCAGCTTCAGACTGCACAGACTGAAACAAGAAAAACAAAATCCCTATCACACAGAGCTCATTTATCTTGAGCAGCGAGTTAAGCACACACTGTCTGATTAGTCTCAAAATATCCATTTATACTTGCAGTCCAGAATAAGTTTTTTAAGAAAATCTCAATAAAACCTAGAAAACAAAGCTACAGAAACAGGGAAAGCGTAAGGGTACAGCCCCTCCTAAAAACACTTAATTACCTGCTGCAGACAGTGGTAGAATTTGTATGCTGGGAGGGGGAGAGGTGGAGAGCAGCTCTACCTTTTCAGAGGATAAATGTAGAAAATAAAGCAAGTCAGCACCACTGATGAACAGTAAAGCTCTATGCTGCCTTGGCACAGCCTCTGCCAAGTAGTGTTTACTTCTGGAAGCAAAGCACACATGAAAGAACACCCTCCGTACAAACCAAATAGCTGTTGCTTTTCCTTCTCTCAGAGTTCTTGCTTTCTTAGTTTTTATACCACCTTTGCAGCTTTCATTTCATCCCTTCTGCTCAGGCTCCTCTTCTAGGCATCACCCCTTCTGCGCTCAGTTGTCAGGACAGGACATAACCTGCCTAATTTTAGGCATCTAAGGTATTTACAGCAGAAAGGTACTCTTCCAAAGCTCCCTATACAATGAGTGATAAACATACTGGCAGCTCCACAGAAGATTCAGAGCACCTAAGTTCAGCTCACTTCAGGTGATGAATCAGAGCAGAAGCTTCTTTTTCTCTGCTGACTATACAGGAAGCTTAGCCTCCCCAGGCAAATCCCCCAAAATTACAGCGTAAATACCCCCCACAGTGCATATAGCTGTGGATTCTTATTTCCAGTTGACTCACATCCCTCTCAACTAACACATTCCCCAGATTTAGCAGATTGAGATGAACTACGGCTTGAGCTGCAAAAGCATAAAGGAGACAGCAACAGCAAGGACTGAGCAAAAGCGGGCTTTAAAGTGCTAATAGCACTAATGTGACTCAAGTTCATTTTTTATCGTGCAGTACTCAAGAGTCTTTTGGACCATCTCCAGCTCTCAGGTGTGAAGAGGCAGCTCCTTCCGTATAAAAAAATTGATACACAAAATATTAAAATTTATCTTTGAAATTAAACTGGTTTTTGAGTCACTCAAACCTTGAGAGTACTCTAATCTCTAGAATCAAATAGGGGATATCATCTCGCAAGGGTTCTGATGCATGTTCATTCCCTCTGCCCTTCCACCTCCAGTGCTTAGCACGCTTAACGTCCCAACCGAAGACTTCAAGCTGCATCTGTCCGTAGCCGGCAACAGAGAAGTGCTTATGCCCACAGAGCACCTGTTCTGCTAAATGGAAGAAGTGAACAGAGGCATAGAGCAAGCAGGGCACTATAAGCAGCCAGCCAGATTAACGTTCTTCCATTCCAGCACACAAAGTACTCTTGATGTTTTCTACCTGTCTATGCTTTTTGTATGCAACAGTGTACAGCAGGAGCGAACATCAAAATGTGCATGAGTAACTGCAACGATTCTCACTGCAGAATTTGATATTTGGGATGGGAGGGAAAGGCTAACTGCAAACAAAACACACAACCTTTTCCATCACATAAATACATGTTAATGGCTTTCTCTCAACACCACCTACCATCTGCTTTCAGGAGAACCAAACCCACTTGAGCTCAGACTAAATGCTATCTGCACCAAAACTGATCCCCCCAGCTTAGGATTTTTTGTGGGGTCCTTGCACAGGACTCCTATTTCAGAAGAGATGGCCTGTAGGTAATTCAAATGCTAACGACATCAGATACCTATCAGCCTCCATTGTGCCAAGAAAAGGGGCAGCTGGACTGCCAATTAAAGCACAGAGCCGGAAAAAACAAACTCACTGGTGTCTTGCAATACAGTGAAAAATGACTGATGTACTATAAAGAGAGACCTGGTAGGGAGAACGCAGCATCTGCAGATCAGCTATCCAATCCTCGTGTAGCCACAAAGAAGTTATGTATTGCCAGCTGGTTTCTAGGCTTGTGGGTTTTTTAAGCAATAATAAACTGATTTCTACTTTCTGGGAGTGGTATTTCATTTGAAGAACGTTTGCCAAGAAGTTCACTTTCTGACCAGAGCCATGAAGTGGTATAACCCTGTAGCAACAGCTATAGAATCTATTGAAGCAGAAGTCAACAATGGATCTAAGATGAAGTTAACTCACTTTATTCTGCCTTCATCAAATCCATCTACACCACCAAACTTTCAGGAGATTCTATTTATGAGACAATCCACTATGATCAAGCAGCAACATAAAAAACATTAAAAACCTTCCTAGCTGAAAGCTGCTCTAGGAGAGAAGCAGCTGGAGAGGGGGCGAAGGCAGATGAGAGCTGAGGTCCAGCAGCTAACCTTCATGAAAGCTCACAGACTGCAAGTGTGTTATTAGAACACATAAAGCAATTTTGTAAGTGAACACTTAAATTAGATGATGTCACACAATTAAAGTCTTCTCCATGCTTCCAAAATCCTACTGTCTTCAGAAGCTTAAGCACCATGTTGAGGAAACCAACAGCTCTGAGGAAACCTCTTCGTCAGTTCCATAAAGGCACTTTCCAGTCCCGACTGTAATGAGTTTGTGCCTTTGCAGCTCAACACTACTGCCTCTTTTCTTCCTTATATTTTTGCACGAAAGGCTGCACTTACACAGAAATTATAAACAGTTCTGAAGTCTGTGATGAAGGTGACAGATATCTATAGCTCTCAAGCTGCAGAAGCACCTGAGGCATATTTTAAGCCTCTTACGTCATCTGGTGTCCACCGACATAGATCACAGAAAGACCACAGAGAATGAGGTTACTCAAAGACTCACATATTTCCATATTAAGCAGTACCCACAGATTTATAACAGAAACACACTGTACAGAAACCCTCACGGCTATGTTCCTCCAGGTCTGTCTATTGTGAAAAGCAGGATTAGATCAGGATACTAATCCAAACTCACGTAGTTGCCTTCGATGAAAAAGCAGAGGCAAGCTAACAGCAAAAAGCCAGCGATGGACAGCTGAAGGTACACACTCAAAACTAACACTCAGTTCTCAGAAAGCCTTGCCAGAGAATACATATATACCAATAGTAAGAAAAACAAGGGTACATGAGAGACAACAGAGATGTGTTTTCCTATCAACTTTTGCCGGCCTTCTGGAGCTCTCAAGCCATCTTAGTCCTGCTCTGTACAGCTGCACATCACCATGAGAACATCTGAAGGATGGGAGCATCTCAGAACAGAATTCACAGCTCACTGACAGTGTACCCAACAGAAGAGGATTAGGTCAAGACGACTTGGGGCACAGGAGGCAATCACACCTGCAACGCCAGAGGAACTGGAGAATCTGCCTGCAATGTGGTTTCCAAGGCAACAAAGCAGCCTCTTATCATTATCACTTTCATTATTAGAGCAGAAGTGAAAGGTTACTGGGCTAATTCTAGATGCAGCAGCAACCAATACTCTATCAGTTGGATGCATCAGGCTCGTCAACATCCATTTTGACTGGCTTTAGGTTAGAGCCACTCACTTGTGTTTGAACATTAGCCCTAAACACAGCTAGAGTGATCAACAGATCGGGAAGGTGCACCAGGAGGCACTTCAGCTAGCGGGTCTCGTTCGAAATTTGGACCACTGAGAGCTAACTGCCCTAATTCTGATTAGGAGAACTATCATATACAAACAAATCTTCATGTCACAGAAGGACCAGCATTTATCCACCGTCTTAACTGATTTTTCATCCTGAAGAAACTTCAAATGCTCTAACAATTGTGCATTAGCAGTTTCTGCCTGAAGCACGGAAATTCACTGGAAGATACGCAACCTAGAATTCTCCCAAGGAGCCAAGCTTTGAAGAATGGGATAGCTTACGTGATTTTGGGAAAACAGCAGCTGAACATTACACTTTGAAGTCCTAGATCCCAATTAAAGGCAGGCTACCAACTGATTCTTAGCATCACCTACAGCCTCAGCCCTATGCCAATGCAGCAAGGCCACAGACAGCTTTGTTGGGCAACCCCAGCAGGGATATCCAAAGCTGCACCATCATTACTCTTGTGGCAGAACATATTCTGAATAGGCGTGGGCTATGGAAAAATCTCTAATGTCAAGCTCATTCTTTGAACCCATGTAAGCATCCAGTCTCTGATCTGAATCTATTACGCTGAAATAGCAACAAAATCACTCAAAAACTGTACATGTAGAGTGTTGTACCACTCAGCCCTTAAGTCATGCTGAGTCTGGATCTCCCCGTGAGATGGAAGACTTGAAGCAACTGTGTTGGATTGCATTTCAACAGGAAAAAGTCTGGTGGCAAAGCCAGAACAGACAAACATGATCTGTGTTCATGCAAGGAAAAATATTTTGTTTGCTGTGATGCACATAACTGAACCGATGCCCATTAAAACAAAGCCAGGTGAGACGGAAGCATCTCACAAAGCTACGTAACTGTCATCAGCCAGTAACATTTCACATGCAGGTCTGCTGCTGGGTAGCAGGAGTGTCAACAAACTGGCATCTGTGTCAATTTTTAAAGCCTCCCGCAAAGTTCCTTGGCAAACGCTGATTTTCTTCTTCCTCTGAGCTTCCACTGAACTGAAACTAAAGCCGCCTTTGTTCCACCATACCATCATGTCTCTGTCCATCCTGAAGTAGTCAATTACTATAAAGCCTAAAGGAAAAGTTCACATAGGCGAACAAGAGGTCACAGGCACTTCAGTGGCAATGAAGTGGAATTTTTTTTAAAAAATGTACTTACTGATTTTTAAAAAGATGTTAAAGTGTACATCTGCCTACTGCCAGATGCCAATAAAAATATCCATGACTTGGCCCTCAAACTACTTAGCAGTGTCCTGCTCACAACGTGACTTAGGACAAAGAGAATTTTATTTAAAAAAAAAATATCCGCAAACCAAACCGTAAGTAATAAACAAGCAAACTTACCAAATAAACAAAAAAATCCACACACAAAACAGTGGGAGAAATATTAAAGTAGAACACAAACCTCCCCCCCCAACCATAGGAGGTGGTAAACACAACACTGAGCTGTGTGTTCATTGCCTCCAGAGCCAGGCATGTTAACAATGCCCAACTTTGTAGAAGTAGTAACTTCCGTTACAAAAGGTGTAACTTCATCCTACAGAACAACTCTTTGGTATCTCCTGGCAAGCACAGGGAAAAAGGAAAAAAAAAAAGATGCAAATGGCAGAGAACCCAAGAGCCTAGAAGATTGAAACTGCCCCAAGATGCCGTATTCCACTTGTATTGCTGTATGCAATCGGCCAGTCCTATCGAGCAAGAAGCCAAAAGGTATTTACCGCTTTCATCATCACTTTAGCAAACAGCTACTTCAACTAGTTTTCACTGCATGGATGTTTCCTTGGAGACCACAACCCCACCACTTCCAGCAGTTCACCAAGGAGAGCCCGGAGGGCAGCTTCCAGCCCCCACACCGAGAACCTTACAGAAGAGCTGCTGAACCAACTCCCAGGCTTTTTGATGAGTCTTGAAATAAAAGGGGAATGTGGAAGACTGAGAAATATGCTAGTGTTATACCAGTATTTTAAAAGGTTGAAATAGGATGAGATATGTCAGTCTTGTCAGCCTGACATTGATTCCAGACAAAATAATGAAAAAGCTGATATAAGACTCAGTTAATAAAGGATTAAAGGAGGACAGTGTAATTACTGCCAATCAACATAGACTTTACAGGAAAATATAACTTGTCAAACTACCAACACTTTTTGGTGTGATTACAAGTTTGAACGCTAAAAGGTAACAATGTTGATGTAATATATTTTCAGGTGGTGTTTTACTTGGTGACAGAAAGCACAGTGATGCAGCGTTATCGTATCAGCTGATAGGTCTAAACTGCACCAGTAGATGAGAAGTCGGGCAGGAAGGTGCTACTGGGACTTGTTGTTGTTGTTGCAGTGCTACATGCAAATCAGGCTGCTGGCATGGAGATATCTCTGTCTGTCATGTTGACTAGTATCGCTTCGTTCTCCCCCTGAACTCCCACCTACTCTACCCATCTGTTGCCACCTTTCCTATACTTTGCCTGGAAGCGCCTTGGTGCAGGGATGGCCACCAGTCCCTGACTGGTACCAAGGACTCTAATCCTGACCTAAGCCCTGCCTGGCATGTCAGAGTCATTCTGCCAAACCTACTGCACTGCCATACTAGCCCGTCTGCTTAGATAACCTGTAATTTTTAGTTGTTCATTAAACCAGACATCTCTAAGAATTTTACCACAAGGCGGTCTTCCCTAGCATGGAGCTACTGCCTGTAACAGTTGTATGAGAACGATACTTAAACAGAAAGCTGTTCATGTAAAGCAGAGAGCTGAAAGTAAACATGGACAGCAAGAGCTCTGGCATTAAGAAATTTAGTCACTACACCAAAGTAATTCACACACCCGTAAGATCCCCATCTGCTGCTTTGACTTACTCTCAGCACACAGCAGTAGGTGGGGCAGGGGACAAGAGCAGAAGTGTACTTGGATATATTTTCCCAGACAACAGCTCTCACTCATACTTGGCCACAGAAGTCTATTGTCACTTTTAAGAAAGCTGTCAGGTTAGGAATACAGGGTTTTTTTCTCAAAAAGGCATCTTTTTCTCAAATGCTGTAGAGGTTACATAAGAAATACATTTGGCATTTATGCATTTAAACGTAATTCAAAAATGACAGTTTGGATACATAGAAGGATGAAGCAATTTAAGGCACTCAAGCTTAGATTAGTCTGTGTTAATAGGAAGACAGATGACTGGTTGTTCCCTCAGCCAAGACGGGGAACCTCACCCACGACCACCCAGCCAGGGTTAAAGTACTTCTGAGCTCAAGCAGAGATTTTTCCACTGTGATAGTGAACTACTATAAGCCTTGGCACAGGCTGACTAAAAAGGAAAGCATACTATCAGCAATGCAACTTTCAATACCTCTGAAATAAAATATTGAAAATTACAATGCTGCTGACCAACATAATGAACACAAGAAATCCTGAGTATTCCACAACTGCAACCTCATTTTCTAGTTCTCATCTTTCATGCTTCCACCTAATATTTACAGCTTCAACTCTCCTGGTTTCTACAACACATTAACATGTTTTTGAGCACAGATGCAAGAAACATTTTGAAAGCTGGAAGTGTAGGTACAGACTAAAATAAACAGAGTATTAAAATGATGCGTCACAAGCAGCCGCTGTATCAGGAAAATTAATTTAATATTTAAGTCAATAAAAGCCTTTACTGTGGAGTCCCAGCTATTCCAGTATGAGCTTCCACAACACTGTAGGAGCCAACACACCTCGCCTTAAGCGGGCTCAGCACAGCTCCGCGCAGAAAAGACTGATTTTGTTTTTCGAAAGTCCCATGATTACAGTTTCTGCCTTTTTTTGTTAATCTTGGCATACACACAACAAACAGCAAACACGTGTATTTTGGGGCTCAAATTCCCTAAAACGTGCAAGGCGAAAAAGCCAGGCTGTTTCCCAGCCACTAAGAAACAGGCAAACTGTGAGGAGGGCTGGAGAAGGGTTGAAGGCAGGTGTCTCCAGCAAAGCAGGGCCACACAAGAGTTCTGCAGTGTTGCCTGGCAGCAAATAATTATCTGCCAGTGTGCTGTTTCCACGTGCCAACAGCCAAAGCCCACACAGGCAGCAAGCACGGGAAAGTACATGCATCAGCTAAAGCTATAGGCTAGCTCCATTCTTTCCCCCAGGGAAAAAAAAGCAGAGAAGCTTTGGAGGCTAGCCTTTGGCTGAGCTCTTGCTACTACTGCACCAGCAAGGTCTATGAACCATGCACTCAAACCACAATGTCCAGGGAAACAAAAGTCCGGGAGATGCCAGAAATCCGTTATCAATCGAAGACAAGGCCGCTGCCATACTACATCAGCCATGCAAAACCAACAACAGTTCCACCCCAAAACAGCTGGGAAAACTGCAGTGAAGACTCTTATGAACAGGTTAGATAAATCCTGTCCAAAATGGTTTAGGCATAGTTGATAGTGCCTTAGGATGAGGTAAAGGGTCTTGCAACCTCTTGAGAAAGCTTTTAGCACTCCTTCCTTTCAGTGGTGGTCCTGTGATTACCTACGGGAAGGAAGGGACCACATCCTGACCTACCTGTCCATACACCATCCCTTGTCCTCCTCCAAGCTCCAAGATGTCTCCCCTGCACTGGGGTTAATTACAGAGCAACACAGACCCAGCTAAAAAAGACCCACCCTCAAAGTACGTGTCAGCTATAACCATCTCAGTCATGAACTGCCAGTGCGCCATACTCCCCCTCTTCCTTCCACCTCCCTTCCCACCTCCGCCTGCCCTTTAAGGCTCCCAAATGCCTGTGTGCTGTATGTGGTGGCAGCTGAGTTTTTTAATATGCACTTATTAAGATCCTAATTGAATCCCGCATTGCCTTGTATGCATCTTGCCAGCCGGAACACGAACAAGGCACCCTATAATTCAATTAGAAGGACCTGCAGCAAGCTGATCATTAGTCTGTCAAGTTGTTAACAAAAAGACATTTAGGAACAGGGGAGAAAATTAAACAAAAAGGAGAACTGTTAACAGCACCCCTCCCCAATTCATGCAGACAGTCCCATACATATACGTCAAATGTGGAATCTGCAATGCCCAAGCACCTGAATGACAGCTCACCGCATCACTTCAACAGTCCTTTCTCTTCTTTCGGACAACTTAAATAGAACCTCAGAAGTCGGAATTTGATTGTTTCTCATCAATCCTCCTCTGCTCAGATTCATGAGAAAAATACCACTAATATACATGACTACTGCAAACAAGGAAATCTCATTACCTGCCAAAACCCTGTTGACAGAGGAATGAGTGGCCAAGCCAGGCTGTCCCCGTTCATGGAAAATCCCAGCGTAAGGCAAGTACTCTGGCAGCAAGAAGCGTCTGCAAAACAAAGCAGGTAAGCTTACATGGAGAAAGACATCCCAGTATACTACAGCCCTGGACAGCAACTGCAATTGCTGGCATAGTTGTGTTTCCTCAAAGTAGACTATAGTAGAGGGAAGACTGGACTCCTCTGCTTAGCCAACCACCTCACTGCTTCAAACAACAGAATAGATCCTCCTCTGATCAACGTGCCTGTGAAGATCAGCATTAAACAAATCCTTTACTTCCCACAATAGCTTCCTAATCTCAAACCAGCATGTCATACTGAGAATCTCCAACCAGATTATTTTTTCCTCTTATTCTGCCTTCAGACCGTAGCCCTAACCTGCAGGTAAGAAGCACTAACATGCTGTCCTTCAAATGTCACAGGATGAGCTGATCATAACATGTCATCTCGGAGGTCCCAGAAATTGCAAATCCAGAATACAGCAGCCCCGTGCAAGAAAAGGAATCCCTCTGAAAGCACGAGAGTGCTGTACTGCAACGGGTACCTCCAGGATTTCCATACCCTTTTACAGGTAAAGCCTTACCTTGGGACAAAGCGCCCCAGCGATGGTGCAGACATACGGGCATTTCGGGGAGCTCGGTGCCTGGATCGGTCTCCATTGTCCCTTCAGCAAAAGAAAGAAAATTACTGTATATTAAAAATACTATGCAATAAAGCATTCTCCAAGAAAAGAAAACCCCAACAACATCACCTAGTCATCCAGCGTATGGCACAGATTTAATAGTTCTCTTGCATAAGTCATGTGCTTCTAATGTTCCAGATTGATACAATTTACTGTCCCAATGGCTCCTGACACTTTTGCATATGGGCAGCCTAATATCCACTGTCTTCACTGTTTGACAACGTCTCAAAAGTATCAACAAAACCACAGAGAGTAAATGAATCTGTATCAGCACCTGAGCAAATAAATGAGAAACCTTAGAATTTGGACCAGGAGAGCAAAAGCAAGCACAGCATAGTCCTGCTGAGAACTTTCTGTTAGTCACATTTGTTAAGTTTCACTTTTTCATTCCATTAATGCGAACAAAAGAGCATAATCTGCAGACTATTATTTTGCGCTCCTTCTCTCAAGGTCCAGTTTAAGCACCATCACAATTTAAGATAATCTCACTTTTCACAAGCTTTCCCAGTGAAGTCAGAAACGTTAGATGGTATTAGACGAAACCATACCTCCTCAGAAACCTCTAATTCTATTTCACAATAAATGTCTGAGCCTTAGGGAAGGAGGAGAAAGGGTCTAACAACTCCTGCCCTACAGCAGACACAGGGAAAGTCTTCTTTCCCAGGGTGGCAGTGCAACACTGAACAGGTTACCCGGAGAGGTCACAGAGCTGCTGTCCTTGGAAGTCTCAAGACAGGAGCCAGACAAAGCCATGACTGACCCAGTCTGATTTTGGCAATAACAACACTACAACAAGCAGGAGGGCAAACCAGAGGACCGTCAGAGTCCCCAGCAAACAAAATTCCTGATATTGCATTCATAGGTCACAAGAGGACCTGTAATTATACAGCATTAAAAGTGCAAGGAAAATAGTGAGTATTGGTGACTGAAGTTCTGAAACAGACCTCTGTAGTGCCTTACTCTCCACTCAGAAATTCACTCTGTGTGACCTTGTGCAAGTAGCAAGTCTGTTCTTCCCGGATTCCAGATCCCCATCTGTAACTGCAGCTCTACTTGTCCCCTTCCCAGGCAGTTGTGGGGATAATATTACTTGCAGAGGCTTAGAATCACTAGGAAACTAAATATTCCTTATGCAACACTAGCAGCACATTCCTAACCCACTCCAGCAAGCTGTGCAATTTCTAATTTTTTTTTTTTTGCTTTGCTTTTTTAAAGTCAGTGAGCAAGAAATGTGGGCTGAGAAGAAAGTCCATTACATGGCTCTTTCCCACACACTTGAGGAACCAGTAACACGAAAACAGAGGTTGTTCTGCAAAGCTCGTTAGCATTTCAAGCTATTTCACCAAAACCAAATCGAAATCCAAGCTCAAAGCTTCCATTTCTCCTGCTGCAGACGCAGCATTTGCAGTTCACAGCCAAAACCGCACCTCGCCCTGAGGTTTCTGTGCAACCAGCAGGATTCCTGAAATCAGCAATGTAAAAGCTGATGCTGTTCTTTTCTCTGAGGCCTCCAACCTATTAAGATGCAGATCAATAACAGAAGGGATCCTGCGTACTCAGAGTGCTGACATATCAACTTTTCCTGCTAAAGAGAAAAGGCCAAAAGGGAAAAAGAAGTGGATGTTCCAGATCCTGCCACACACAGTAAGAGCTATTTAAAGTCAGGCAAGAAATACACTTTTTAAATGTCCGTGTATCAGTTTTTGAAATGATACTGATACGCAGCCCTGAGAGAAATGCAGCAAAACAGTCTTCAGCGTTGGCATTTGCTATGCACATGACTAGAATTAGAAGATGCTTTCGAAAGGGACGAATACCAGCAAGAGGAAGAGCAGCAGGACTGCACCCTGCAGAACTCTCCAGCTGAAGACACTCTCTGCAGCAGGTTTCAAAAGGAATGAGGAATTAGGTCCAGCAAACAAAAGAAAATAAAAGGTGCAGTCATCCCACAGTCCAAATCAAGAGAACTAAAGCAACTAATTGCTTGAGGTTTTTAAAATGCCACTAGTCAATATTCTTAGCATCCACAAAAACATTCTAGGACACAAATTTTCTAATCAATGAAACTTTCCGATGCAAGAACTCCATCCTGTACTGTCCTATTCACCATGCATAGAACCCTCCCCAACACAAAAAGCCTACAGGGAAAAAACAGAGCCTGGACTCATCTTTGGTTTTCACCATGACAGACACAGCCTCTACTGATTCCAGAGACAGCAATCTATTTTTAACATCCCCTTATAAAAAAGGAAATAAATTTAAAATATACCACACCCACTGCCCTATAACACAAACAGCAGAATTGGGAATGAGAAACAGTGACTATCCTTTGAGAATGCTAAAATTCCTATTTACTGTCATGGAAGCATAAGATATATTCATCTTTAGCACAGGGCAGTGTCTTTTAACATTACTCTGAATCACTAATTTACAGAGTCATTTATATCTATACTCCCATGCTCAACTACATGGAAGTGTGTTTTTTAGGCATCTAGTGCTGAAAAGCTAGACAGCTGATATTACCCTGGTACCAGCTGAAGATTATTTCTGCACCCTCTAAAAAGGAAAATAAAAACCCCAACCTACAGATCAGTGAAGATGGGTGGCACTTTGTGTTATTTCTGTACCACACACAGCCTCTGCTGACAGAGGGAGGAGAGCAGATGTTAGCACTGCTGCAGTGCCAGCGTGAAGCACTCCAGCAAGAGATGAAAAGTTTCCAAAGTTCTCTAAAGTACTGGTGAAGATCTAATGCTCTACTTTCTATTTAGTGTCAACTACCTACAGGCTCATTAGCTAATTATTTGCATTGGATAGTTTAATTACCATAACCTGCAAAAGTGGATCACTCAGAGTGTGCCTCTCTACATAAAAAAGCCTCTTCTGTAAAGCAACTCAATAACCTTGCAAAAGTAAATGAAGCAAATTTGCACCACAGCAAGTGCTCTAACAGGGCTAAAAGGTCATCCTGCAATGCCCTTTGTTTTAAGTGTACCAGCAAAGTTGAACAGCACAGGGAAACTTCTGCAGGGAAAAAATAATAATGAAGCAACTAAGCAAGCCATTGAGCAAGATGCAGAGAAAGAATCAGAAATAATCAGCAGGTAAGGTGACAAGGGAGACTTAATACTATAATTATTAACAGACTAATTTGTCTCAGGAGGAAAACTGCAAGAACCAACAAATGGTCAAAACAACTCTAAGGGTCTGGCTCAAAATCCAGGTTATTCATAATTTGTTCAGATACCAGTGTGGGACAAATCAAAACAGCGATATGGAGAATAAGAGTTGGTAGGGGAAAAACAGCATTAACACTAACACAGAACAGCGCAGGAGAAGAAAGGTGTTCCCAAACATTCAGGTGATTTATGGACACTTAAACTTTCATCCTTCTTATGCCTATTATCCTAAACTGGATAAGACAGTCAAATCTCCCTGGATTTTTCTGCTCTTGTTTTGTTTGCTTGTTGAGAGAAGAGTTGACCAATGTAAATATAATGGAGCGACAACACCAGCTTTGAACACAGAGATGGAGATGCAAAACTTTGCATCCTACAGTTTGGAGAAAAAGGCATTTTTTTCATCCAGTAACTTGGCTACCACATTAGTAACCAAGTGGATACAGAATATAGTCAAGACTGTCAGAAAGTAAAACAGCTATGTTCTGCTTTTCTATCTTGGCAAGAATTCTCTTTAATATTTAGAGATTGTTGTATCAGGAAGTGAAATTAAACACACAGCATGGGATTTCTAAGGCAATCTGTTGGTCTAACTGTTCTCATTGTAGTCAATATTAAAACTCCCACTGACCACACTGCCAACAGAATTAGGTCAACAATGACCATTTTGAAAAGTCATTTAATTACCAGAGCCAGCACCAGTAAGCCATGCAAGTTTGTAAGAATCAAATTATATCAGACCAAGCCAATTGTTCCCTATTTTCAGCATTTTATCGTGTTTCATGCAAGCCAATTTAAAATGCTAAATCAATTTCTATTGCAGAGGTTAGACACTTACGTACAATAGAAATGCTAAATAATTGGTTAAGTGGCATCTACTAATACCCTTAAGGGCTGGCACTGGATTCAGTTGTACCATCTTGATGTAACATTAACAAACAGTAACATTTTCTTGGTACTTCAAACATTAACTATCTCCACTTACTTGCTATCAGCTTTAAGACTGCAGGAGGTTACTTCAGAGGAGCTAGCACAGAGGGCAGGAATCACACAAAGCAAGAAGGGCTGGAGTAGCACAAAGATCATATCAGGAGCTCAGGGGAGATTATCAAAAATCGCAAACTTACTTTGTGTTAGAGACTGGTCAAGTCTGACCCCAGGTCCTCTAAAGAGGGTACCCTGCAGGATGTCATATTAAACTCACCATACTAAAGAAGAAACAGATCCTGAAATCTTGCACTTCACAGAATTTACTGCTGATTTACATGAAAACAGATGACATCCTGTGAAGGGCACACTCAAGAGCTGCATAGGACTCCAAGACACAGTGTGTAGAATGCTTTACAAAGGGTACAGAAGTAGCACAGAGGTGGTGAGGGAAACATTATGTTTGCTGGTGATTCTAAGAACGTCAATCACTCTCCAGCACCATCCTGGTGGGTAAGGGACATACAGTGGGAACACTATGACCCAAAGTTAACTCCTAGCTTTACAAGTGAAGGAGCAGCAAATACCGGAAGGTATTAAAACCTTAGTTTTCCTTCTGTCTGATCCTGTAAGATCCTGGGCACCTCCTACAAACGAAGTTAGGAAAAACTAGGAGCATTTCTAGGAAATAAGCCTCTCAAAATAGAGGTGTAGACATGAAATAAAATAAAATCTTGACATTCTGAATATTTCAGTGAAATACAGGTATACTAGAAGACAAAATGAAAAGTCACACTGCAAGATGATCGTAGCTCTCCAGAAACACACAGTAGCTGGAATAACACCTCCTGGATCAGCAGGATTAGTCTCAATCAAAAAACATAGAGGTTCCATCCAGTATATGCTACCTTACTCATAGTCCTTCAGACTTGGAGAAGTTGTAAGCTCAACCCAGGAAAAGGGGACCACCCTACTTATGGCTCTGAGGACAGGGCATGTCACCTAAAACCAGGATCGTGTCTAAGAGAAAAGATTCAAGACAGCTGACTTATCTCCGAGCAGAGACGTTTTTCCACAAGTAGCTACAAATAAGCAAGCCAGTAGCACTGGTCTTATCAAAAAGCGTACAAGCACTGACATCCACAGACATTAAAATGAAAAAATAACCAGATTTAAAAAGAATATACATAATCTGGTAAAAATGAAAGGTATAAAAATAAATTTAACTAACCATCTTTGAAGGATATGACCATTACCGAAGGAGAAGTACTTAAGGCAGAACTGAAGGAGACAACAAGAAACAAGAAATTTTAGGCCAAAAGAAGCATCTGCTACACAAAAAGCCTTTCCTGAACTAAATGTATTAGGACCGTAGAGCAAACTTCCAAGTATAACATCGGACGCCAAAAAAACTGAATAAAAATATTAGAGAAACTGCAAAGACCAATGCTGCCCAGCTGGAGAGACAGGAGCTAGGAAGAATAGATTTTTAACATAGCTACTTAATAAAACAATTGATGAAGAAGTTGAATAAGTCACCCAAGACATGGTGCCTTTCCATCTTCCTATGTTCTTTCAAAAGGCTAAACCACCAGTCTTTCACTAGCAGCTTTTTCAAAGGAACACCAGGGAAAGCTTATGTATATTTATCCGCTAAAACTTCCTATAAAACAGCGGACTGTTGAGTTACTAATGGCTCTCCTGACCAGAGGGAAACAAACTGCCAGCCTTGATTACCTCTCAGAGGGCTGTTCAGGGGGAAATTTATTTACAAGATTGAAAACGGCACTTCAGAAGATCATGTGTTTCAGAGAAGCATCACATAAGAAAGGATTTATTACCTGGTCAAGAGAAACAGCTGTACTTGCCCATTAAAGGCCAAGGATTAATTGCTTCAGAACCAAAATGAAGCACTGACTCTTATCCAGGCACAGTATCCAGTTGTCCCTAATTACCTCACCGTGTGGTGGGCTCACCAATGGATGATACGTTTTAGAGTAAGACTGATTCACTCCACTGCAGTGGATCACTAGAAAATCAGAAACATCAGAGGCCAGACTAAGGTAGCAAATCCCTACTCCCCAGCCTAGACATGGCACCTGGGTACTAAAGAAACCACTGTACTCAGTATTTTATGAAAAATGAGGACATCCAGCATTGCAACTACCCTTCCTTTGAGACCCCTTAATTAGCCATTTTCAACCATTCATGTGAGCACAACTAGGGAAAACATCACTAAGGCTACTTCTAATCACTTGAAAACCTCACAACTGGTACTCATTGAGCACAATTTGTAGTGCAAACATGGAAACAGCTGCTCCATCAGGCTTCCATACAGGAATAAAGAGCCAAAAGTAAGCACCAGCTTTTTCAACTATACTGCACTGTCATGCTACTGGTCTTCCAAGCAAAAACTGCACAAACACCACTCATCTGTTAGACCTACAGGCTTGAAGAATGTTAACCACTGCCTTCTCTGCATGGCCAGCAACAAACTAGTAACAGCTTGCTTCCTGATCACTCTCATTAACACCAGACATCACCTACCAAGTGACCTAGTTTGACTTAAAAGAGTTTCACAGACACAAAATAAAAGGAAAACAAAGATCACAGTTCAGAAATAGCAGAAAAACTCCGATGTACCATCCTGCCATCAAAACTGTTTCTACAAGCCCAGGCAACCAACAGGACGGAATATGATGTGAGCTTCTCTGGCAACTGTCAGCTTTCAAAAGGCACTCATTCTTTCACCGCCCTGCTGTGAAGACACTTGCCTTGCTGGAATGTGACTTAACGGTGAATACAACATTATGCTGCAAAGGTTAGCAATATCCTGCAGAACCGCTGCAAGGAAACGGTCACTGCCTGTCACTGCATCCAGGCAGCATTATTAGACATTAAGACCAAGATAAGGGGAATATAAAAGACTGTCACAAAAGATAAAGATAAAAAGAATAGGGAAAATGAAGCTGCAGGCTACTAGAGTAGATCACAAGCCGAGCTAAGAATCTCACTAATCCTTGAAAAATGAAGTTCAAAGAGTAGATTCAATATCATTTCCATTCATCCAGGACTTGTTAGCATTCTTAGCCTGCAACTGTGTTTAAGATGATGAATATAATTAACATAAATTGCTATGTATCAGGAAGCAACATCCCAGTGTTAACTGCTCACAAACCTACGAGAGGTGGGGAAAATACCAACAGAAAGTGACCACCAAGTTCCACAGAATTCAGGTCTGCCTTGAAAGCCAGTTTTTAGAAGGTCCATCTTCATCCAAAACAACGATGCAGAGCCATGTGATCCAAAAAAACAGAGGCAGAGGAAACAGCATCAAAACCACAGATAAAGGGGTTCTGGGAAGAAAACAACAAAAGCAGGTACGTACAACAAACAGCAATCCTGCTTTTAATATCTTTATCTGAACTCAAACAGAAAACTGCTAACAAGAATATTATTTGTAGCTGCTCAAGTAAGAGAGAGAGATAACAAAGTGTCCCATCCAGGACTTCCAGAAAGAAACTGCTACTTTTTCTGCAGTACACGGATGTGACATGGATCCTAAAAATCCATTTCCATTGGCATTTAAATGACATTAAGAGCTCATATAGATTCTCATATACCTACCATGTCTTTTGTTAACCTCAAATGTAAACATCAGGATGGTAAGGAGAAAAATTGAAACACTCAGCCTAACTGCTTTTTAAAACCTTGTAGTTCAGATATGCATCCTTTCTACCACTATACCAAAAGGCCACCATTGATCAAGTAATCTCTCTTTTACCCACCTTTGTTACACCATATCAGAACTTAACAGCTGGCATCCCATCCATCCTCAGGTGTCAGCTTAAGCTATAGTCACCCTACAGAGTAAACCTCTTCCCTTATCTCTGGGATTCCCCCCGCACTGCTCTCTCCACAATGACAGAACTTGTCCTGCTGTTCTGGAGCTGTAGATCAGAAGCCCCATACACTTCAAGTCTCACAAAAAACTTCAGCCATTCTAATTTCTCCTTTCTTGTGCCAAGAAAACCCGGCTGCTCTTTGAAGAAGTTTCTTATGTAGAAGCTGAAGGTTGCCCCAGGAAGGAAAAAGTGCTGTGAAATACACAAATGCGCAGTGAACAGCTGGGGAGGAGGGCACGAAAGACCAAGACTGGCTGTACAGACTCCAGGTTCTACTCTTGTGCTCTTAATAGTTGGTGTGCTAAGAGAAAACAGCCTGCGTATTGTGAACCGATTGCATTTCTGCAGATTAGCGCTCCTGTCGCTTCGTGTCTCTAGCAAACAATGATAAAGAATCAGACTGAAAAGGTAGAGACTGTATTTAAACACATGCGTGGAATTCCTTCACAAGGGTATGGAAGACATTATTTCAGAAACTGGTAATCTCCAACCTCTCTCTCTTCTTACTCAGTATTTTCTAAAATCTCTGTCTCAGCCACTAACCAAACCACGTGCTTGTTCTCACCGTGACACACAATTCCCTCCCCAAAACCCATTTCCACCATTCTACTTGAGGAGCAACAGGGAGAACAGAATCCAAACCCAAACCTGCTCCCCCAGTGCACACTACTAAGTAACCCACACCTCCGCAGCCACTGCCTCCCCTGCTCCCCCAGTGCACAAGGCCAGGCACAATCGCTTCCTGCCCATTCCTAATTAATATTTTCAGGCCCCAATGCACAAGTCAATTTTCTTAAAGAAGCCAACAAGAAAAGATGCTTTAAATGAAGACATTCCAAAAGAAGGGTGATTGCCTAGATATCTGGCATGAATGTCTAATAGGCTGTGCGCTGTTTTGCCTTGATTCACAAAAAAAGTTAAACCAAAGTGCCAGCTTGAACCGGAGCACTGACCATGAACAAAACAGACTCAAACCAAATAAAATCATATTCAAGCAAACAGAAGCAAGGCTTACAGCTTTTGCACAGTGGCAGTCAGCTGGCGGGTCGTGATCTTAGAACCTTTTAAGGTGAGAAGCTATTGGAAGAACTTCGATTTGGCACTTCTTGCTGTGACAGTGTCAATAAAGCAGCCAAAAATGGCAGAAGACAGGCATGGTGGATACTCATATGTCCTACACACTTATCAGGAGACCCCTGCAAAATGCCTATCTAAGAAACCAAAAGTCTTGGTCCAGAACACACCTTAAATGAAAGGATTTTAAACTGACAAATACAGCCAAATAATGTCACCCTGAATCTTGTAAGTTTTCCCGTAAGTGATTCATCAACTCTGCAAAGCAAGAGCCTGCTTCCACAAAACCAGAATGCCCGTTACAGCCTCAGTAAAACAGTGCCTGCAGTACTCACGTTCTCTTCCCTGGGTGCTCAGTGGTGTCTCAAAAGAAACTGAAAAGATAAAGCACTAAAACAAGACTTCAGGCCTGTGAGGTAAAGCCCTTCTTGTTGCGGAGACACAATAAAGACCTTCCCAGTCTGTTACAAGGGCACAACTGAATGGATCCACCCCAGCACAGATCCTCTTGGGAGAAAGGAAAAAGGACAGGCTAGGAAGGGGAAAAGCTGCAGACATTAGAACAGCGTAATCTCCAGGCTCCTTCATATCTACATTCTACCAGGCAGCCCACTCTCAAAAGCAGACAAAGCAGTCAGCCACAGTCACACCTTTAGCCTTGGTTTGAAAGTCTTTACAGAACTGTAGTGAAGGATTTGAGCAAGGCTTTCAGACAGCGAGCTGTCCTATATATTTGCTTTTGAGTCTGACAGATAAAACGAACCTGTATTTGTGCATTTGTTCTCACACTTACTGCAGACAAAAAGGGACATTGAAGGCCAAGATTCATCTGCTTGTTGAAGAAGAAAAAAATAGTTTTGCTCTAAAAATCTAAATTTACTATGTGATCCAAACACAAAACACTCAAAAAAAAAAGACCCTGATTAAAAAGTTCAACATCTATGACTTGTCTATAAAGAATCTATTTTTACCAGTTATGCTGGGAGACTGAAGTGACATCATTCTCCATTCAGAGTCTTACCCCAGAATACAAGAAGCCTTTTCATTTTAGCTTAGCATTCTGCTAAAGCTAACCTTCAAGCCCACTCATATCAATCTATCTGTTAATAACCTAATATTACAAACTGTATATATATTAGAAACCAAATTAAATGCCTTCATGCAGACATGACCAAGTTTACAGTTGTCAGTTGTATTCAACAAGCAGTAAGATGACAACAGTGACAGGTTAAACACAGGCAGCACATGGAGAGAGATAACATCTTATTAGACCAAGTTACACAGGTATCGCTTGCGTCTCCCTCCTCCTCTGTCCATAAAAAAAGCTGGTGTAATAGAAGAATATTACTAATACTTAAAAAAACACGCTACTTCACATTCTTAGGCCAACACTACTGCTATCATAAACTACACGTATTTATGAATGAATTCAAATAAGATTCTGGAGAAACTGCATAAGGAAAATGACACCATTAGACTGACACACAAGAGGACAGGCTTTAGCTTAAATTCAGAAGCCATATGCACACAGTGCAGAGGCCAAATTTTTCACACCCCTTCTATATGATCAGGTAAGCAAAGCTGAAAAAAGACACAAAATTAATCTCAGAGAAGAAAAAGCCTCAGAACCCCACAGAAGATGGGGAAGGCTCATCTCCCAGGCACCCTGCACAAGCACAGGGCTCGCTCCTTGCCCAGAGCTCTATGTATAGTAAAACCAGCTGGCGTTTAATGCCCCTTACATCTTTCTCCCAGTCTCTAGGAAAATGAAAGAACAGAGAATATTCACCAATTACATTAACCAATTTAGAAATATAAAGCAGCAAGGCAATTTGCTATGGCTTTTGCATTAAAAAAATATTCACTGGATTCCAGGAGAAAAGCACGAGCTGCAGACAGCTAGACAACAGCAATTCCCTGTCCTGTGCCAGATTTGGAGAAGCAGGGGAGCCAAAGCATTTGGACCAGGGCAAGAAACACATGAAGAAATACAGGACTCTGCTCAGGTGAGCAAACAAAGGAGGTGGGATACAGGAGCCAAAAGGAGAGGCAAAACCTCTGTATAAGAGATTTAATGGTGAAGTGTCAGCAGAAGAAATCAAATGAATCGTGAGACAAGTTCCAGCTCTGAGGACACCTGCACAGCAGCTCCCTCTAATCAGCCAGGAGAAATAATGAAGCAGAGAAGGAAAAAAGACAGCATGTCTTCAGTGCACAGACCAGAATTCAACATGAAATATTCAACCAATAAATTCAACCACTGCACATTAAGGAATAAACACTTCTTTTTGCTCAGTATGAAATGAAAGACAACCTTAGCATGGCTGATTGAATTGCTTCCCTGACTGGGTGCTCTTACTATGCGAACATTATCTGCAGGGGAACACACTCCTCAGCAGGCATTTGCCTGGCTCTGGGAACGAACAACTTACCATCTTTTATTTTCCCAGCGGAACAAGCCGCCTCAGACAAATAAAATGGAATAACGGAAATATTAAGGTCTATGCTTGCAACGCTCCCACCTCACAAAATGAGCCCAGCAGCCACCATATTTCTGCTCTTCCAGACCACAAAGCTGACTGGGAAAAGCTACTAGACAGTGACTCTTCTGCATTATCTCCCCTCATTTACATCCTACACAAACAAGGCCACAATGACAGGGGAAGACATTCTCTCACTCTGCACTTCTGAATATTTAATTGCTGGAGCATGAAATGACAGCTTCACAGAACAACATTCTAAGGGGAAAAAAAAAGTCTACCACCACTTAAAAAGTCAGAAAGGGATAAATATCTTGCTTTCCTGAGAACAGCTAGTGTTAACAGTGTCCTTCATAAAGGGTCTTCACCCTGTCACAAAGGGCATGGAGCTTTAACAACATGCCGTCTCAAGTATATGCCACTGCAAGAGTAAAAGTGGAAGTTATGACAGTAGCAAAGTTGACAGCATCCTCTGCTGGCAGCAGCAATATAAAAACCCAGAGTTTTGAGGAGTTCACAACTCCCATCAAACACACTTCCCACCTACACTACCAATGTAGACAACTTCCATGACAATGCTCAGAATCATCCCATGTTTTAATCACAATACACACAAAGGGGGAAAAAATTCAGTGAAATATCTGAAGTACCCAGGCAAAATCCCACATTTATAAAAGGAAATGACTCAAGACAAACTAGAAAGGTCATATTCTTTTCTGCTAAAATGGATTTAATCTAAATTCCTGGGCTTTTGGTCCCCATGCCATCTAAAGAATTCATTACTATACTTCCATTCATCGGAAAGAGACCGCAATAAATTTGTTTGCTGGGATTACACCAGGTATCACTAGAAGTCCAAAAGCAGATGCTGGAGAGCAGACTTTAAAACAGGAGAACCACTCAGAAGGAAATATAGCGGCTTACAGGAGTCCTGCTCTTCTAAGGTTTGGATGTAGTCAGCCCTCACTTTGATACAAGAGGCCATGTGCTCTCCTTACAGGAAACTAAGCTTGAACTTAACACAGGTTCACAATCACCAAGTCTTCAAAACAAACCGCAAAAACAAACCACTCCACAAACTTCCGCTGATTTGACAAAATTGTACAGATTGTGCAAGCAGAAGTAACAGAACACGTCTGGCTCTCTCCTACAGCCCTAGACCAAAGAACTAAGTCCAGCAAAGCCTCTTAGTGGTTCCTGTTCTGTCTCAAGATCTGAAAGCTCTAATAAATTCTTGGCTCTCCATCTGTTCCATGGGAAAAAGATTCTCCTTTTCTTTAACTGGTTTTTTAAATCTGTTTGAGATAGCCTGATGTGTTGGAGGTAGCCTAAAACATCCTTCATTTTCGTAACAGAAATTACAAGACCCATTTGTAGCAATCACTGCTCTAATTATTAATTTAATCTGTTCCTACAGGAAGCCTCAGGTGTCTCTGGTAAACAGTAGCAAGCCACAATGCAGTCTTGTACTGACAACAGACTCAAGCAAGAGGGCAAGGCAGCATGCACACTTACTCAAAATCTTCAAATTCCAGATCATTTCCTTCTACAGACGGGCTTGAGTTCTCTGAAGTGGAAGAAGAGGAGGAGGAAGAGCGGAGGCGGTTTTGTTGGTATCGCATAGAGCGTTGTCGAATACTGTCCCTCCGGGAAAGATACTGGATCATCCTCTGAGCATAATATGCAGCAGGAGACAACCTGAGCAAGGGAGATATACAGTCACTTGTTACACATGTAGAGAGTGACAACCAGTCCTATTTTGCCTTTTGAGCTCCAAGTGCCAGGACAGTAACAGCATATCACAAAACTGGCTGTTGGCATTATATCTGTAAGATAGAGTAAATAAAGCAAGCAAGTAGAAGTAGTTTTCTCTTTATATGCTACACTCCCACGTGATTCCACTGTTGTGCAAACAGAAGCGCTACGCAGCACCTACAGACAAAAAGCTCACCCACAGCACAGAGAGGCTTACTTCTCCAGGCTCTTTGGAGGCAATAGTTTCATTTATTACCAGTTCACACAACTAACCCCAGCAAGCATCCCTGACAAGAATCAAGCCCACTCCCCATGTGAACTCCACTTGCAATACCAAACGGCAGCAGCATTCCAATAATCATTGAAAAAAAGGTGATGTTGACCATCAAGCAGAAGAAAAATAAATAAATAAAAAAAAAGTTAAACAGCTTCATTTAACTACTCTGTAATCCAAACTAGGGATTTCACATAGTGGCAATTTCATCAGATCCACTAGAGGTATGTTAAGAGGAGCAGCTAAAAGCCTCCCATCCCATCTGTAAGGAAAACCTTCCTCTGCAATTAACTCTTAACCCTCTCTTGCATCACTCTGCCTTTGTTTGCACCAGCTATCCTTGACGTGAGACAAAAACCATGCTCTCTTCTCCTACCCTGCATACATATACATCCACAGCTCCTAGCACATGCTTTCTGGGACACAGTTACTCAGTATGAAAGTCCAGACACATCAGATGCTTGAATAGTAATTTCTTCAGTGTTTTTTGGATTAGACTTGAAGTCTAATTTGAGGGGAGGTTCAAACAAACCCCACCCTCAGCCCCCAAGTAATCAGATACTAAGATGCCTATGCCTTTAACTTCTAGTTTCCTCCCTGCTGCTTCCCGTTGCATGCATGCATTTGATTTTGTTCTTTTTTATTCAAGTTACCAGACTGGTACTTCCCAGGGTCATGACAATACAATCTCATTTCCTGCAAAGGCACCGTGGGCAAGAGACCAATAACGGAGAGAGCAGCCTGAATTTTTAATCTACAAATGAAAGTGCGAACACCTTTAAACAAAGAAAAACAAAACAAAAAATCTCAAATGAACAGTGAATCTCAGGGAATAGTCTAGAGATGAAAACATACTCATTTGTAGTCACAAAGAGAGGTGGCCAGTGTGCCTTACAGGAATGCTACCCATCTTCAGAACAGAGTTTCAAGCTAAATTCATTTTACAGAGGACCTCGCTGTCAGCCATGAAGACTTTAAGGATATGTTTAACTTTATAGTGACCAATACCACACAGTTTCAGTGTTACATGACAACCAGCACCAAAATGCAACTCCACAATCACCTCTGATAATATGATTGTTAGAAGACTTTACTTTTCATCCCTTCCACAGCTGTGCTGATTCTGTGAGAATGTACTAGGAATAAGACTTGTTATATGGGTAAGTTTCACATCGACAGCAGCATAAGCAGCAAACAATCAGACTAGGTCTCAAAGTGCTCTGCTGCTATCCCTAAAGCCATATTTCAGTGGAAAACTACATTTAATAGTATTTCTAGAGACTGCTCTCTAGAGCAGCATGAAAGAAAAATGTACCAATTCTTCAAGGTACAGATTGTATTAATGTCGTTTTGGCTGCAGACACCCGTCGAGGACATTCAGTCTCCCATTCTGCCACACATTCAGGACATGCAAGTGAAAGAGAAGGTGACAAGAAAGAAGGAATTAGAGGTGTCCTGGTTTTGGCTGAAG
The DNA here is from genome assembly GCF_023638135.1 of Falco biarmicus. Taxonomy (NCBI): domain Eukaryota; kingdom Metazoa; phylum Chordata; class Aves; order Falconiformes; family Falconidae; genus Falco; species Falco biarmicus. Next base: position 2,944,573 of record NC_079294.1, read on the forward strand.
CAAGAGTTAATTTTCATCTTAGCTGGTGCAGTGCTGTGTTTTGGATTTGCTGTGAGAATGCTGCCAGCACACTGATGGTTTTGGTTGTTGCTGGGTGATGTTTATACTAAGTCAGGGACTATTTCAGTTTCTCAGGCCCTGCCAGCAAGGGGCTGGGGGGGCACAAGAAACTGGGAAGGGACATGGCCAGGACAGCTGACCCCAACAGACCCAAGGGATATTCCATACTATAGAACATCATGCTGAATATATGAAGCTGGGGGAAGGAGGAGGAAGGGGGGCATCTGCAGCAATGGCATATCTTCCCATTAGGCGTGCTGGAGCCCCGCTGCCCGGGCAAAGGCTGAACACATGCCTGCCGATGGGGAGTGGGGAATGAATCCCTTGTTTTGCTTTGCTTCCGTGCGCTGCTTTTGCTTTACTTATTAAACTGTCTTTATCTCAACCCATGAGTTTTCTCAGTTTTACTCTTCTGATTCTCTCCCCAGTCCCAATGCGGGGGGAGTGAGCGAGCAGCTGTGTGGGGCTGAGTTGCTACTTGGGGTTAAACCATGACAAGAAGTCATGCAGATTGAAAGAGAGAGCATCTTCCCCAAGGTGAGCTCCCTGTACCCTACCAAGCAGCCATCACGATAGAAGCAAGTTTAGCAGACAGGCTACAGGCTCAGGGGTCTAAAAACTTAGTCAATAAGCAGCAAAAGGCTAAGGGGAACCACACACACAGTTTGTTTTGGATTCCTCCTGGATCTTTTATGCACTGTTTGATGAGTTAAAGCTGTTCACGCTTATATAACATAGGAGGCTTCGCTGTACAAACACAGCACTTCTCTCTACTTCCCTGAAGACTTAATAGCCCAAGTATAAAAAAGCAAGGCATTACAGCAGTGCACTCATAAATGAGGAGCTGTTCTCTTCTTCGGCCTTTTTCATAAGCCAAAGCCTCCGTGTATGCCTAAAAATAAATTTATGGCGTAATATGTGCACACAGATAAAGAAAGGAACATGGAAACAAGGCAACACTAGAAAGCATGAACAGTGGGCTCAGCAGTCCAGCAGTGTAATCACTGTAACCTTTTTTTTGCCAATATCACACCAAGGGAGAGTTGTACAGAAGGATGTGAAGAATGAGGTTTGCAGACATTAAGTCTTCTCAAATTATGCAGAAGAACAAAAAAGAGTAGGCAATAAAGACAGGCCGTAACAGATGACAAGATGCCAGGTTCACCTTCCTGACAGCATATGGTATGTAGAATGGATAGACTGTGAAAAAAACCTTCCAAAGACAAGACAAGACAAGAAGCTTAAGTCTGATACACAGAGAAAAGGGTGTGAGGGATAAAATACAAAAGGGCTAGGGGAGAAGTATTTAAAGCAACAGGCTAAAGAATTAGTATTTCCAGATGAGTGTGTGCAGGGCAAAAAAAGAAAATAATTGTATTTGCAGGCTGTATCTGTCTTCGGAACACAGTTTTGACACAAACCAGAACCAGCGTAAGAGACTTAGCTGTCCTGGAGGGAAGAGTAGGCTGCAAAGCAGCATCAGAAGCACTGGTTAACACTGAACACACCTCTTCATTCAGCTATTGAACACAACTCTAAAATCAGCCCCTGACCAAATTAGTCTGCCAGCTGGCTGAACACACACCAGTCACACACAGCAGGTTGCCTAGAGTCCTTATTTCTCACCTGTTCTTCTGACAAAGCAGTGGCAAAACACAAATAGAGGCTATCCAGTAATTTTGAAACCAAGTTTGCACCCACAGGACAGTAGGCTCTATGTAACACCACCACAGGAGCTACACTAACCTAGTCCCTGAGGTGACTGGACCCCATTTACTGGAGCAGATAGTTCAGAGGGGGAGAGCCCGTGCTGCCACATGCAACTGCCACAGAAGGCGGCACTGAGTGGGAGAAATGCTGCAGTGCAAAAACCAGAACCAAACAGCTTCTGCCTCATCCAACAACCACGTCGTCATGAGGCAGTCCATTCTCTAGGCATCCAGTGCTGCTGGTTGGCCAGTGAGAAGTAGAACTGAGGGAAATAAATGTTTTGCTAGCACTAGTACAGTTAAAGTATCTTGCTCTATATGGCATCACGAGTACTGACGAGCAAGCTACTACACAGTATTGTCCTCAGCTAGATACCCAAACCAGCTGGCCTTATTTATGGACAACATGAAAATCTTTACGTAAAGGCTGCTTCTCTTCACCCTCCCCCATTTTACTAACTTCTAAGTAAATAAATAAATAAAAAAAACAACATAAAAACAAGAACATCAATTGGAGAATGTTTAGTTCCAGTTCCCAAGACAGCCACAAGAACCAGTACATCTGCATCCAAGAGCACTATACTGCTGCACAGACCCCCAAGTTTCCTAACACTTCAGAAGAACCGACACCACTCACCAACCCTGCCTTGATGCCGATGGCCAGGACATTTACTGACATTATTACAGCTCACACCTCTAAACAGCAGACAGATTTGAAAGGGGTTACCCGATTGGTTCCATTAATTTCCTTGGTGGTACCTATGGTGGCATACATACCACCAATCCTTGAGCTGAAGGCAATGCTGGTAGCAGACACCAACTTCTTTGGTTGCTTCAATTCCACTTAAGCCTTCAACTCACAGGCAACGTTCAGCCTGAAGGTCTCTTTAACAGTAACTTTCTAGCAGCTTAGGTTTGGGTTTTTTTCTGGAGACGTACCTACCAAACACCCTTGTGATGCTTTCTATATGCAGTCTAGGAGCATCTTTGAGTATTTCTATTTAAAAAAATAATTTTATATATATATTTATTGGTGTTCTTTGTCGACAGCTTTATTTGATTCCTCTGCAGTTGTTTTCTGAGCTTAGTACATATGCAAACTGTGGAGAATGACAGAACCACCACACTGACCTTAGAGAAGTTCAGCAAGGCCACTGACAAAGACTGCTGCACTCTACATCAGAATACCAATTCTAAATCTGGGGGAACTTCAAAAAATATTCTTCCTGCCTCACTCCTGACCTAGGTTATTCAAATATAGCACCACTACAGACAAAACCAACACACACATACAATCTCTCAAAAATAAAACTCTTCAGATCATGTAGTTAGGAAAAAAAAGAAAAAAAAAGACTGCATTGGATACAGCCTCGACTTAAGGAGGCATATGTATTTTTACTATATATGTAAACACACATACCCAGACCTATGCAGAGGTATGTTTATTTTACCTGTTTCACTTTTCCACGTTGTTATTTTAGACTATCTGCAAGTGATACTTTTTGTTACAAACTTACAATGCTACAGAAACAACTAAAAATGCAGTAACACTCCTTTTCATCACATCCCCAGTTTCTAACAAGTTAAAGGGACAGTTTAAAAGATCCTGCTCGCCTAGCACACCAGTAAGGTTTATGGAGGAATGCTCTAACCTTGCCCCACTCAAACTTCCAGCTTATTCTAATTCACTATCTAAGAGGTGATGATGCCTGGATGTATTTAAAAGACATGTAGATGTGGCACTTAGGAACACAGTTTAGAGCTGGGCTTCACAGTGCCAGGTTAACGGTTGGACTCCATGTTCTTAAAGGTCTTGTCCAACCTAAACAATTCTATGCTCTGAAAAGGGCGGTGACACTTACAGGAACAAATCAGCCTTCTTAAAAGAGGTTTCAACACTGGATTTTTATTCCAAAGCTGCTTAAAAACTCAAACTACTACAGCTGCTACGGCAACCTAAACACATTTGAACTGTCACATGAAGATCACCGTATCAGTTCAAAATGGCTTCAAGTAGACAAATATTTTTGACAACGCTCCTTATGCTAGGAAATGACTCAGGCATTGATCTCTTTTCATACATTTTATTGAGTTTCGTCATAGCACAGATGTGACAGAATTAAAAGGAGGAATTCAGTAACCCAGGCAGGCCTCCTCCTTTTCTTTCTGAAAGGCAGCTCCCAGAGCCAGAGTCAGTTCTCACTGCTCAGTAAATCTGACTGCTTTGGATTACAAATTCCAGAAATAAGGAATGACGTACTTCCAGCCATTTAGCAACTTGTGGCATTCATAAGTTGACCTTCAGGTAGTAATACCTTTTAATTAACATTTGTAAAATATCATTTTCATCTTTCCAGGTAAATCAATCCCTTTACCTGTCATTTAATCAATTGCCATTTAGAAAGCTTTTTACATTTATCAGCATCAATCTGACATGCAGTTGCCCAGACCTTCTGCTGTCACCTGGGTTAGTTTCCCAATGACCTTACATAAAAGCAACACACTCCATCTTACTTTCAACTTGCTACAAACAGTTTTATTTACATCACTCCTGAGCCTTTGAATTACCTTCACAAAGCAACTGTCTTTGCAATACATGGAAAAAAAACCCTAACATAAGATTTCACCTCTGCAAGGCTTTATCTACAGAGATAGTTAGCAAGGAGTTATTTACCAGCATAATTGTACCATCTGGCCAGTTTGCAACATAGTCTTTTATTTCAGAACTTGTACTTAGAACATCATCTGTCCAAAAATGCAGATTTTGTGGTTAAAGACGTAAAAAAGGAGATTTAAAAAAATCCCACAAAATCAAACACAACAACAAACCTCCTCCAGCAACTTAAATATTTAATTTTCATATTCTGGTATTCATACTTCAGTACTGGTATTCCTCTACTCTCCTTTATGATAAATCCTAGTAGCCTTCAATTCATGCAGCTATGCCAGAGTTCCCTACGAGGCTAAATCAGATATATATTACGCTTACTGAATTTTCTTCATTCATAGCTTTGTTAAATCCATCTAAAGAAAGCTTATTTGTCACAATTTATTCTTTGAAAGCTTTCAAAGCTGCTTGCTGTTCACGATTCTATCATTTCTTCTGACAGAGTCTGTGGGTCACATTATCCCATCTGTTGCTTTCTTAATACACTAAGTAGAAACTGCAAAGATCACTCCTTTCCATTTTTGATAACTGCCATGTTTGCTTTTCCTAGTCCTCTGAAACACTCCCACCTCTTCTGAAGATTAAGCAGCACTACAGGTGTTTCTATGCCTAACGTCAATGATTCATGACTCTTCAGAAATAACTGTCAGTATTTTGTTCTTAGTTAAGTATACATAACATCCTGGTTACACGCTTTCTCATACAGATACACTTAAGGAAACACTGCGTTCTTTCAAGCACATTGTCTGCTCACACCAGCTCCTAACTGCCTTTACTGCACTCTCCCTTATTCCCCAGTTCCCTGGTTTTTCTTCAGTTTTCTTCAAAAGAGATTTTAAATACTGATATAATCTCATATACTGTTGGACCTGCTTGCCACCTAGTGTTCTCCATCCCAAATGCTTTCAGGAATCCTTATGTGCTTACCATAAGAGCAATTTCTTTCTTTTTTCCTCATTCTCCCCCAGACTTAACAGCATCTTCTCATTTGGTTTGCACCCTGCCCCCTGGCAAGGCATTGAGGAGGAGATGGGCCCAATATTAAAACCATCCCAAGGGATTCAGTGAGTTATACCAAAGTCGTGCTTTTGTCCATGAAACTTAAATGCCTTTAGATTGCATTTAGCTCTTACCTGGCTGGATCTGGGTAGATGGGATGTTCCCGGGACCCTGCTCCATCATAGCGGGATAATGAAATGAGGGAAGACTCCAGTAACCTCCTAGAAAGTAAAAACATGACAAGGTCAAAGACCGTTCAGGAACAACCCCCCTGTTTATGCCCTACTTTCTGAAGTCTCTTAAGGCTATTTCTATCATCAGTGCTGAGAATTCTGCAACACACTGAATCACTCACTGATGGCATAAGTGTTTTCACCACACAGCTATTCGAAGTGTAATATTCTCACTGCACAGGAGAAAGAACACCTCAAGAAAGAGGAGCAGTCCCAAACCTGCTTCCAAGTTTCAAGAGAAAGATGCAGATGATACTCGTCCTTTGAAGACGAGCCATCCCAATTTGTCAGGTCCATAAACACTAATGCTGCATTGGCCATCTGTCAAAATCTTACATACTCAAAAGGTGGCTAGGCAGGGAATGGGCCAAGGAGCATGGGACAAAGAACACATCTCAGCCCATGGACGTTAAGGGCACCGCTGGTGCTTATTCACAGTACGATATTCAGTCTTAGTCTCAAGGCTCAGAAAGAAAGGTTTTCAGCTAAAAAAGAAAAAAAAAAGTTCATCTCCTCTGTAGCTTGATCAGCCACAGGGAGAAATACCAAATATTCACGCAAGAAGTAAATGTATGCAAGTGCAGCCAGACAGCTTGAATATGCGAGAAGTGAGTCTGAGTCATGAAGGCAGCAGAATCAAAAGTATATAGCAGGAACACGTTCTCCACCCTGGCTTCTACATGCACCCCTATCTAGCTTCGCGTCATAAAGCAGAGGATGGAATTGTTTCAAGACTGACTCATTCAAGCCTGTTGCAGCCATTAGGTTAACACAAGAGAAATTATTTGGGGTGGGTGTGGAGAGGGGAAAAAAATCAACTGCCAAAGTTTATAAGGCTGCTGAGTTCCCTTTCAAGTCTTTTTGCTTTGGAACTCCTGCTAAATTTTGTTTTCTGGTCTTTCTTAACTCTAATGAAAACTGTTGTGGTTTGAAAGTCAGGCATCCAACACCACATCTGTTCTATTCACCCCCACACACAATTGGTGAGGAAGATTTGAACCCATCAGCCTCAGGCCCACACTCCTAATCTGCAGTTAGCACTTGCAAGGCAGGACAGCAAGCATCAACACAGGAAGCAGGAAGAAGGACCAGATATAATCCACACTCAGCTCCCTATTTCTAGCTAGCTAAAGACAGTAGAAATGCAAATGAGACATGTTCTTTTCCAGCAGCAACCCCCCATCAGGATCTCAAGACAAATTTTCAGTGCCTTCCAGTAATCAAAAAGAGATATTTTTTGTTACTTCAATTTTGTGTTATAAATCTAGACTACCAAAAACAGCAAGAGATCGCTCCAGTTACTTGGAAAGGCATGTGCCATCTTGAGAGACTCCATACTGGCCGCAAAAGCACTGGGACTCCACAGAAGGCATGAAATCCTGTCCCCTCTGGCACAAAGTTGCTTGGCAACCATTTGTCTTATTCAAGAAGAGTTATAAGTCTCTGAGACTTTGAGATGAATTAATTCCCCAGGTTATTGAGTCAAAAGCTCTAACCTTCAACACTGCTAGATATTAGGAATCCCTTGGCTCCCCAGAAAGGTACCATACTTCAATCTTGCTTTACCAAACCCTCTCTCGTGCTCCAAATACATAAATCAGTATATGCAAAAGCAGCTAATCCACAACAAACAGTGCAACAGCTTTACACGGTATACCCTGAAGTCCTACACCTATAAGGGATACCTACCACCTGCATCATATATAAACTGGTTTTATTCCTTCTAGAGGGAAAGGTAGGCAGAATAAAGTTAGCAGAAGGAATATGCTACCTATTACATCAGCTCACCCCTTTCTAAACCACTGGCTCAGGAACTGGGTTACTGCCACCGCAACACCAACATGCTTTTTAGAAGTCTGCTCTTCCGAGCTGCTTCTGCAGAGCCCTGCAAAGCCAGCAGTTTGCAAGCGGCCTGGATGTGCTGAGGCTACCAACCTACTGGACCATCCTGCCTAACCACTGGGCTTAATGGGAGAGAAAGAAGTTCCCACAGCACACAGACCCTGGCAAGGCCACAACGCTAGAAAGAGCGGCTGCCTCCTTACAGATGTGAGCAACCTACACACCACAAGTGGCAAGTTTGATGCCATTTCCCTGCAATGCCTACGGTGTCCTGATAATGTGCACACACAAATAATCATCAAACTCATCATCCTTGTCAAAAGTCTTGCTGCCTATACGATACATATGCCACCCTCTTTCCCAGCCTTTCAGGGTCTATCCACTAAGCGACACAGCAAAATCAGAGCCACAAGGGAAGGTGACCAGTACACACTGCATGGCTCAGCCAGGCTCTGGTAGAAAGGAATCTCCAGGTATTCTCCAGCCATATTTCTCTCCTCACCTTTGCAAAGGCTGGCAATTGCACAAGAGCAGCATTGACTTAAGAGGGATCACCTTCAGAAAGCTGGCAGCAGCTGCACTGGAGAAAATCAAAATATATACCAACCAGAGGACACCAGAAGGGTGCGGAGGCAGGAGCAGGGACACATCGCAGTAACTTGGCGTGGGTCTGCCAGGAGTCCGTCTGCTTGGCTTGGGAACAGCACTTTGGGGAATCTATAGTTCTCACCACCCCATCTGATCCTTGAAACAAATACTGGAAAAGCCTTGCTCTACCAGGTACCTGGCACCTCAGATGAGAACTGATAACATGTTACTGTAGTAAAATACAAACCAAGAGCTACCTGAGCCTCAGGGCCCTCTGATTTTACCTAAACAGCCTGCAACTCCACCCTGTGAAGCAACAGGAGCTGCTGTTTGAGGAGCATGTTCTTCACCAGACGGGCTCCCCAGGAAGACAAGCAGTTATGGGGTTGTGGGGACCAGGATGACAAACACATTCTGTTAAAGAGGACCCTCTCCAAGGCTGCGCTGCCCGAGCAGAACAGTCTCAGCTAAGACGGCCTTCCCAGGAGAGCCTGCCAAGACCAGACTCGGCTCCTGCACTACCTCCCATCAAGGCACACAAGCCACATACTAGGGCCACATTCAGATCAGGTGGACAAAGACAATCCAATTAACAGTAACTGCTAAAAGCTATAGCTGATTTTAAGCCCGCCTGGTAGTTCTTAATTGTCCTACAACTGTGTCCTCTGAGATCAGAGAGCAACAAACAGGTAGATATAAATACATATAATAGGCAAAAAAACCAAAACAAGGCAACAGGCAATCTCATGAGATCCAGATGGACCAACTCTGTGGTTAATGCTCCAGAGAACAGCAATACTTGTACTGAAAACCGTACAACTGAACACAAATAAAACCTATTATTTAACTAACTCATTCTAGACTGAGCCCTTGAGGCCCAAGTTAGAGATCTGAACACATTTGCTACTGACAAATGGGTTCAATAATAGATACACTGTTATAATCATCAATAAAGTGTCCCATCTGTGACACTGGAAATGTAACCTACTGTCTCCCAGGAAGATGCAGATAAATGTTTTTCAAGTAAGTCATGCTGCACTAGATCAAGTCTTAGGTGCCACATTCGTAGCTTTTGCCACCTGAAGTCCCAGAAGTGACACAGACTATTTGTTTTCAGTAAGCCCAAAGCGTAAGGTAGCCCAACACCCTACCACGGTAAATGCTGAGGCTGAGAACAATTCTCTTAGGGAAGATAAACATAATCCACTGACGAATAGAAGCAGCTCTGTTAAAGGGAACTGCTAGCCACTAAACATCTATGTTTCCAACAGAAGCATGCAAATAGAGAACAGAAACACGTATCACTTGCACCTCCTTTTGAAACATTTCAGTAGGGTGTTTGACTCCTGAATCCTTTCTGCAGCTTACAGCACCCTCTTCCTCTCACATCCCCCCCCATTTTTGTTACCCAGATATGTAACAGGCTAACACTAGGCTCTGTGGAAGCAATTGCTCCACTATCTCTGTCTAGACAATATGAAATTGTCACAAATGACATCTGAAGTACAATTAGCAGAGAAACTGCAATTTCCACTCTCCTCCCCCGCTCACCAGGAAAAATTAAAAAAAAAAATAATAATCACACATTATCATCCTCCAGGTTGTCAGTCAATGCCGCATGATGATTAATTCTGCTCACCCTGAGAGATGCTTCTGGCCCAGCTTGCTAAAATAGGAGGAGCGGGATTGTACTTTTTCGTTGGTTTATTTTTTTTATTAAAACTACTGCAAGCAAGAAGATAAAAATTGCCTCTGTTCAGCAGCACAGAGATCTCAGCAGATTCCTCTCCCAGACACCAGTAGCTATGGAACTGCCGCTCTACACTCAGCCTGGTACCTCAGGTCTGAAAACAGCAGCAATCACTAGCGATGGGGGAAAGGAAGCAATGTCCAAGTTACAGGACACCTTTAGACAAGGGAGAGAGAAAGAGAGTGCACGCACGCAAAACACTACAAGCAGAAAAGGGAAATTTCTCAGAAATGAAGCAGCTGAATGCCAGAAGCTGCAGCCTGAGGGGGAAAGAAGCCATGAAGCAGCCTCCTCACAGCACATCAGCCATTGAACTATACTCACACTCTCCCCACGGGGGTGAGGATCACCACCAAAGCCTCTTGGGACAGAGTGATTCATCTCGACAGGCTTTGAGAAGGCATTAAATGCAGCAAATTTAACTTCTCAGTTTCTAAGGATATGCAGTTCCTACACCACATCTTAAATTTGCTGTCACAGCATGCACATTACTGAGTAGCACTGCTCCACGTGACACCGAGGGAAGGGCTTGCTTTCCTTAAAACCAAAAGGGTGTTCAATCAGCAGCCATCCTTCCTAAGCTGCTGCTGCACACCAGCCACCAGAGCAAACTAGTAAAATGAAGCACTCTTAAGGACAGCAAGCACATGTACCCTTTCCGTAGTCTCAGCCTTCAGCTATGAAAACAGCTTAAGACAGAGCAATTCTTAGTTATCCTTCAAAGCACAAGTTATATTGACAAATTTGGCAGCTTCCAAGCTTCCTCCTCTGGTTTTCCATCTTCCCTGGAAAGGTTTTTATATTCCATATTGCCCATTTGGAGGTGAAATTACCACACTGCTTCATATTCATCGTTTTTCCAGCCCCCCAGTTTACAGCCAGCACTCAGTTCTCCTGAGTGCTTGTCCTTAGATGTGCTCCTGGGGTTCCTCATATGAACGTAATGAACAGCAACAGTTTAAAACCAAATTCCTTTCAGTCATCGTCCTCTAACAGCAAGGCAACGTTTAACTTAAAAATAAGAAGAAAGCCAAAACTTAAAGACAGCTGATTTTTTTCCAGTTGCCCAGTAACTCTGCTACCCTCTCTCAAATCCGAGGCTCAATTATTAACTGTTAACAAACCCAATTAATTCTTGGAGATCAATTAAAGCCTTGACAGAACACTGGAAAACTATTCTAAACAAAAATCTCAACCAACACAATCCAGTGGCTGTAGGGTTGGGTTTTTTTTCCTTCCCTTTTCTCAGAAGAATAGGGAAAAAATTATTTCAACATGTCTGTATTGTGTTGCCTACTTTCTAAGAGCAAATTGAAATCACATAAGCAGAAACCATCAAGCATTTTGTTCCATAGCTTCATTTTCCATAAAAGTTTTGTGGTTCTTGTCAAACAGAAACACACTATTGCTATCACCAGTTTCACATTCAAGCTTAAAATAAAAAAAGCAATCAGTATGCAGTTCTAAAGATTGCCTGAAAAAATGATTTCTAAAATTAAGTCCTTAACATAATCTGCTCTGATACCTCTAAGCTAACATTTCTAGACTGTTTCAGCTTTCACATGGTTAGACATATTTAGCCTGGCATCAAGACTGAATTAAGACAGGTCAGAAGCAGGTGATCAGAAAAGAAGAAACAGTCAAACAAAATAGTGAAACTTTCCTTAAGACAGTTGCAATCATCTACAAGAGATAAATACCCTGATGATTTAACTACTGATGAAAACACCCACTTGTGCAGTTCTCCGAGTTAGCTCCTCCATCCCCTTGTTCATATCTTTGCCATACAACTTACCCTCAGTGAGGAACGAGGGCTGGTAGGCTGCCTTTCCTACGAGTATCCAGGCCCTGTTAGGCATTCTTGTCATCACTTTTTTTCTTTTTTAAAAAACTTATTCCACACAATGAACACCTTTTGCAAGAAAATTTCTGTTCTTTAGGGAAAGCAATAACAGCAAAGATGAGATACATGATCATAGATACGTGCCAAATACAGCCTTTGTAGAACACTTTGGCCTGCTTGAGAAAGAACTTGCGCTAACTGAAGAGCAATCCGTGACAGAGAAGACATCCTTCGCAGCTGGAGATATGAAGCTGTCGGAGAAGCAGGTTTGATACAGGACAGAAGTTATCACAAAGAACATTTTCCCCCCTTCACTGAATCTGGGCAAGAATCACCTGGAAAACTAGCTGTAAGGATTTCTCAGTCAGCAAACAGATAGCACATCAGGTCTTCAGCCAGGATGGGAAGTACATTTGGGAAGGAGTGAAGGGAAAAGGATCACAATTACACAAACAAAGAACTGCAAGTAAGAGTTCCAACAGCAGAAACAAGCATTGGGAATTGTCTTCTCCTAATCACACAGCAGGGAGCCAGTTTCAAGAAGAACATGGTTAACCCTTTAAAGTTTACCTACTTCAGTTCAACTAGAAAGTAGTATCACATGACTAATTATGCTATTAATGCACCTCTGCTCTTGGACTAGGAACTTCAACCTCCATTTACCACCTGATGCCACAAGAGCTACACATCACCTTTGAAGCTCATCACAGAGGAGGTCAGTGGTTCTGAGGAAAGTGACAAATTATTTAGTTTTTTTTAAGTTGACCCAAGGTCACACGCTTAATCTATTACCTCACCTGCTGACACAGGCCATGCAAGGAGATGAGCGAGCATTATGCAGAGGTCCTCATCCTACAGCACCAGGGAATAACTAATGCCTTATTTCAGCAGGTGAGAGGAAGCATACATCCATGATAGACATTAAAAAAGGTCAAGAGCAGCTCTGGCAGCACTGATTACTTTGGCAATAACTCCAACATGAAAAGAACAATCAAAGATCTTGCACTTTCACTTTGCAGGGGCAAAACTTGAGGGGCAGGGAGGGAAGAAGAAATTTATATCAGCTCAAGCTACTGCATGTCCTATTTTGCTCTACAGTGGCAGTTTTATACCAGTGCTCAGAATGGGACAGGCACCACAGGCAAGCTGAAAACTGACATCACATTCCTCCATCTAGGAGGAATCGCATGCACCCTTAACGGCATACAATTATATCAGAAATTCAGCTAGAGGGAATTGGTTCCTAGTCATCATGGTTATAATAAGCTAATTGAAACCATGGCCAAAACAGAGCCACCACACTGCACTCCCTCAGCCTGCAGACAGCTTTAGTCTTTTGAGGCCTCTTCTACCTACCTTCATATGTATAAGGTCTGCTTCAAATTCTCCTTGTTCCGGGAGTTCCCAGCTCCACAGATTGTGTGGACAGCAGAAATCTCTGCTTACCCACGCACGCAGATCTGCGTCAGCTTCTGGGATAATTACATAGGGCTCCTGCTTCTCCATAGGGAATTGAAGAGGAGGTGTCTTTCCTGAGGGGGCAGAAGCCGTACAGTTATCTCCATAGGCTTCTAAGGCTCTGAAAACAGAGGTCTCACCACACATCAATCACTTCCTTTAAAATGCTCTTGTTCAGGCTGGAGTAACTAAGAGAGTCAGGTCAGCAGATGACTGGCAGGGTAGTTCAGCCACTTACCCCAGCCGTCCCACATCAGGAAGCCAGGGGAAGGATCTGATACTAATGCATTTCAAGCCGAAAAATGAGTTGGTTTCCTGGCAGATCATGAACCCTGTTTATTCACAGCCTTCAGTTCCAGCAGGTGCTTTCTCAAGAAGAGCAAGGGAGGGGGTCAGTTACATCACCACACAAACAGCCATTTGGCTCAATCAGTTAAATATGTATGTGGAAAGTGTTTAAAATGCATGTTAGCTATTCAACAGACCAGAACAGCTCAACTGGAGAAATCTATAGAGTCATCACTGTTTTGGTTACAGTTGTATTACTGAGTCAGATCACAGGTCCCTCCCTCTCCTCTTGCTCCAGGCCCAGAGGAGGTGCATGCTACTCCAAGTTCTCCAGCCCAGATTCCATAATAAGGAGTGAATAATTGGATGAGGGCACTTTGTCCCCAGGCACACCATGCCGTGTGCTTTTATGAAGAGCGTGAAGAATGAGCGCATGCACGCAATATATGTAAGTGACTGCACATCTAATGATTAAGGCTTGTATTAGCATAAAAAAAGAAGCACGCTCTACTGCCGAAATCTCCAGCTCCTCCCCACGTCCAGGAAAGCTGAAGAGCTTTTAGCTGAGCAAGCAGACCCAAAATAGAAGGTCTGAGGGCCTGCCCATCATTTGTTTCTCAGCAAAAGGAAAAACAAAACCAAACCAAAACTTTAACTTTACTTATCTGCAGAGAGACAACAAGCTCTATGAATCACAGTTAGATAGTTTAAACATATCAAAGACCACCATTAATCATAAACTGAGCATCACCCCCTAGACAGAATACTACAAGTACATGAACTCAATGCATGGAAGTAATAAATGTGAAAAGGAGCAACTGTTCCAGGTCAAGGCAGCTTGTCCGGACATGTTGCCCTGCAGGAGCTGGATCGGGAAGCCGCAGGGAAGCCACCTGCAGACAGCACAGGAGACGGCCAGCCTAACAAAGGAGGGCTTTCAAGCAAGGAAAGCTATTCACGCGTCTTCCCTGTCTGTAGGAAAGGTGTGAACTGATACGTTTCATGGTATCCTCAAATAACTATGTGTTTGAAGCCAGCTGTCTTTCAACTTCTAAGCAAACTATGTTTACTTAAGATCTTTGTTGTATGGTCATCTCATACAGGCCTGCCTCCAAAAAAACTCCAAGATGAAAAACAGACAAGCAAACAAACAAAAAAAAAACATCCCAAAAACCGAAACAGCCCACCCAACTCTAGAGCAGAAGCGAAAAAGTAAGCCGGTTTGGAAGCATGTACCTCTTCCACCCTCATTAATGTCACTGGAATCCAGTTTCCACAAGTTCCCTTGCTGCCATGCTGGAGCAGGTGAACACAAAGGCCCAGAACAGTCCCATAGACAGACACACCTGTAGGGAAACAGCTCTCTCTTTCCTGGAGACTGCAGAGAAACAAAGTTTACCTGATTCTTTTATAGGTGAACTCGTCATTACTAGGCCTGGACTACAAAAAAAAAAAAAAAAAAAAAAAAAAAAAGAGGAGGGAGAAGGGCCGTGGTCTGCCTGGGGAACCACCATGATGGTATTTGAGAAAGCAGTTAGTTCTATACCTGCTTAATTTGCAAGTCAAGCTGCTCCAAAAGTAACATGGGAAAAAGAATCTCATTTTGTGTGCTACAGTCATTGCTCTACACTTAAATTCAGGCCAAGAAAAAGAAAAGGCGGCTTAATCCTTTCTGGAAGTTTGGCGAAGACTGCACATGCTCAGCTTTCCCAAGTACTTGGGGAAGCTCGGCAACAGGGAGTGACCTCTATTAGTCACTGCAAGAAGGAAAGCACAAGGCATAATTTTTTCCCCCACCATCTCTCAGTAAGGAAGTAAAAGGGCTCTAGCAACCTTATATTATTCTTAAATCAGGAAACCAGCAAAGGCAGGGGGAGGAAAATTTGTGCAAGAGAACAGGCACCTCTTTCACTTGTCCTACATAACAACTATCAGCAAATTCAAAAGCTCAAACTTCTACCACACCAGTAAAAAAGTCTTTCCTGCCCACACAGAGGCAGCAGGCTCCATCTGGAAAAAACCCACAAAGCTGGAAGGGTGGCAGCAATAACCTCAGAGCTCACGTAGACTCAACTGACCACTTAGGCATCACGGCAGCCTCTCCTACAGTTCAGGACGTGGTTAAATTCTCATCATAAAACTAATTTGTATTTCCCATTTTTAGAAAAGGCCAAACAATACTTGTCGTTTGTCCACAGCCCGCACATCTCACCCATAAAAATAGCTAATTATGATGTCTAAATGTTCAGGTCACCTTCCCATTATCACTTCACATGATGTTTGGCACTGACAAATTAGGTCTTTGTTCATTTCTATACAGCCAGGCTAACAATTCCAGGAATCATTCCACCACCCCACGATGTTGGCCTTCTCCCCTCAAGTACCTCTTTCCCAACCACAAATCCAAAACTCTTGTCTCTGCTTGCAAAGCCCTTCGTAACTTCTATTTTAGTTCCTCACTAACTACTGAGGTAATATTTACCTCTATCACCATCAATTTTCAAGAATTGTAGCAAGCATCTTTGCGATTATTTCTTACTAAGCCTGAAAACAGCACAGCATAAATTGTTCCAAAACTCTCACGTTACAGACAGAGGCTACAGAGGTTTGCCAGAGAAATCCTTCTTCCCACAGCACAGGTAAGGCCTACACACCGTAAGTTTAAACAAAATGGTGAGCCCAAACTACAAATGCCAGGACAGAGACTAGCAAGGTTTCCGTAAGTAATGGGCCTGAATGTAACGGGGTGGGCAGAGAGGAAATGGGGTAGGTCCATTCAGACATGGCACAGGCCGTGTTCCCACTGACGTGCACCCCGAACAGCCGGCCGTGCTGCCCCTCTCTTCTCCACACCAAAGAGCTGTGCCCTCCTCCTGCCCAAGTCCCCCTTTTCCAGTGAACTCAGCACGTCACCACTGCAACAGATATTAAATACTTGAATAAGCAAGCCACAACTGCTGTAAGCAATTAGGAAAAAAATAGTAACAACGTGGGTTTTTGAAATATGGTACAAACCAAGGCGGAATACACTAGGTACGTGCTTTGTCTCCACCACAATACACATTTTGCAGCTTTAGGTAAGGCAATGCCCTCCTGCTTTAGTTCCCTTAAAAAAGTAAAGGGGGTAGCACTACCTTCTTCCCTTATTTTGACAGTAAATTTCAGTCACAGAACTGTCTCCTAGTAGGTAACTCTGAATCCACAGCAGGGGGCAAGGAAATGCTCTGTTTGTTTTGTTTTTAAGGCTAGGATATGAGTGACATGCACCTTTTCACTCAGTGCTGTACACAGCGAGAGAGCTACCAGAAGCCAATACACGCAGAGATCTGAGCAGCCTGGTCATTTAAATCAAAAACCAGAGCCGCACCTCAGAAGCTCAGGCTCCAGCACAAACAACAAGCTGTAAGAGTGACAGTACTCTTCTCCATCTCACATACAGCAGTTGCTGTTGCTGGGCAGGAATGGGGGTGTTCCCACCCTGTCAATCTACTTTAACCACAGACATTATCAAATTTTTTTAACCAGAACACATAAGCTAACTAACAAATACTATACGGACACACGGTTTTGTTTAACAATCTGCACATAATCTTGAAGAAACAGAACACACAAATTACTTCGACTCAGGACGTCCCACGCAAAGCACTACCAAGAATGATTAACTGAAGTAATTGCTGCTGAGGACAAAGCAACTCTGAAGAATAATTACATCCTGGAAAGTTGGCAACACAAGACTCTTGCATTCAAGATGTATCTGATATTTGTTGGACAAATAGCCAAAGATGTGTCCTTAAGTGAACTACCTTCATTATAATACTAAAAATGACACCCCTTACACCAGATACCCTGGCCCACAGAGACCCTTCCTCAATGAGCACGCACAGTTAACCAAACCATTAGGTAGACTACCATCCAATCAGTGTGAGACGGCTGGAAGTTAACAAATTAACATTCATGTCATCGTGTATAAATCTGATTGTAGAAACTACCAAGGCGTGCTAGTTCACCAAGCACCCAAACTTATGCAACTTTGTATTAAAGTCAGTATCTCATATTCTTAGACTTTTTCTTTGATTTCACACACTGGGTAACAAACTCTCTTTTCAGACAACAGACTGGCCCCCAGTTTGATGACAAATCAACAATGTAGGACAAGAGGCATCCCCTCGTGGCCATGAGTAAACCATGCCTATTTGCATCAGGACAAAAAAGCCAAACAAGCCCAAACATATTCACAGCTTCCTTATGGAAAAGCCCAAAATTTAGGTCATAGCTCAAGGCATACTTGAACAAGAAAATAAACAAAACCCCGTGGAAAAGGTGACCGCCCAAGTCTCCAGTCAACGTCTGCAAAGCATTCCTCCAGAAAATAAGCCCCATATTATGGAAGTCTTCTGAGGACAGATGAGCAGCCATTTAAATGCAAACAAAACCTTTGAGAAGGCAGACTCCAAGGAAAGGTCTGCTTCAGGCTTAGCAGGCAATGAGCAAGAAGTATCTGCAAAGTTGGTAAGGTCTTTTACAGCTCTAACTCACGGACATTTCCACATCAGAAAGGCGAAATACCTTCTCGCCTCAGATCCACACGTATAGCTTTCAAACCCTTAAGAAAGCCAAGAGGATAAGCTCCTCCCTGGGTTGCGTTCTGTACCAGAGCCATTTCCCCTCCGATTCCCATTCATGCCTTTCTCCAAACACTGAAGAACCTGCAAATGTATGGTAACTAAGGAGATAAGCTGCAATTAAGGACTGGGGGGGGGGGGGGGGAAGGGGTGTGTGTCTGCACGTGGTGCTTTTCAAGCTACCTTCTGTTTTTTATACAAGAACTCAGAAACTTTCTGGTTCCGCAAGGAGACAGGGAAAGCAAGGAGCAGAAGCAACATTACCCTCTTGTGGCAGCAAAGCAATATGGAAATAAATCCTGAGAAATTCAAACCGGAACAGACTAGGTGTTTCTTTCCATACCTGCGGCAAGTATGGAGAGCTACGTGCTGTCAGAAAGGCCATCAAGACTGGAGAGGGAGCGGTAAGAGCTGGAGGACCTGCTCTGCCCCGGCAGGCGAGGATGGTACCACCGCTCCACACTGCTGCACCTGGGGTTCTGTCAGGCCCCTCTATCCCTGTCGAAGGCAGGGCACAAAGGTCCACGTTCAGCTAATAGGTGAAGCCACCGGTACAGCACTGAAGCCTTTCTAAGAGTAACACAGCACAGCCAAACTCACTTGCACTGTACACCGACACCTGGATCACACAACCCCGCGTATAGCTTTCTCATCCAGACCAAGAGCAACGCAATCCGAGCTCAGGGAAAGGCTAAGTTCACGTCACACAGCAAGAATGCAGGCAGGAGGGACCGCAGACCTCAGACGAGAGCCGACAAAATGAAAGACAGAAATTTGACACTGGACCCTGATACACGGTTCCAGGGAAGCTGGTCTGCACATATCACTTGTGCACAATGCATCCAACAGATTAAAATACATGGAAAAAAGCAATGCCTTCAGTAAGCTGTGCAGTCTTGGCAGGACAATTATTTGCACAGCACTGTGGAATCCACATTTCTATCTCCTCACAAACAAAATAAAGGATAAATACAAAACACAAAAGGTTCCCAGACAATACAAACTTCCCCACCTCACATACACTCCTTCCTATCTTCGTGCAGGGCAAAACCATCACCCAGGCCAGTTTAAAACACTTCTCTGATTTTCAGATAACTTCAATAGTCTACCTTGCCTGCCAAACTAAATAGGTGAGGCAAGGTGAAAACATTATGTATTCGTGAAACACAGGCACAGAAGTTACTCATACCACCATCTACAGAATTTGACCTCTGGAACGAGTACAATGGAGTGGTTAGAGAAGTTTAACATAATTGCCAGACAAAGCTTCATAATGGAAAAATAAGAATAATACGCATTTCCTCATGTTTCATGCAAACCTGCCTGGCAATAGGACAGGGCTCATCTTTTATCTGCAGTAATTCATTCAAATCTCTAGTCAAAATAGGCAGGTAAACACCACCAGAATTGCCCACTTAGTATATTATGAGCAACTAAATCTTGAATGGGTAAAGGACAAGCTTCCCCCTGTGCACTTTATTTTTTCCCCTTTCTAGGGACTGTTTCACAGGGTAAGGTTTGAAATATGTCAACAGGGACACACATGGCACTACTTGCCCCTAGCATCCATTCTAGAAAGACTCTGGCCTGGGTTGCCATGCCAGAACTCAGAAACACCACAAGATTGAAAACCAGGTTATTTCTTTTTTTGTGAAATAACACACTGTAGATATCACTTGTGTCATTAAAATAGCCATAGAGGTGGCATTTGAAGATCTGGACCGGTTTTATTAGTCAGCATTGCACTGTACCTGTCACTAACTGATGAGCTAAATTCAGTGGCAACCACTGCTAGGACTCGATGTATCATTTTCTTAAGACAGTGGCAGTAGCTCATCTCAAACAAGCAGCTGACTAGGAGAATCCTCTTTCACTCCCTGTTCAGCTTCTCCTTATCAACCTGAATTGGCCCTCACAGCAACAACAGCTTAAAGTAGAGGATCTTCTCCTTCACTAAGAGTACAGTATTAACACAATGTTTCTTCAACCCGTTTCTTAATTAACAGGAAGTTAGAGAAAAATTAAACTAGTTCACCTGTTGCTCAGTTATCTTTCCTTCAGCCGCAGATGCCAATAGCTCCTCTCACCAGATTTATGCAGCACATTTCACATGGCAACTTCAGGGATTTCTGAGGCTCTTTTCATTTTAATGTTAAAAATGAGGCAAAGATAGATCCACAGGGGGAAAAAACCCTACATTTGAATTAATGAGATCAGCCTGGAGAACCTCAGAGAAGCCGAAGCTGTCTCACCAGCTTCTGCTTAAGGCAGACCATAAACCTTCCCAATTTCACACAGCTTCAAGAAACACGCAGCTCAACACTTGTGCTGCTTTCGGGCCAAACTGAATGCAACAAGACTGCTGTACTGCCGAAGCTCCCAGCGACAGGTTCCTCCTAAGAGGTGCCAGAGCTGTTAGTCAGGAACAGCTTCATTACATGCTTATTAATGTCTTCGTGATTAGCCCAAGGTAATTAGCCCAGCACCATCAGAAAGAGCAGAATTCTCTCTCTCCCCAGCTGACACAGCTGCATCAACGGAATTCAAAGAACAGCCTTCATTAAACTACCAATTAACTTAATTGGCAATGTCTTCCCAGCAAGCTACTTCTCAGCCAGGAAAGACAGGTCAATGAGTGGATCCTGCCCACAGACAAGGAATGCGGATATACAACACACAGTTCCCAGATGCAATTTTTATCCCAAGTTTTTCAGCTGGCTTTTGAATACAGAGCTCAGCTGCCCAATGAGGACATCTACCGGAGAGACAAAGGACAAAAGGTAAGACAGGTCACAGGCAGATACACAGATGGTCAACGCTAAGAGCCAACCTGAGGTCCACAGGCACGAAACTACGTTGACTGTGTGTATGCAGTTATTGCTTGTACCCCCGGGCTTGAAGGCTTACCCTCCCCTCTCCTGTTTCCCCAGCACCTTGAGCATCACACAGCCTACATCTCATGAGCCTTAGCCACCAGTTTTGCACGCTTCTGCAGCAGCAAAGGTTAACAGACATTTTGGACTCTGCTGTGCAGAAGTGGTTCCAGCACTTTCCATTACGGGAGCACACCCTAGGTCTGGGAGACAAGACAACTTGGTGTGAGAATGTTCACTCTATGCAAAAATTAGGTACAGCAGGTGCTCGCTGGCTTGTTAGTGCTCTATAAGGGAAAATGCAACAGCTAATTTGAGAAGGGCAGAAAATTACACCCATAGGACACAGCTATCCCACACACGGGGTTCCTTTTAAGGGGAAAGATTTCATGAAGTTCCCAAGGTCACCCAAGGTGTTTAACAGGAAAGGAAATTAAGTTTTACTTCAAGGAATTTGCTACGCGCATTTAATTCTGACTGTTCGCTGCTTCCAGCCCCCTTACCTCAGTACTCCACAGTTAGCTTAACTCAGTTAAAAGTTAGAACATGCTGTGCATGTTCTTGAGAAAGGCCTGATAACAGAAGCAGAGTCCCTATGAGAGTCTCTGCAAACTCTGCCAAAAGGATTTCACCAGAGGTTTCACCTTCGCAGGAATTCCTCTGGAATTAAGCTCATGCACTCCAAATTAATGCCTCAGCAAAAAGCACCTGCTTGCAGAGGCGATGAGGTAGGCAACCAACCCTGCACAGATGCTACAGCCACCGAGCTGACAGCAGCAACCCCCATGGGCGACAGGCAAAGTGACCCAGAGATTTAGTCACAGGACTCCAGCTGTTAGGCAGCAATGCGTCCAGCTCCTGCACGCCTGGGTGGACTGAGTTATATACCCCAGGGCAGTTTTAAATTATACAACTGTCACAGAAAAGATCACATCTACAAATCCCACTACACCTCACTGTAGTAATATGTGCCAACTGCCCGATTAATAAAAAGGCTATTTGCCCCGCCCCCCCCCCCCCCCCCCCCCCCCCCCCCCCGTTATTTCTGACACTGCAGTGACTCAGCCCAGAGAACAAGCTCCACAGTGGAGATGGCATCAGCGTGTACAGCTATTTCAAAAGAAAGATAATGCAAGACTCACTCGAGTGCCATTTTAAAGCTAAATTTGTCAGCTCCTTCTCACCTCTCTGCCCTTTGATAAAGGACTAGAGGATATCTGATTTAAATTAAAGGCAGGTAAGTTCAGGCCCAAGAAAGAAGTAGTTACCATGTAATCAGCTTGGGACTCTCATTATGGCAGGCTATAAAAAAAAAAAAAAACTGGGGCAAGGATTTAGAAGCAGATGAATAATTTCATGACCACCACACCACTTACTTGCTATGCAACTACAGCAACAAGAAAGGCAGCCACTGTTCTAGCCTGAGTATAATCAGCTTATCTGCCCGAAGAAGGAAAGAATTCCCTTTCCTCAGGCACTCCTGTGTACAAGGCCTTCTCAGTCAGTTACATCTGCATCCAACCTGGAAACCTTGCTTTCCTACAGCACAAAGCATCCATTTCCACAAAACAGCAAGACTGGACCTTTCCTCTGACAAGAGCAGAAATCACCTGACAGGGAGGATGTCAAACTGAAACCCAGTAGGGAAACGCTGCCTAAAGTACCAATGTAGCTGAACCATCCATACAAGCCAGCAGGGACACTTTTGCACAAAGCACAGGTCCTTTGTGGTGCCAGTTCGGTTTGGCTCATTCTGTTTCTTGTAATAGATCTAAGTATACAAAAAACCCCCAAACCCTTAAGACCAAGACGTACAGCAGAGCCTAAAATTTTCAGTGATCAGCTTGCCCCCAACAAGCTCACCCCTAGACTCAGGTCAATAGCATCTGCTTTCAAAATATACCTCTTTTACAAAAGGCGGCAAACAAACCGCATGGGTTTGACCACACACTCACAGCTACGTTATATGCCCAAACCGCTGACAGTAAGCTCTGTTTTTTGCCCTCTATAGCAACACCAAGGAAATGGCTGTTAACTCTTCCAGCTTAACAACTACAGCTTCAACAAGACACAGCACTCGGGAAAGCAATTCTCGCTGCTCCTGGCCAACTTTCCACGCTAGCCTGGGCAGATTCTCTGTGTGCAACACGTGTGTGGTATGGGGGCCCAAAGGACAGCATAGCCCATCCTGTGTTCCTGCCCTTCTGCAGCGTCTGGTAAACACCAGGAGCACAGTTCACCTCAGAGATCTGCTGCTAGAACCCATCCTTTTCCCTCTCTCTACTGTCATCCTCCTTTCCCATTGAGAGGTCTGGTCTCTGTCCTTACAGCCTTCACAACCTATCTGCAGCGCGACAACAGCAGCTAGAAAGGACATAAATGCAAGGTCTCCATTTTCATCTACATAAACAGCTGATAAAAGGTTTTCAACTCTGAAAATACTGGAAAACTCAGACTAGATGGGAAAGGTTTAAGAAAAAAATAGAGGAGGAAGGCCAAGCATATATCTTACCTCCTGAGTGAATCCTCCTCTGAGCTTTCCTCAGGCATTTCCTGGTTTAAGGCCTCCTGTGATACATTCCCAGGTCTGCTTGAAGCCGACTGGCTGTAAACTCTTTCCCAGTGCCCCCGTCTCCTGGTTAAAGACCACTCCCACGGTCCTCTCCTCCTGCGGGGTGGAAGAGCTGCCCAGCTGCAGCCTGCTAGAGGCAGGAGCTCTGCCCTCGGTTCTCTCTGCAGGCTGCACCTGGCTGGTATTTGGAGGCACACCCTCAAACGTGCTTTGGACCTGCCCTGGTGTGTAGCTAGGCGTGCTTCTCTCCCAGCGCAGCGTGTCATTGTTAAAGGTCAGCAGGTTATGACAAGCGCGACAGCGGTTCAGGTGACCCCGGGACAAATTGGAATTGTTTTCACTGCTGTGTGGAGTCTGCTGATGGGAGGGACCCGGCCGATCAGGCTCAATGTTGTTGTTGAGCATTTCTTGAGCCTGTTGCGCCTGGCTGGGCTCCCCACCAATCCCCTGATCTAACTCCTGAAGCCGGTCATATTCCAGGAAGAATCGCCTCAGATCACACTGGAGCTCATTACGGATGCTGGCCGCATTGCTCGGGCCAGCGCTACTACCACTGTCCACCTCAGCCCCCGGGGCCAGAAAGCCCCTCCCTTCTGTTGCAGAGGTATAGACCGATGCCTGGGAACCTCCCTCCTGCTGTCTCAGCACGGACAGCAAGCTGACGGAGGAGGCACTGGTCCTAGGGGGGGGCATGGCTTCCAGTTCTGACCGAGAGCTCATGTTCAGCACTGTCCTGGACCAGTCAGACCCACCTAAGCCCGAAGCCATCTCTCTCGCAGACTGTTGGTACCGGGACTGGTGGCCTGCCAAGGGCCCGCTGAGGGACCGCCGCGTGGGGCCCAGGCTAAGGTTGCGCAGGGTGTTGCCAGCAGTGCTGCTCTGAACTGTGCTGAAAGCAGAGGGCCTGTTAAGTATCCCCTGCTCCTCCTGCGCTACGGATGCCTGCTCTGGGGGTTGATAAGGCTCTGTTTGCACAGAGGAGAAGGAAGTGCCAGTGGCCCCAGAAGACGTGGAGGGTGCATTTTCCTGGTGTGGGAAGAGAGAAGAAGGAAGTCTTGCACTAGAGCATCGGCTGCAAAGGCACAACATCCCCAGGTGCTGGCAGCACTCTGCTGTGGGATAGCTGACACGCTCCCGGAGCCTGTTATAGACAGATGCCCTTGTGTTCTCACTGGCTGGAGGCAGAGGTGGTGGTGGTGGAGGCGGTGGAGGGGATGGGGTAGCAGAGTCTTGAACACTGTTTTGCTCTCCCACCTGTATGCCAGAGGAGCGGGAGGACAACATATGCAGGAAGTTGTGGAGAAGGGGTGTGCGCCTCACAGGCTGAGACGGAAGGATAGCACGCTGGCGATAATGTGGCATCTCTGTGCTGTCCACGGAGATTTCCACTTCCTCATCGCTCTGCAGAAGGAAGCGATCAAAGTTCAATCACCTCACAGCAAAATCCCGTACCTCCAAAAGACCAGCAGAAAGCCAGCTACCACCCCAGACAGATGAAAGGATGCGGTAGAGTCCCTTCCTAGGGGCCTCGACTTGCAGGGAACCAGCTGAGACTATTTCAAAGTTCATTTCATGGATGCAGACACCCTCTGCCTACAGCCTAGTGAGCTTTGACAATACACTGTTCATATGAACAGAAGCGTCAGCAGCTGTGGGGAGCATTGTTAATACCTCCCATAGCTTCAAATCCAGCAGAATGTCACAACCGAACAGAAAAAGCAAGGCCATGGGGACATCTGTCCCACCACTAATGAGACAGCAAGGGCAAAAAACCCACATGCTTCAGAGAGCTTTTTAACAGCCCTGCATATAACACGAGAGCATTCAAGTGACCAACAGAGGTAAGACAGAACTCGGCTTAGAAGGACTTCAGGTTTTCAGAAAAGCACGAGGCTGCTTAGGAACAGACCAGATTTAATGATTATAGTGCCTTGTAATTAGCCAGGCTATATATACAGGTACTGATGTTTCCCTTACCTGCTGGTTAGAAGGGTTAACAATTGCTGTGAGCAAGTAGTGTCCCAAGGGATCAAACCGTACCAGCCTAAGACAAAAGCAGAGCCAGAGTATCAATCATCAGCTCACATTCCACACTGACACACAGGAAGCTGGACACATTGGGAAAGAAAACCCCACGTGAAATATTTGCAGTGAGAACAATATTGTGTTACCATCATCATCTTCTGAAGCATGTAAAAAAGTTTATGCATTAAGAAGAAGAAAACATACTTATCCAGGCAAAGGCTGTAGCTATTTTATAGTCCGCAGCAATACTATACAGAAGTTAAAAGCTAGAAACAAGTACTGCTGTATCAATTGAAATAGCCATGAAATTTTAAGGAATATGTACATATACATAACCAACGGGAACTTGGTGCAAAGGGAGAGATTAACTTGCCTTGAATGTTACATCATTGTCTTATTTTAAATTGCTCAAAAGTAGGCATCAAGTTTCCAGTTTTCTCCATAACTGCACCAAAGTAATAGCTCAGCATTCTCTTCCAGCAGCTTCTGCGTTCTCTCATCCTTATGGCTAACAAGTTTAATTACTAAGCTTACAAATTAACACGAAGCAGATTCTGGGCATTTATCGGGCACAGGTTCGATTACAAATATGAACCACCAAGCTAATCTATTATGTCCAAATGCCTTCCTTCCCACCCACAAAACTGTTTCTCTACCAGCCGAGTCAAGGAGCTGCAAGCAACACTTCTCTCCACTGCCTCAAGTGCGGAGGGTGCAGCATCCCAGAGGACCCTGCCACATTCCCCAAATGTGACCGTTTTTCACATACAAGCGTTCTCTTCCCCCAGAAACAGGAACTCACCTGACCCGTTCCATTTCACTAGCTGTTTTCACCACTGCAAAAGGCTCCCGACGACTCCAGTCCCAGAAATGTATCTCATTTGCAGTTGCAATCAGCAAGAGCTGAGCCGTAGGATGAAAAGCAAGTGATGCGATGGCATTGTTGCTATCTGTGAACCAGCTCTCACTTCCACCCTGAGTGAGGAGTCAAGAATCACAAGCAGTTTATCATAAAGTTTGAGATCATTAGGTTTCCATGTACGTGCCATCTCTCCGAGACTCTGCCTAGAGCATGGAAGCGACATGCATTCTTGGCAACAACAGCTGCGCTCATACAAGGTCACGTGTCATATCTAGAACAGAACACTATTTGCAGCAATAACCACAGACATATTGTTGTAGGCAAGTGTGTCTCAAGCAGCCTGTAAAAATGCTGCGTTTCAAAGTGACCAGGTAAGTATGCTGTGTTTTGCCTCTGTGCCAATAGCAGAGCTGGCAGAGCAGCAGCTTCTCTAATAAAGAGTTCAGATGTGCTCAGTGGAATGGAAAATGGCACGTCTTTTACATAAGCTAAACAGACACCTTGCACAAAGTTCTCCAGCACTATCTGTGCCACTCTAATCAAATAAACAGGCACAGCTAAGCAGCGTGACCTACCTGGTGGGATTGGACGAGAAATCTGTCACCTCCTCTCTAGACAGAAGAGGATGGCTATGATCTGTTCTACGTTTTTAGAGACAGGTCCCAGCAAAGCTTCCAAACAGCTCTCTTGCCAGGCAACATTTGGGAAACCAATTCAGACCAAAAAAAAGTCACCACCCACCAAATACCAAAAGCACGTACATTTCAGGGAAGACTTACATGTAAATCCCAAATTCTAACCTCCCCATCTAGGCATCCTGAAGCAATGAGGCCCGGGATGGTGGGATGGAAGGTGACACACCAGGGAGTGCGGCGATGTCCAACCAAGGAATGAACACACTTGCCCGTTTTCACCTCTGTGATGTAGATGTTGTGATTCACATGTGTGGAAGCCATCAGGGTCCTGGGAATGCAGAAGGTAGGACAAACATTAGCATGAGAAGAGTACAGCAAAACCAGACCGTGGTTGGTTTCATCTCAACGGGGTCTGTTCACACCTAACCCAGCAGCTCTCCCACACAGAGCTCAAAGGGTAAGAGGCTACTGTTTCACCAGTGGCCACAAAGCTTCCTGTAGCCAGATTTCAGGGTCCATGCAAACATGAGCTCATCCGATCTGCAAGCACAAACTTGACCTTGAAAGTCAGAATGAACGTGCAGCTCAGAAGGAACTCCTGAGTGACAGTTTGGGGCAATTCAATATTCCCAATTCTCCACACCATCTCAACCACTGCCAAATCAAGTGACACTAGGAGAGATCCCACCTCCATTTCTGTTTCCAATACACACATCGTTCTGCTCTGTTCTTTAGTCCTAGATATCCCAGTGGGCGTGCCACATCACTCCGCACGTTGTGCTAAAACACCCTTTACTCCCTCAAGTTTCTTATGAAATCCCACGGTGGCGGCACAGATCCTTTTTCCTTCGAACTATGCATCGCTTGGGTACCTCAGAAATTAAACACCAACTATGCTCGAAGCTGTGAGATTAGGAAGGTGCACACGTTCCGTCCATGCATGTCAGGAACCAGAAGTTTCACTTGGCTATTCAGGACTGGACAACTCAATGGGCACAAGCCTCCATCACTTTTGTAAGTGTAAGGAGACTGCTGAAACAGGGAACGAACTAGGAGTTAATTACCTGTCTGGACTAAACGCCAGCAAGAAGGTGGAGCGTGGACTGTCTGGTAACTCAACTTTCTGAAAAAGCCAACAAAGCAGGAAGTGTTGCAAGTGTCATATGATCATACTTTAACTGTAAGCCACACAGACAAGGGGAACCCGCTGCAGGAACATATCTAGTATCACATCACTGCAGGAACTGAACAGAGCCAGAGAGCATATCAACACATCAAATGTACAATCACGAGACAATTTATTTCAAATCCCTGCCTCCCCCCACTCCAAGGTCGAGCAATGCACCTCTATCCCACAACCTTACCTTGCCCTCCCATTTCATCCATCGAGTTTTATCCTCCACCAACTCCTGCAGGAGCCGCTGAGCACCCAAGGCTTGGGTACCCCGTTCCCTACCCCACAGGATGCGGACAGCGTTCTTCTCCGGTATAACCTTCATGGCTCTCAGTGGCCAACGTTACACCAGCTACTGGGAGAAGACACCAGCAGGTTCCAGATGAGAACCACCACGAAGCTACAAACAGGCTATCCACATTTCAATTGTTTATCTTCATGGAAACCTAGAAAGAGAAGAAAAGAGAATGGTAAGGAAAGCAGCTTTTACCTTGATCACCTAGATGAAAAGCTTTAAATCCCAAAAGACTAGATTTAAAATACAAATCTATCCTCTCCTGCAGACTTCGCTACTTTCTTCCATTATCAAGGCCTAATTTTGACATTTCTGCAGCCAAAGATTACTTTGAAAGGCTTTTAAAAGCATCCAACCCTTTCCCTGTACACATGCCCTAGGCATGCCACACTTAAAAGAGAATAGAAAATTTGCCCTGAAACTCTTTCCCTTCCCTCTACCTCTTACTCTGTAAGAAAAAAAGACGACACATATATATAAAAATTAAAAAGGAAAATATGAAGAGACAATCTTTACACCTTGAAGATTTAGGTCCTGGCTGACAAGGGTGATAAAAAAATTGACAATATGACAGTCTCCGGGAAACTATTCAAATTTCAGTAATAGTAATTATTATCATAGACCTCAAGTCCAAATTACTTCCAATTCCATCACAATAGCTTACAGTGTACAAAACCAACCATGTATCACACCAAAACCTTACACTGCAGTGCCATCTTGGCCAACTCCATCAACATGATTCACTTTGCCTGTCTGCACATTATCTTTCCATCTACAGCGCTCTTAGAACAACAGTTCATCCAAGTAAAGCACAATGCCAAATGTTAATGTTTTTAGTACACTCTGAGCTGCTAAGGAAAGCATTAATACCCATTTTCTAGGGAAAAAAAGTTAATTCTTTAAAAGAACTAAATATAGCGACCCTAACAGCAACCAAGTTACACAGGTTTTGAATGGTCTCATACACCAGAGTTTGCC
The DNA here is from genome assembly GCF_023638135.1 of Falco biarmicus. NCBI lineage: Eukaryota > Metazoa > Chordata > Aves > Falconiformes > Falconidae > Falco > Falco biarmicus. The sequence goes on from NC_079294.1 coordinate 2,974,047, forward strand.
ACCAAAAGCTCTCCAGAAATAGGAAGTTTCTTAGAACACATGAGTGAAGACACGTTGGTACAACGCCATTACCTTCTGATCCCAGCAGAGTGCCCTTACTACTCTGTCATCTCTTTAGAACATAAAGATCTAAAAAGAAATCCTCCTCAGTTCGTTACACTGAACAAAACCATCAATATCCAATAGAGGAGGAAGTGGCAACTTACAAAAGCAACACACACATACAGGGGAAAGAAGGTTCACCTACACAAGAAGAGATGAATTGTGAAATGATGGAACTCAGAACAGTCATCAGCAGATCTTTCTTTCCCTCTGCTCTTCCCCCCCAAAAAAACTTTCTGAGCAGATGATTTAAGACAGCTGCTGCTTACAGGGAGGAGCTGCCTACAGAGATAAGCCAGGAAAATGAGTTCTAATAAAGCACACCCGTTTTCATTTGGGAAAGTACAGTAAAGGGTACTTCAAGTGATGAACAAGTAGAGGCATCCATCTTCCTAGAAAAGAAATTCACCACAAAGAAATACAAGCAAGCTGGAAATTCCCTGATGCTTAATCTGAACAGCATGGGGATCATCTATTTTAGAGAAGCTGAACTCTGCAGTGTAAAATAAGCCTTCTTTCGAGAATCTGTGAAAGTCAGCCAAACATTAAGTAGGAATTACTCTACAAAATAAAAGCCTTACTGAAAAGCAACACAAAACCTAAACATGTCAGCTACAAGTGGATTCTTAAGAGCAACTGTACAGATTAAAAAAGTCTACACCCAAAAAAGCTAGAACAAGGATAGCTGGAGTAGATACAGCCAAAAGCAGTGTAAGACAGGAATCACTAAACGCAAATAAATCCTCATCTGGATTCTGCAAACAGCCCCAGACACCCATGTTCAGAATGACTGGATTCAGATGTTAAACAGAGTGGAGGGGAAGGACAGCTTAGAGTGATACAGGCAATAAAAAGCCTATTTTACAGGAGGAAACGGTAAGTGTAGTTTCATTTAGTAAAATGAAGCAAACAGTAGCTGAATATTCTATATGGGTGCATTCAAGAAGTAAGGATGACAACAACGCCAGAATAAACATATAAACCAGACAAACGGAAGACCAGGCTTGCTGACAGAATAAGCTGGAAGTGTGAGGAGATGTCAAACATTAAGCTTTGGAATAGCCTTTTGATAACTGTGAAGGACAACCAATTTAACGAGTTCCTGATAATTTACAAGCAGGATAACCCAGTTACTCATGAGAAAGAACAAGCTCTGACAACTTGGCAACATTTCAGTCCTATCAGCATTAATGTTCCCTGAAGTACAATAGCAACAAGGAAATCAAGAAGTTCAGCAAATATCTTTATGTTTATTTATGACACAGGCAAGTCTGCTTATTGTAAAACGAAGAAACAGATAACAACTACAACTGCAGTCAGCGAACCTCTCATATTCACCTTATTGAAAGACCAAGTCATCTTCACCACATAAAATCAAGTACCTACCTTGAAACAGCTTATCTAAATCTTTGCGGATGTATACTAATTTCTTGAACTAATCTGGCTACAGCAAACACTTCACGTGTGAACCTCCTGAGCGAGCATGTTTGAACTTGATGTTTTTCCCTCCGGGACCGTCCCTCATTTTTCCAGCTTCCTCTGACTCACCTCTTTATCCCCTTTGAAAAGAAAACAAAAGAAACTCAGGGCTCCAATGCCTACACAGCACCCTGGCTAACCTGCTCAACAGTTTTAAAGCTAGGATCTTTTTAGAGAACACTGAATGTATCCTCCTTGAGTGGGGCTGGCACCCCAGCGCTACCCTGGATCACTCTGGGGGCCAAGCCATATCTATGCATCCTAAGGGGAAAGCTTACTCCTTTTTGTGAATTAGCCTGAATGCAGTAACTGCTCTCCCCTAGCTGGTGACACGTTCAGCAACACGTCAGACGGGCAAAAAAAATTAGAGCTTTCAAATGGAGAAAGAGATGCAGTGCAGACACAGGCATTACCTTTTGCTCGCTTTTGCAGGAAGCCTTTAACCTTATCATTGGATCATACCTTCAGGATTGGTTTGGGTGGTGTTTTCTTTTGCTGGGTTTGTTGGTTTTTTGGGGGAGTGTTGGTTGGTTTGTTTTGTTGCTGGGGGTTTTTTTGGTTGTTTTTTGGTTTGAGTTTGTTTTTTTTGGGGGGGGTGGGGTGTGGAGCTTGTTTTAAGGAGCCAGTTCCTTCTGTAATCTAGTAAAGCTACCCACCAACACCAAACACTTTGCTCAAATATAAGCAACTGAACAACGACAGCATGTTATTAAATAACATTAGCAGATAAACCACGGCAGTACCAACCACATTTATAGCTGCTTGGTAACCACCTGACTAACACAGTTCAAATGAAATGCAGTGGCTTTGAAAATACTTCTCAGGCCTCAGCATAAAGAAAACTTGCAGCTCACTGGATCAAACCTGTCCAGGCAAGAGGTGGACTGATTCAGTAACAGCTTCTATTACAAATACCCGTGCTATCACAACTGATAAACAGCTGACCACCAAAACAAGGAACTGCTCAGGGTTTGGTATTTTTCTGTTCTCTTCTTGTTGGGGGGCTGGGATGGGGCTGGTTCTTTTTTTTTTTTTTTTTTTTTTTTTTAATTAGGAAGGCCAAAAGCGGAGTCCAACAACTGGAAGATTAGCTGATGCCCTGGATGTGGTCCAGGGCACCACAGAAATTCTGAAAGGGGAGAGTCATAAATTTTTCTATAATTGGCAGCTTTCCTCAACAGTTTTCTCCCTTCAGGGCACTTCAGGACAGCATGCTGGGCTGTTTACAGTTTTGGAAAGAGCATTACACAGCCCAGCCTCAAGCCTTCTACTTGCTCTGTGCCAGCTCCCCTCGAAGAAGCCTTAAGAACTCCCAGCCTCAAAGCAATACAAGCTCACTTGTAATTGTCACTGTTACAGATGCTGAACCTCTAGAAAACTGAAGTGAAGCAGCAAACTGCTAATACTTCATAGTGGTGCAGGACTCCATGAAAACACTGACGAAAAGATAGGGAGAGAAGAGGAATAAAAAGCACATTCAAATCGCCATACAGAAAGGATATCAAGATATTTTATGCATCATGCAGTGGTTTACCAATCCAGTTAGAACCTCTACCACTTTACAGAGATGGTGGTCCCATCTCTTAACATGCCCTGCCTCCCCCAACATCTTTGGTGCTATTAATTTTGTGGAGATGCGGTACCACCATTCTGGGAGCACAGCTGGCTTTGATACAAAGAATAGTATCGAAAGTACTACCTCCTGTTATTCAATTCTTGATTGGGAAAAGAAGCTATTTCATGTGGCCTTCAGCTCTCAGACTACAAATCTATTACCACTCCAAAGAACTTCTTGGCTGCATGCTGAGTCCAAGACTAAAAGCCTTTCCTGATGTGCGTGTACAGAAACAGAGTAAACAGCTCTACCAGTGTTTGAAAAGAAAAAAAGCTACCATCAGTAAATGCTATTTATAACAGAAGTTCTATCCAAGAGACACAAATGTCCCAACGATTTCAGACAATTTTCTGCCCAAAGAGGTCTCAAGTGACTGATGAAGAAAGAGGCAACATGAAGTGAAATATAAAAGCTGTCTCTGGCTTTGCAATCTGGGATCCACAGAGAGGATGCATGTATAAGCTGCCCTAGAAAAGACCAAAGGGGAGAAAAGCATGCGCTGGTGGTTTCTGTCTCAAAGTCCCTTCATCAAGTTTTAAGACTTCCCAAATGCGTTGACTGTAAAATGGATATAATCCACACAGGTTATGGACCAGTGCAGGCTGTATACTTTGTATTAAAAGAACACAGACGGGGAAAAAACCACAACCCAACAAAACAAAAACAAAACTGCTGTGAACAATGAGGCACGCCACTGACCTGCAAAACCACAAGCAAACTTGTCTCTAGAAAAGGCAAGAAACAGATTATTAGTACTCTGAACTATCCCAGCTCCGGCCGTGGGCCTACCTACTGTGTAAGTCAGAAACTTCTGTTTTCAAAATGCCTGTTCTCAAGCGAAGTGTCCAGCACTAACAACAAAGCATGCCGTTTCATTTACTCCAAATTAAACTGCAGTTTCTCAGGCTTTGAGTATCAGCAAAATGTTAAACAGTTCAAGAGCATTTCGTATTGTATTTAATATGCTTGAGTCATTTCATAAATATTAGCAATAATTTTAGCATTCCCACTATTGTACATGTGGGTGGGTTCTCCAGGAACGATCAGAAGATCGTCAGACAGGTGTGAAGAGAGCGTAGCAGCAGTACAGCCAAATGCTTCACCTGAATCCACCACCAGCGATCCTCACCCAGGCTGTAGTCACAAGACATGCTATTTCCTCAAAGTATTTTCTACAACAAATAAGTTTCCCTTGTGTTTTACATAGTTCAGTTTTGAGGCAAACTGCTTTATCAAGATGCCTGTGTCTTTCAGAAGCTCCAAAGAGCAAAGAAAAGATTGTGCATGTTGAAGACAGCCAAGCGGTCATCTTGCCAGTGACTGCAGACTACACAGGCCCTCCTTCTGGGACAGCAGCTTCACTGATACAGCAATAAAACCTGGTTCTGAGACCCACGGACAGGAGATTTCTAAGGACAACCCACATGCCTAAAACATCATTTGCAATATATGTGAGCAGTCTCATAGCTCCAGGAACTTTCTAGTTCCCTTCCTTGTTTACACTCCAAGTTTTCCCCCCCACTCTGCAACACAGAGATTACAATGCTAACATCTTCCTAAGTTGCATGGAACCATGCCACATAAGAAGCCCCAGAAACACTATCCCAGATAGAAGACCTGAATTCTACTAACAATTTCATTAAAAATATTGATGCAATTTATACCAAGTGTTGTGCCATTCCCACTAACCTTTTTCATGTCTCTACTTGAAAGACAGATCAAAATAAAAAAGTTTATGCAAAACCAAAACAAAAATGCTGATTTGCCCTCTTTGCACTGCATCAACTCAGCTAACCAAGCAAGACAACGCAAAGAGCCCTAGTTCAGTAAGCAACTGAACTACGTAGCACTGGAATTTGAATAATGCTATAACAACAACAAAATCAGTAAAAAACGAGTGACATGACTCATATCCAGATTAGTTCCGCAGATCAAAGCTTAAAACAAGCGTTGGAAGAACCAGGCTACGTTCAGTGTTAAGCCACCAGGCCACACGCATGTCTGACAATGTACCTGATGAGTATTAATTTTCCTCAAACAACATGATTTGTCTTCTCAAATTTGTGGTACTTCTACATCAGCTGTTCTCAGAGGTTCTAGCCCTTCTTGGGTTAAAAACAAACAACCCAGAAAACATTTTGCAGACACAACTAAGTTATCTTGCAGCGATATCTAAATGAACAGAAAATTGGAAATAAAGCACTGGAATCTTTGAACAAGGCTAACCCACAAAGTAAAAAGTTCACAGAGGTGTAACAAATGATTATCTTAAGCGTGATTAATCAAAACAACAAAAAATGCAAAACCAGAATCCATTCTTTCACTCTGCTTCTACTTCTGTATCCTTGATTATGGTTTTAAAAAAGCAAAAGTAACTTAATTTAAGACACTAGAATCATGTAGATTCCTGAAATTAGAGCACACCCTTCAACTACGTGCCCCTACATATGGAAAAAACACCCACTAAAAAAAAGCTTCAGGAGGAGAGAAAGTAAGTTTATGATGCAACTGTGCAAGAGTCCAAAACTAATACCATGAAGGCGCTTTCATCACATAGCCCTGGCTTTAGACTTCAAAGTTATAAAGATATTCCCCAAAGTATTATTCCGTAAGCTGAAGTTTTCCCTTGATTAAGGCCAGAGAGCTGTGGAAAGTAATTCCAAAGCACATCGTCTACAGATGCACTAGATACACTGCTCTAAGTTGCGTCCACACTCTAAGCACTTCCATATAAATCAGAATAGGATTCCTAAAGAAAAATAACTTGCATTAGTGCTTCATGATTAAAAAATTCAATGTCATGTTTCAAATCGGAACTATAAACAGCTCAGGAAATTCAACTACATTACAAAGAAGTCAATAGTACATTGCCACTTTAAGATCCTATGCGACTGCAACAAGGAGCTGACTGCCATTAGAATCATAATTTGTCTTCCCAGTCTGGATTAAATGAGCTATAACACTCTTAAGAGAATTTTTCAGTCAAAAAAAGTACATTAAATTGCTAGTTATTTATGGCAAAATGATGAAGTAGTGGAAGAGAAATGTGCAGGTATCAACGCCTAAAGGTCAGAAAATGAATAGTAAACGTAAAAAGGGAAGTAATAAAAATAAAACTAAGTGATCAGCTGTGTCTGGATTCTGACAGTTGCACTTACCAAGGAGAATATGGAGCACTTTCATGACTATTATTACAACTGCCACATAAACTTAATGAATTCTCGAGAAGAGAGAGATTCGTTCCAATCCAGATGACAGGAAGCGAATAAATATAATTTCACAAAGGTGTAACGTAAGACAAGCAGCTGAACTGAGATCCAGAAGATGAAGAGTTGGTTTCCCCAGCTCTCTACTCAGAGCATGGCATCTTTTGCCAAGTACTGTATACACAGTAGGAAATGAGGGGCAGCGAGAGAGAGAAACAGAGCTACACCGAATTCAGATTAACCTCTTAAGAGAATTACTCTCACTTAGGCAGGAAAGTGAAGGCATTTTCAATTCAAAATGCCAGCATTTACATTAGAAGTCACATCAAGGTTCCTCCAGCTCGAGAGCCACAGCCAAGTGCCCCCTAGTGAAATTATACGCCCACGAGAAATTTGGGAGCACAAACGCTACACGGCAGCAGAAACAGCGTCAGGTATCCACAAGATGAAGACAAAGTCGTTTATGTGTTCAAGGCTGCGCTCAAGGCATGTACACCTTATCCAAGTAATAAAGAAAAAGCAACTGGAAGCAAGAACATATTTTAAAAAATGCAGTTCATATAATTTCCTGCTCACATGGAAATAATCAAATAAGCTAACAAGCCAAAAAGCAGAAGTGATCTACGCAGAAGCCAAAGTTTTCACACACAGATATATCAGAACTAAAGAGGTGGGAGACAAAGAAGATTTAGACTCTGACAAAGAAACATAGCCAATTCTTGATGCCCTTTCCCTTCTCGGCCTTGGACTGAGGCTGTGGGAGAAATATAAAGCGAGAGGAGAAAATGTCCAAAAAACAGGTTGGAGACTCCTCTCAGCAATTCTGCGCTGCTCAAGGTGGAGAATCCGTGCTGCGTGCCGGGAAGAGGGCAGCAGGAACCACCACCCTGCCAGGACAGCCCGAAAGACCTCACAGAGCACTGAAAGCAGAGCTGGGCGAACACAGATTAGGAGCACGCTCAGGCCTGGCACCGCATTGTCCCACGTGCCTTCAAACAGTTTACAAAAACTGGAGACAGCAGTTATTAGACAACAATCCTCGTCAGAGTTCTTACCAACCAACCCTAAATCCTGAGAGGCAGACAAGATCTCTTGTTTTAAGCAACCCAATCAACGGGTCTTTCTTTAAGCAACTATCATTTAACAACTTTCCATCAAAATATCCCTAATACTAATCCTCTTCCACTGCACATCACCTTGTTATTGACTTTTGAAAACCACAAATTTTTTGTCCTCAACTCGTTAATATTTTGTGTCTATCACCGTCCTTGCTAGGTTAGCGCAAGGCTACTAACACCGAAACACACAAGGCATGCCCTGTATCAGGTGTCCAAAAATACAAACTCAATAGAGTGTGTGTGGGGGGAAAGGTGCCTTAATGCCATCGGTATTAATAGCACGAGTAAGTATTAACATCAGCAATAACTTGTAAGAGCCTTGAATTCAGTTGGCTTGCTAACCATGGCATAAAAGATACTAAAGTTACTTTCCAGAAGTTCCATAAGAAATTATGACACAAAAAAAGGGGGAAGTATTGAAATGCCTAATTTGTGGCAAGGGAATAGCAGCAGACTGTATCATCACCTGCCTTCTCTACAACTCGTTGTTACAGCTGCGTAAAAGTTAGAAGTGCTGCACAGAAAATGGAAGAGTAGAAAACAACCAAACAACAATCCAGACGGTCAGTTATGACTCAGAAAAGGGCAAAAGAAAGAAAACTAAGAAGAAGTCATCAGCAAAGTAAACACTCAGCATCAACTCCCCAGCAGCTAAATCTGAAAAGGCAAGTCCAGATATTTGGATTGAAATATATTCTTCATGCCAAGTATTAGAAAAAACCTAAATGCTAATGGCCTGCTGTACTCATTAACATCCACGCTGCTGCAAAGCAACAGATGAGTACAAGATATTTGTAACCGCTGAAACAAACGGACCAATTTGGAAAAAAAAAATAAAAAATAGTTATCTACAGCAAAACCAGGTACAGAATGAGTAAGCAAGCTACACTGAAGAGTTACGAATGTTATAAACTGCACTTCAGCAGCCTTCCAGAACACAAACAAGCGTTTTAAATTTAGCAGAGAATCTCAGGTACTGCTGCCTACGTCACCCATAAGACATTCAAATCTGCCCGGATTTAACCTCGTACCACATTCTGAAAACTGACCCAACAACAAAATTAAACAGTCCGGTACTGGATTGGCAGTGAGCATTACGTTACTGGCAGGTCATTCCTAGGTCCCATTTTAACATTCCCATTAGCAATTTGAAAGAGGATGGGAGTGGCAAAGGCGAAGAAGCCAGATGACATTTGCAGAGGACACCAAACTGGGTGGAGCAGTAAACAAGGACAAATACAGAAAAAGAGATTGTTTTTCTATATAAAGATCTAAGAACATTTCATAGAGAGGAGAAAATAGAGCAGCACCGAGCACTCTTGCTGAACACATTCATACAGCTGATTCTCCAAGGACTAGCTTGCCCCTAAATAACAGCTATCGTTGCATCGGTCTCCTACACCAGAATAATCCTGTAAAAGTGCATATCGGGAAAAATCATTGGTAACCACCTAGAGCACCTCTGGAAGATGGAACACCAGTTAGGCGCAGGGGTTCTGTTGCAAACATTATTTTCCCAAGGCAGCAGAAACCACAGCACCGACACGACCAGCAATCCCAACAAACTCCAGGACCACCCCAGAAACCCACGCCCCGCGGGACGAACACCGGCGGCGGGCACGGGGGTCCCACCCCCGGCGCCCGGCCGGGAGCGCTCGCAGTGGGGATAATCCTGCGCGCACCGCTACGCGCACAAGCGCGTTCCGCCAGACGCGGGGGAAACCCGAAGGAGAGCTGGGGAAGGGAGCGCTCAGTTCCCATTTTGTTCGGCTGAAGCCGGGAAACAGCGACAGCACCGACTATCGCCGAGCAGCAGCCCCAGAACGCGGCCCGGCCCGGCCGCGCCGGAGGGCGCACGGCAGCACCGGCCCGCGGGAGCCGAGGGGAGCCCCAGGCCCGGGTGTAAGCCCCGGTTTCGGGGCGCTGAGGCGGGCAGCTCCCCTCAGAGCTCCCCCCCCACCCCCCCGCTCCACCGTCGCGGGCTGCACCCCCGCCTGCGGCCGGCCCGGGGCAGCGCGGGGAGCGGGGCCCAACCGTCCCCGCGGCGGCCTCCCCGCTCCCCCCCCGCCGCAGGCCGCGGGCCCGCAGCGGCCGAACAAAGGCCCCAGTAGCCGGCCCCGGCCCCTCCGCCCGCCGCGGCCCCGCACGGGCAGGTGCCCGACACCTTCCGGGGCGCCGCCGCGGGTCCGGCCGCGCCCGCCCGCCCGGAGCGCGGCGGCTGGGCCGGGCCTGGAGCCGGGCCGGGCGCGTAGGCCCAGAGCCTACCTGGTGCGGAAGGGCCGGGGCCGGACGGGCGGAGCGGAGCCGGGGCCAGGGTCGGGCCCGGAAGGAGCGGCCCCCGCTGCTCGGTCGTCGCCGCCGCCGCTCCGAGCTCCGGCCAGGCGAGCCAGCCGAGCGCCGAGCCGAGCCCGAAAAGCGGCGCCGAGAGCGGTACCAAGGCCCGAGCAGCCGAGGGTAGAACGCCGCCAGGCCTCGCCAGCCGAGCGACGATGTCGTCCACCGCGGCGCAGCTCTTCGCGCGGCCGCCTGGGGGCGACAGAGAGCAGGCGAGACCAGTCGAGCGCGGAGGCGCGGCGGGGGGCGGATGCGAGGCTGGCGCCGGTGGCGGGCGGAGGCCGGCGGTCGCGCTGCGCCGGGCACCCGGCCACGGGAGGAATCACGGCATGCCGGCCTGCCCCCCGAAACCCTTCGGAGCCGGGCCGGGCTGCGGCTGGGCTTGGCACCGGGGGGGTTGGCCCTGGCCCTCGCCCCCGGGCGGGGAGGCCGCCGGGGCAGCACCCCGCTCCTGCCGGGCCTGTGCCGCTCACAGCACACCTGCAGCCCGCCCTCCACACCTCCTGTCTGTCCCTTTTGTCTTTCCCTTCAGGCTGATACAGAGCGGGAAAAAATGTAATTAAAAACAGGCGAGAAAAGAGTTGGGATCCGAGTGAATCGCATTTAGAGAAAGTGAAGGGCAATCAGATGAGACACAACTGGAAAAATTCCTTTTTCTGCAACAGGACAGCATTAATATTTATTGTTATATATTAATCTCCCAACTTCACAGAGAGTGAAGCCACAGAACGTGTACACAGCCCCACCTGAAGACAGGCCCCCGACAGGGAGAAGCCCCACAGAGCTGCCCTCCGCATCGGAGAGGTAAGAGCTCGCCAGGGAGGTGATCTTGGATGTGGGAGGAAAATCTAAGCAAGGCAGGGCACTTTGCACCAGTAAATCAGCAAAGGAAAAGTCAAAAGGCCCAGACAGGTGATGTTTAGGGCTTGAGGTTTACTGCAATACACAGGATTGGAGGGAGCAAAGGCAGCCTGCAGCACAGACAGTCTTCAAGGAGGTTGGTATTTTAAGGGAAAACTAGAAAGGGCCGATGATGGGATTTTACAAGGAATTTAGTCAAGCAGTGAAAACTGCAATACCTTGGACAGTCAGTCACTGTCATCCTCCAACAGATGACTGAAATTTATCAGATGTTGTATGGTCAGGGCAGACCTTATTTTTCAAAGCTCTGACAATACGCAGACTTTGTAAGTACTCCGGGATGTAGCTGGCAAGATGAGGTGAAAGTACAGAGGAGCCAGAAAGCAGAAAAGAGACATGACTCTCAGCTGTCAAATTTAAATATTACCTAAACCTGAGAGAAAAGAGAGAAGCCTAGATGAATTGTTTTGAAGGAAGCTGCTTAGGAGTACGTGGGGCAAACTGTTCTCTAGATGAGGAAGTTCCATTTCCCAAGTGCACTGAAGGGTACTTAAATCTGACTCAAGGAAAAAGAGTAGTTTTGAGCGGATTGGTTTTGTCTGGTGTGGCCTGATGCAGGTTTTGCCCAAACTGATAGGCAGTGAGATCAGTTTTGAAATTAAACTCTACCAAGGGTGACGGTGGCAGAAAGAAGACAAAACCCAGCAGCAAACATGTTCTGGGAAGTGCCTCCACGTTGAGTTCACTCTGGTCTCGGCACATGCTGAGAAGAGCTATTCATAGCATAAGTTGAGAAACTCCAGCTCGTTATTACGTGACAGTGTTTGTACCTACATGTGTCCAAGTCTCGCTTGACCTTAGCGTCACCCACGCAGCTCATTCAGTGTCTGCTGGTGTTTACATCTAAAGATCAGTATTTTTAGCATAGACCGTCAGATATGATTATGAGCCGTCAGGCCCTGTATATGGCAGCAACTCTTACCTTAAAAATATTTGGGGGGGGTTGTTTGGGGTTTTTTTTCCCAGAAAACAATGCTTGTATGCTTCTTCCCAGGTGAAAGAGCAGAGGTTTTGCCACAGTGAGCAATAGTAGTTCTTACATGATACCTCATGGGAAGATGCGTAAAGAAAATAGAATTGCATCTTCGATTGTTGTACATAATATTTTACAGGTCTCATCAAGGCTTACAAAAACGGTTATGCATCATAACACATGCTTGGTTTTCTGCAGACAGTAAGCACTTACTGCCACTGCAAACCTGGCAAAACTGTATCTAATCCTGCATCTCCATCCTACACTTAAGAACATGTCCAATACTTTCTTAGTCTTCAGACGTGGGGCAGGATCCAGGCTTATTTCTTCTAAAAGGACAGAACTGCTGTGCCAGATGGTTGCACTGCTACTTTAAGTAGCTACATTTTTGCAGCATTCTGCATCCCCAACCACTTTTGTTTCATTTACTGCTTAGTAAACAACGTCTAAGAAACAGAATTTTCTCAGACTGCTGTCAAGTGACCCTTGGAAACACCCACACATTTTGGAAAGCCAACGTTGCCAGGAAACTTCCCAGGCTTGTGGCAGCAACCACTGCGTGCATTAGTCATCTTTCCCCACTGAACAGGTAGATTGCCAGCAGTGGTAGAGCAGCCTTTCCGTACCTCAGCTCCAATCTAGATGGAGAGCTTTTACAATCAGTTCCATTTTTGTGACCCTTGCCATTTCTTTCACAGCAGCCAACAAGGTAAGTAGTTTTCTGTCACGGCAGACGTATCTAGCAAGAACTAGATTTACACTCACTAGCCTATTTCCTGCTATCTGTTAAGTAACTGGCAGAGTCAAACATAGCTTAACATCTTCGCCCATCCCTTTGGGAAAGAAGAAATGTTCAGCCCTTCCTGACCTTCCAGCTACGTGCAAGCACTGGTGTGTACCAGCAAAAAACCAGACCCCTCCCAGAATGCAGCTGTCAGCTTTCAATAGGAATCGCTAGGTTCTGAGGTATGCAAAACTGCAAAATGTCTTTTTTTTTTTTTTTTAGCAAGAATTTTTACCTGCAAATAAAAAAGTAAATGTTTGCTTTGCTGCTCATGAATTCATAGCATGAGCCCACAAGGAAGTTTAATTTGTGTGAACTACTGTTTAAAAGTCAATCATAAGTGGCTTGGGTTACCAAGTGGCAAAGAATTGTTGCTTTGTAAAACAGTGCAAGGCTTACAGGCTTTACATCATTCTCAATTTCCCAAGTTTCTCCGCTGCTCTCACATTAGACATTGCTCTCCAAGTCAGGAGAAAGGGGAGTTTCTAAGCATCATGACAGTAAAAATTTAGCTATTAAATTGCATCTCTGGAGAGATTGAGAGAAGTTCAGAATACCGCCTGAAATGAAGAGGGTAAAATTTCTCCTTAGTCTTTACAAACTTAAAGAAGAGGAAGGGGCATATTTGCTCCATATATCCTCCCAGATGAACCGTCAGAAGCTTTCTCTCTGTCACAACATTAGCTAAAATGAGTAAGTAAAAGCTCCTGACGAATACGACAGGCTTCTGAGTCCATTGATTCCATTTGCTCGTACTCTTCTTCTGGTTGTTCCATGTGTCCTGTGGCCGGTGAAGACCACACATCCAACCCGTGTTCCAGGGAGATGTTATGAAGCACACAGCAGGCCAGAATGATGTGGCTGGATTTCTCTGGAGAATACTGCAGGGTGCCTTTGGACCCATCCAGGCAGCGGAAACGTGACCGAATGGTTCTGAATGTCTGCTCGATGACATTGTGAGTGGCAGAATGTGCCATGTTGTAACGATACTCAGCTGGTGTCTCAGGGATATGCAGCGGGGTCATCAACCACGTTCGGAGAAAGAAGGAGCTGTCACCTATTAGCAGTGGAAAGGAGGAGGACAGGTTACACACCTAGAGTGAACCACAGATTTCAGCTCTTGACCCTTGATTTTCTGCTACTGCAGACACGGAATAACTTATATCTCTCACTAAAACAGGAGGCATGAGAAAGCGTGAAAGAGCAACAATAACACACATTTACAAATGTCACAAAAACCAAAATAAAGGCATTCAAATTTACGCAGGGAAATGCTGGAAGAACACAGAAGAGTTTGAAGATAATCCATTTGCTACATAACACAGCAAAAGACAGCTGGACTAAGACCCAACACAGAATTAAAAATTGCAAAATTCAGCCTAGAAAGGCGTAGAATTCTGAAAACAGGTGCTCAACAGAATGAATTTAAGCTAATACATAATAATCAGACTGCATAAAACACAGATTGGAAGCTACCGTTCTAGACTTCTAAGAGATGGTCCAAACTGAATCGCAAATCTCAAGGCATTTTCAGGGAAGCAATCAAAAGTAAATTTTGATTTACTTTATATTGCTTTTGCGCAGAGGCTCTAGACTCAATAAGGAGCCAACAGACTTTCCACAGAAAACAATGATGAAAAACTGACTTACCAAGCAGCCAGCCATTTTTATGTAGCTCTGTTTCAAACTGGCTTGTGAGGGCCGCCTGCTGTAACACCGTGCAGTCGGGCAGGCTGCCTGGCCAGTGTGTTTCTGCACTCAGGAGGACTCCTCTGGCATCACACACCATCAGGCAGTTCAGAGAGTGGAGACCCTTTCGGTTCACGTAGGACAGGTCCTCAGCATTTGGCGCTTTGATTGCCACGTGGGTGCAGTCCACCACCCCCAGCACTCCCGGCATGCCTGCCAGCCCATAAAAGTCATCCTTCAGGCTCTGGACGGTAGCTTCATCCTCAGGAAAGTGAATAAACTGGGAGGCTCTTTCCACCAGCGCCTCGGTTACATTGGCAACGCAGCGGCTCATGGAGGCTTGACTAATGCCAATAGCATCCCCCATGCGAGTCTGGAAGGAGCCGGAGGTGTAGAAACCCAAGGCAGCAAGTATCTGCGTCTCCGGACTGATGGCCCTGGACCGCTGTGTAGGGCGAGAAAGACTGGCTCCCAGCAGATCCACCAGGTAGTAAATGAACTGTCGGGGAAAGCCATACGTGGATACTAAATACTCATCAGTGACATCCTCCAGCTTGAAGCGATCCAAAGTCCTGTGTCCGCGGCCGTAGAGCAAGAGGTCGCAGTCCAGAACGGCGATAGGTACGGCCATGGCGAGGGGCCGGGGGCCCGTGGAGCCCCCGTTACACGGCTTGCCCCGCGCCTTCGCCTGCGCCAAGCCAAGGGAGAAGGAGCCTCACTCAGCGCGGTTTGCACCGGGCAGCCTCCCCGCTCCCCGCACGTTCCCCAGCACGTCTCTTTCTATCTCTCTGTACCTGCTGCTCAGCCCGGCCAGGGCTCGCTGCGGCGCCGACAGCCCTGCGGCCCTGCCTGGCGGGAGCGGGCCTGCCGCTGCCGGGGCCTGCCCGGGCTGGGGAGCCGGCCCCGGGCCCCGCGGAGCCACGGCCCGCCGGCAGCCCGGTGCCCCCGGGCCCTGCCCCTCGCCGCCCCCCGGCGCGCTGCGGGGGCAGCGGAGCCGCCCCGCCGGGCCCTTCCCGCCGGCAGGCAGCCCTCACCGCCCGCCGCCCGGCCCGGCCCCCGCCGCCCCAGCCCCGCGTTGGCGGCGGCAGATTCACCACAGCGAGGGGCTCCCGGCGGGAGCGGCGGCGGGCGCCTCCCGCTTATCCCGGCCACGGGCTCCCGCCCCGGTGCGGCGCGGCCAGCAGGCGTGGGGGGCGGCTCCGTGTGGAAAGTGCCGCCGCGGACACGCAGGCACCTCCCTCCGCCCGCCCGCCCGCAGCGGATAAAAACAAACAGCGGCCGCGATGGCGGCGCCGAGCAGGCCGCGACTCTGAGGCGGCGGCAGCCCCAACCTCCGCCGCCGGCCCCGCGCCCCCACCGGCGCTGACCCCCGCCGGGCCCCGGGGCTGAGGAGGAAGCGGAGGAGGGCGGCCAGCCGGACCCCTAGCTCCCCCGCCGCTCGGAGTCGCCGGTAGCGGGGCCGCAGGCCCCCCGTGCCCGGGCGAGGCGCTGAGGAGACGCCGGGGCCGAGCGGGGGCGCGGGGCGGCGGGACCCTCGGGCAGCCGGGCCTCCGCGGGATGAGCCGCCGCGCCGCCAGCACTGCCGCCCCCGCCAAGGTACTGGGGGCCGGGGGGGGTCCCGGGGCCGGGGGGGGGGCGCGCGCGCAGGCGGTGGGAGCCCGGGAGCGGCGGGCGGCCCTTGGCGGGGGAGGGGATCGGGTGTTCAGCCGCGGCTGCGTGTCTCCGCGTGGCTTGGCTTGGCCGCTGGCTGTGTGCGGGCCTGCCGCAGCCGTGCGGGCGTCTAGCGGCCGCCCGTGCCCCCCCGCCGCTGGGGGATGCGGCCCGCTCAGGTGGTGTCTTTTAAAATTAAAGTGCTTCAGAGCCCCTTAGAAATGGTAGACCTTCATACCCCACCGCCTGTTGTATAGTTTTCCCGTAATGTGTCAGTTTGCTGTCTTAGGAAAGATCAGGGGTTCGCAATCATCACATCGTGCTTTCCGGCTGGAGCTGTGGCTCTTAGGGCATCGCCAGCGTCATTCCCACCTGTTCAGTGGGAGCTGAGACCTTCCATGGCTGTGAACAGGTGCAGAAGGGATGCTTTGGCCTAAGCCTACAAACCGCCTACCTGAAACTCTCAAGAGTGGTGTGACTAGGCGTGTTGTAAGGAGGAGAACGGTGGTAAATTACAGCCTCAGCTGAAAATTAGTTGACTGCGCAAATGAAGTTTAGAGCATTTCTGAATTATTGCAGGAGTGGCCTGACCTGGTGGATCCCTCCTTCTTGTGGCAAGAAATAACTCGTTCAGGTGAGCCAGGCTGTATTTAGATGTACAGAAGGATCATAGAGGATCACCTTATTTTTCTGAACATGTATTCACACAAAAGTTGAGACCTGGTGATTATGTTGGTGGTTGTAGTACAGGGTACGTAGAAGCAGATTCTGGTTTAGTCTTAGTATACTTCGGCCTGACAAACAAAGTAAGAGGATGGACCTTTGAACTGACACCATTTTTAGACCATGGGGAAGTACAGGATGTTACTGCCGGTCAACTGGAATTACTTAATTTTGCTTTTAAGCCAGTGGAGCTGGCAGTGCTGGCTTCAGTAAGGTATTTCCTAAGCTGGGAAGTCACTGGTTATGAAGTAAATCTATTTCCTGATCAGCTGGAAAAATTACCTCTTTATCAGTCAAAATATAACCATATAGTGAACTAAAGAGTTCTTGATTTCATGAGAATAGTTATGTGAAACAGCTTTTCTGCTGGAATCTACTCTAGTCTTCTCCTTGAAAAAAAAAATATTCATAAACTTTGAAGAATGAGAGCGGCACACCTTAAAATTTAGAACTGTTCCCTCCCTCTCCCCAGTTTTCTGACTAACCTACTAAGAAGGCAAAATGGAGATTAATTTTAAGTAATTGTAGGATACTGGAGTTTGACTTGTAAGGCCCAGCCTTAAAACAGAGCACTGTCTTTATGGAGAACTTTTTATGGTTGCTTGTTAATGTGCTCAAAATACCTGCTTGCCGTGAAGCTTCTTGCTCGTTGAAGGGGATGTTGTTTTAGGAAAGCTTTTCTTGGCAGTTGAGCCTATTTATCAAAGGCACTCTATTAAAAGCTTCAAGAACTTCCATGTGCTTCTTGTTTACCTGCATGATTCAATGAGTATTTTCTGGAGCTTCACATCGGACATCCTCAGAGACTGGATTTGCATCCTGTATTAACAAAGAAGTTCTGGAAGAGTAGGGACAAGGAGCCAGGTCTGGGGTCACAGTCAGATAACCAGGAATGTACAGCTGGGATGAGAGCTGCCTACGGCTCTTTCCTTACAGCCGCAGCCCTTCTGTTTTTTAGTTTTACTTTGGGATAGGAAGCACGAATAATTATCTTGCATTGGTAAATACGTGTTTGAAAGGAAAGCACGGTGACTTCAAGTTGTAGTTGCCGTGGCTCAGAGTGAAATCGCAGAGAGAAGTGATGGAAGCAGCCTGTATATACTTTCCCCAGCAGCAACAATAATGCCTGGTACGTGTCAGGTGCTTCTGCTCCTTTCCCATTTACGTACGTGAGTGTCAAACAGACGCGCATGCTAAACTCCTGCGTATGAAACGCGTACTGTAATGCAAGGGTTTGCAGGTGTTACAGTGTGCGCGGGTTCGGGCTGAGCGTGGCATGCTGGTAGCTGTAGTTTCTCTGGGCTGTACCGAGGCATGAAGGGGAGGGCTCTTGGCAGTTCATTGCATCATGCAAACGGTGCCATCAGCCTGTGCTGATGTGTCCTCCTCCTTGGAGAAGGAGAGTATAAATACCAGTAGAGTATATAAGGCACAATATTTAGATGTTAAACTGTTAACAGATAAGCCTGCTGTTCTTCTCTGCCTCCTGAGCCTGTGAGAAAGAATAAGGCTTTAGTCGGAAGGAGTCACACGTGGCAGTTCTCCTTTGAACATCTGTCTCTGACCTTTTTGTTTGGAGGAAAGTGGAGACGGGCATGTAAATAAAGGCAAAAGTATGAAAATGGATGTTGCAGGAAGAGGGAGACAAAGCAAAAAGCTGTGTGGCCAAGGTGCTTGTGTTTACATGAACAGCCTACATGTAAGGCTAAAGCAGTGAGTTACCAGTTTACTTAAGCGATTATGTGGTTGAGGGGGAATCAGTCATCTGTGGGTTTCTAACCTAGACCAAAGGTTATTTCCTTCTAGTTGTTACTCGGTGTAAAATTAGACAGTGTCTTCCTTGAGCTAAGCATGTGCCCAGATACTGGCACTTAACATGGAGCCGTGCTGGTGCTGCACACTACGGGACCTGAGAAGCTGAATTTGGTGGAACTGAGTTTAAAGAATTTCCTTCCTGTTCAGACCAGCTGGTGGCAGCTAACCTGAGGGTACTGAGGCATTTTTGTAAATAAAACGTTTGCTGTAATTCTGGGCCCATCTTGACTCTTAGCAAGAATGTCTTGACTCTTAGCAAGAATGATTCTAAAGGTGAACACTGTTCTAAGCCTTAGCAGATCTCAGGTAATCACCAGAGGCCCTCCTGCAAAAAGGAGATGGTGGTCATCAAATAACAGCCCTTAGACACATCAGGGAGCTGAGTTCCAAGGTCCCAGTTTCCCCCTGAAATTACATACTTGCCTCATACTTTCTGCTCTGCTTTAGGCTCTGGTGAGTCAACAGTTGCTGGCATTTAGAGCTTGAGAGGTAAGAGTATGAATCTCCAAATGTTTAATGTTACAGATAGTTCGAGATCTTGCAGGGAGAATCCCAATTGTGCTGCAGCAGGGCAGAGTGATGAAACACTCGTCCTTTGAACTCTGAACCTAAGATGTGGCTCTGGTGGCTGTTTCTCTCCTCTTTAGAATTGTTTGGGTATATAATCATTAGAAATAATTCCTGTACTGCACAGAGAACCACGTTGATGATCTGCTTCATTTCCTTTCCTAACAGACCGGTGAGCCTCCATTCGTTCACAAATGCCTTGCAGTAGTCGATACCAGAATACTTTTCCAGCCCTATAAGGCAAATGTAGGTGCTTCATTTGACAGCTGTCCTATACCATCAGGTTATATATACTTCCTTGCATCTTTCTCCAGGGATTGCATAGAAATAGCCTTTCACTCCTTTTCACATTAAAAGCTAATTTGCTTTCTTGTACTATTTAAATGTCAGCATTCTCTTCGCTGAGAAAAAGTTCAATTTTTTTAATGCAGTATTTTATCGCCCGTATCAGTCAGGCTTTGTTGTAGATCTTGGGTCCCCTCAACCTTTACAGTGCTTTACTTGGTTTAAGTCAAAAGAATAACAACGGGTCATTCTTGCCTATTTTTTTTGTACTGGGAAGCATCTGTACTAAAAGTTTTGGGGTTTTTTTGAGTGGCACATCAGTTAAGTATCTAGTGCTTTAAGTGCTGACTTCCTTTTACAGCCCTCCCCCCCAGTAGAAAAAGATCTGTAATCTCTGTCTAGTGAAGGTAAAGGCAAGGAAAGAAAGTATAATGGTTTTCATGAGGCGGTTAAAACAGCCAAAGGATAATTTGATAGTGCATCTAATGTTGAATCACTTGTGTTGTTAGTTCTCAAATTAAATTACAATTTGTAATGAGAACAGTACAGCGCTAGGAGATGCAGTATGAATGTAGTCTAGGAACTTGCAACCGTATTAGATGTCCAGCTTGCTTTTTATCGAGTCATTTAGAAAGCAACACTCTCTACAAAATGCTCTATAAATTGCAGTGCTGTTATCTAGCAGCCCTTCTTGGATGATGCTTCTAAAGCATTACATAAAGTAGGCATAAACTGCTATTAAGTGAGATAGTTTAAATAGAATTTCTGGATGTGCATGTAGTCATGAAAGATGATATTTTTCTGTGTGAACAGGGCTATTAGCCCCTTCGTCCTGCTAAGCTTTAATTTGTATAAACAGCATACCTTGCTGCAAGTTCAGTCTTTGCTTAGAAGTGAGCACTGGGTAGAGTAACCTTGTGCGTGGCAGCTACTCATGCTCACTGACCTTAGATGGCCAACATTTCTGTGATGAGCAGCGCGTTCCGTAAATATGTGATGTTTGACAAGCTGCTTCGGGCTGATTAGCTGTCTCAAAACAAAAACAGCAACAGGAATTAAGAGTGAATTAATACTTGGAAGGCTTATGAGCAAGAAGTACAATTAATGCTGCTAATTAAGGCATTCCTCCCCAAGGTCTCTGTATGATTATTCACTTAGACGTGAAGAAACCGAGAGACTGAAAACCTGTGATTTATCCTAGGCCATGTGACACGATGGTGGCAGAAATCTAATTAGTGCTTTGCCCTGCCTTGTTTCGGGCACTGTGCAAGTTCATTGTATTGCTGGAAACAATTGTATTTTGGAAAACAAGGCAGTGTGAATGTGGGAACTAAGTATTTGTTGTCAGAGCTCTCGAGAGAAGTGAACAAAGGATTTGGGTCTAATCCCTTGGCAAAAATGTCTTTTCATTTGGTTGTAGGTAAATTTGTAGCTGTACGGGTTTACTCCAAGTACTGTTTGTTGGAAGTAAAGAAGCAGCGTAGCCCATTCTAACAATGCTTGGTTATATAGATTTCCATATCTGCTGAAATACCACTGGAGTACTGGTTTTAGAGTTTCAGACTGAAGAAAACTGTTCGGCTTGGTTTTGACCAGTGCTGATAACTGAAGATAGGTAATTTCTGAAGCAGAGGCCGCCATGTCTGATGGATAACTTGGTATAGATTCCAGTCACCGTGCTGTTGGGGTGTTCTGGATTTTTTTGGTTCTGTTCTTTTTAATTAAGCTAGCAAAATTGCAGAACTTATACCCAGTTTTATTTGTGAGCCCCTTTTGTTGTCTCTTTTCTAGTATCTCTTGCACTGACCAGATAAACTATTAATGCGCGTTTATACCTCACACCCACACCCCAAAGTTCTTTGCATGTTAGGATTTTGACAGGCAGAGGGCTTTGGTGCTTATCATTTCTCTTGTTGTAGCCTCTAATGGCAAAATCTTTTGAAATCTTGAAATCCAAACAGAAACCTGAAGGAAGACTTCATTGCCGCGCCTGTGCTATATTTCAGATTGCCATATGCAATGGACACTGATCTCAGTTCCCAGGACAGGAAGGACCTGGACAAGTTCATCAAATTTTTTGCTTTAAAGGTAACTTTTTCTTTTCCTTATGGGCAAACGCCTCTCCTGTTTAAGAAAAGCTGTTCTTGCTGTGGCTAGAGAACAAGGTTGGGGTTTGGGGTTTTTTTGTTGTTTTGTTTTTGCTAAAGACCAAAGCAAGAAAAGCTGCTGTCAAAATTAGGAGATTCCTGAGAATAACTAGAAGCATCTTTTCCCCTTTTTTCTGCCTTCAAATCCTCTTCCTTTCCCCAGAGTGTCTGGCTGTAGAATCAGTTACAGAGACTTAATAGCTTGCCAGCTTTGGGGTTCTTAGCACACATCTAACCATCCAGCTGTTAGGTAGTGCCTTCTGTTGGACTCCACTCTTTCTTTTCAGCCTATCTAAATTTCTGTATTACATCCAAAAGCAGCGGTACCAGAATGTTCTTTTGAGTTATGTTTGTAAGTAATTACAAAATTTGGTCTGACTTGGTACGTAGATGTAAGTAGATAGTCTGACAACGGCTGTGTTATAAAGGTACAGATTCACTTTCATTTAGGTGTCCAGGTTCAGGGTGTAGTTGTAAAATTTTGTTTCAGTATTACTGAAGACTATGCAACTTGTGATCACAAAATTGACTTTGTTTCTTCATGTTATTACAGAGAAAGGTCGACTTAAAATGGTTTTCTGTCTGGAATAAATTTACCTGTTATAGTAATAATTTAATTGTTTAGACATTAAGATTAGCATAGCAAACTCTACTTCTCTACGTCCTGGTCAGCCCTTTCATTTTTTTCTACTTGGAATTTGTCCAGCTCAGGTTCTGAACTGAAGGCTCTGCTAAGCTCAGAACATGAGTGTCTTTACCTTTCTGTTCCAGACGGTACAAGTAATTGTCCAGGCCCGACTTGGAGAGAAAATCTGTACCCGATCATCATCCTCCCCAACAGGCTCTGACTGGGTAAAGTCATGTTTTTCAAAGCAACTCCATAACTGTTGGGGTTTTTGTGTGTGTGTTCCTGCGCACATGTTTTGAGAGCACAATGCAGTTGTTATAGTCATGCAGACTGTAATAACTATTCATAGAATAACTGCTGCATTCAATTATGTTCATGGGCAGTGTGGGGTTTTTTGTTGTTGTTCACATGCAAGATGTCAGTCTGGGCTTTTTGGGACTGATTAGAGAAGAGATAAATGATACCTCTCGGCAACTCCTGCCAGCTAAGGCACATTTCCAAGATTTGCAGGGGGTGGGGCTATGAGTTCTTTTCTGTCAGAGGTTTGCAACTCTGCCGTTCAGGACTTTGTAGTAATAGGCTTTATTGAAACTGAAGAGACTCAGGATACTCTGTGGGTGAAGATAGGGACTCAAGTGGGGGAAAAGGAACATGATTTTTATGGCAGGAACAAGAAAAACGTTTGAATTAGCAGCCAAGGAAATGTCTGCAAATGTGAAAAGCCTGAGCCCATGTGGGAATTTTGTTTCATAAATATTTCAGTGGACACTGACCTAGTATGTTATATACGGGTCTATGAGTCTGTCTGCAGTATACCATTAGGCAGTTTTTAAAAGAAATAAAAAACCCTGAATCTTCTCTTTCATTCTGCAGTTCAATTTAGCAATCAAAGATATACCAGAAGTTACTCATGAAGCAAAGAAAGCCCTGGCAGGACAACTACCCGCTGTTGGACGGTCTATGTGCGTGGAGATTTCTCTCAAAACCTCAGAGGTGAGAACTGAGTCAAAATGATGCCGATTTTTTTTTTTTTTTTTTTTTTTTTACTTGAATCTTAACTCACCTACCAGAGCTCCTGCCCTTTAGTTTAAGGCAACATGAAAATATCTTCATTTTTATATTGATGAATATATATTTATTCATCTATAAAAAATGAGAATATATGTGTTGTTTAACAGCAGCAATACACTGTAAATATGTGAGGCCAAACGCACAAATGCTAGAGCAGCACAATTTAGCTTCTTAGACCATGAAGAGCTTAGCCATTCTGAGGAAGGTGTTCCCTCAGGTCATCTAACTGTGCAGTGAGACTTCCACTGCACCTTTTTCTGTTGTTGCATTACAAGAAAGTGGGGACCAGGAGAAACATCTTAATTGAGAGGTGTGTCTGTTGCTGGTCATTAATGAGATGTGGAAAGTTTTGTGTTCTGAAATGAGCCTTTGTTTGTTGTTCTTTTTCTGATCCAGGGGGACTCCATGGAGCTGGAAATTTGGTGTCTAGAAATGAATGAAAAGTAAGCGCACCCTTCACACTTTCTTAGTGTGTGTTCATTGTAGCTGGTGAAATGGGGAAATGTGCTCAATCCATGATGATGGATGAGCCCATATTGGCTGTGTGTCCTGGGACACTTCAGAGGGAGGGAAGTCATCTCTTGGTCCAGTGCAGCAGTCAAACTGGTCAATGTTGATGTTGAGAAAATAAACCAGTAATTCTATTCCTTCTTCGTTCTTCCATTGCAACTAGTATGCCTCTTCAGATACAAGACTTCACATACTCAGGAACAACAGATGTTTTTAATACAAGTTGTTTCTGTCTAGTAGAAGGCTGGATGGCATTTTTCAGCCTATACTTTTACATCAGGTGACTAGATTGAAATAGGACTCTCAGCTGATTGGTCAATAACAGGTAGCCACCCTGTGGCTTTATTTTATCATTTTGGCAGTAAAACTGACATTAAACAATTGGCCCAGCCTCATTTTTATTTAACAAAAAAATAAATAAAAAAAGAAAGGCAACAAACAAAACCAAACGACTTAGTTGGGAGCAAAAGACTTAATTTTTTCCTTTTGTGTTCTGTAGGTGTGACAAAGAAATCAAAGTTTCATACACCGTATACAACAGGCTGTCTCTGCTGCTGAAGTCTTTGCTTGCTATAACCAGGGTAACTCCAGCCTACAGACTCTCAAGGAAACAAGGCCATGAATATGTAATATTGTACAGGTAAACAGAATATGAAATTCCCCATTTGAAATACAAACAGCAGAGACTCTAGACTTGCACAGTGCAGCTGCAAACGTGGTAAAAAGGGATGAGTGATAATATACTTAAACTATTTGGATTTAACTACTACTCGCGAGTGGCAGAAGAGAATTTTGGGCTGTGTGTAACCTCATAGCCTCCATCTGAGCCACTGAAAGAAAGACTTAAGCACAGGCTGTGAAGTATTGTTTTTTTCCAACTGTGTTGAGAAGAGCACAAAAATTCTACATGCAAGCACTGGTTAAATTGCTTATTCACATCCAGTTCTTCAGTGTCTGGCCCGTATTTGAGACATGCCTGTCCATGTTGCCCATAAATGTACTGCATGCTTTTGCAGCATAGTTTCAGACTCTCTCCTGCTATTCCATTTTAAAGATGCGTCCTCAGCTCCATTTCATGAAGTTCTTGCAGTTTACTCATCCGCCTACTGAGGTCAACTCTGTTTAGCCTGTGAGATCTGACTGGCTTGTGGTTCGTGGTTATCACCTTCCAGCCTTTGTTTTTAGCTTTGAGAAAAGTCTTTGACATGTTTGCATAGCTAATGTAGGTGATTCTAAATCTAAGTTTGCACAGCTGAGAACTTAAAAAGAAACTTAAAAAGAAATCCCAGCCATTTATTTTTGCCTCCATTGCTGGTTTGGCATATACTTAAGAGCAGGTCTCTTTACAGCACAGTTAATCTTCTGTGTTGTGTGATGAGTGGCAGCTTTTAGACTCAGACCTGTCCATGATGTTTTATGTCACTTTGCATTTTTGCTCTGAACCATAGACTTGCCTCAGAGGCTTAAAAAACTTAAAAGAGAAATTTCTGATTGGACTACTGTTTTCTCTTCCTTTTTCTTTTTACTTGACATGTCTTCCTCTGAAGTAGCTGGAAGTTTTTTTTGACGTGGGCATTCTAGCCACTTTTTTCCTAAAAAGGAAAAGTGGTTCCAGCCTTTCAACTCTTAATGCTATGCATATCTTTATTGCTTATTTAATTTTATGTCTCAAATGGACCTAATACCTTTTCTTTTTCCTTTTCCTGCAGGATATATTTTGGTGAAGTGCAACTGAGTGGCTTGGGAGAAGGTATGAATAGGCAACACACACATACTAGAGCAGAACTGTTTTCCACACTGGCTAGCTATTTATTTCTATTCCTAAGTACCACAAGGAAAATTTAAGTTTGAGGTTTAGGTATGCTTTTCATCTGGATCTACCAGTGAAGGGTCGTGTCATAAGGTGACCAGTATAATGGTGGTACTTTGACAAAATAGGGTGATTGACAAAATTGGGTGATCGCTGTTGTGACTTGAGTGTTGCGGAACTGAAATGAGTATATGGAAGCATGCTGATAAGGGGCAGGACTGGTAAAGGAGATGATGATCTACTCGGGAACAAGCAGCACTTTTCCGAGTATTGTTTTAGACCAAGGTAGGAAGCGACATCACAAGTTTTATATATGAAGCCCCCCAGCAGGCAACCTAATGCTGCCATTTTGTTACAGGTTCTCTGTGTCTCTAGAGTTCAGATTGCAGGGGATAATGGAAACACTATAGAAATAAGATAGAGTAGCCTCAGTATAGAAAAGTATGGAACATAAATAATCGGTGAAACAGATAATCATTCCTTAACCTTATAGGTTTCCAGACAGTCCGTGTTGGGACAGTGGGTACCCCAGTGGGCACCATCACTTTGTCTTGTGCCTACAGAATCAACCTCGCTTTCATGTCAACCAGGTGAGAAAACGCGATCGTGCTAGAAACTGCTTTACAATAATGTACTGTTAAACCCCTCATATTATGAGCCCGTCAGTCTTTCCCTTCTGCTTATCCTTTCCTGCTGAGATTCTCCTTTATGGAGAATACTCTCTCTCATGCTTAAGTCTTGCAGCCAGAGAAGTATATTTGGGTAGCCCTGAGCCAGACTCTAGAACTCCAGATTGTTGATGTATGGTTGGAATGGCAGGGCCAAATTGTAAAGATGCTGTGGTCCCACCAGCAGGCACAAGGGTTTTCTGTCAGGGCACCAGGAATTGGGTTGAGAGTAGAGAGAAAAAGCCAATAACACCATTGCTTGTTGCCTTGCAGGCAGTTTGAGAGGACCCCTCCTATCATGGGGATTATCATTGATCACTTTGTGGACCGTCCCTATCCCAGCTCTTCACCCATGCACCCCTGCAATTACAGGTGAGGAAATACAGAGCTGAAGTCACGGGCCGTGGGGAAGGCATCAGTTATGCCCAAATACAGAGCCTTTTCCACTGTGTGCTGACTGCATGGGAAGGGAGCCTGGAGGATTAGAGTCAGTCATAGTGACGTGGCTGAGCCTAGGAGGAAGGGTGACATTTTTCTCCTCACATCTAGAAGACTGAGTGCAGCAAGCCCCAGTATTTTCCCCAGTTCCTTACAGAAGCACTTGGACACAAAGGATGTTTAACCTTGGCTGCCTTTGGGAATTTAAAAGTGTAACAGTTAATCCTGCTGTAGAACTGTGTGTACAGAAGCATGAGTCTCCAGATAGTTCCACTGGGGAAAGATCAGAGTTTAATTTCTCTTTGTAGGTGAGACATTTGTCTTCTCTAAAATGCACGTGAGTGAGGGCACTCAGACCGGGACCGGTGGCAGTGTTTGACAGTTGTTCTGTAAACACCAAAGCCAGTAGCATTAGCTGGTGTAACAAAACCTTTAGTTAAAAAAAAAAAAAAAAGAAGGAAGTGTTTCTGTGTGAGGGTAGCAGAGGAGCACCTGCGGAAAGTTCAAGTTTTCACACCTTGTTTTCCTCAGTTCTGCCAAGTAGATGAGAGCTGGCATTATAATTCTCCTTTCACCTCCACCCAAATACTCTCAACC
This sequence comes from Falco biarmicus, assembly GCF_023638135.1. Taxonomy (NCBI): domain Eukaryota; kingdom Metazoa; phylum Chordata; class Aves; order Falconiformes; family Falconidae; genus Falco; species Falco biarmicus. The sequence goes on from NC_079294.1 coordinate 3,001,177, forward strand.
TCCCTGCAGTGTTTGTCCCAGTGTGTTTTACTATTTGTTTAAGGAATACTTCAGTTAGAAAGCTTTTCTTTTCTTGCTGCTTTAGAGCTGGTGAGGACAATGGTGCAGTATACCCCTCAGTAGAAGATTCCCAAGAAGTGTGTACCACGTCTTTTTCCACCTCTCCTCCATCTCAGGTAGGAGAAACCAGGCTCTTTTTACTCCTAGATAGAAGAGTCACTGTTAGGGTAGTGTGCGTACTCCTACATCACCTACTGTGCAAACAGGCGGCCTCCCGCTGCTAATGAAAATTTAATGTGTGGGTTATCTATATTGTTATACTCTGAGTAAAACCTAGTTAGATGCTAATTTCAACAAAATGCTAGGGGACTAGAAATACTGAATTACTGGGAGAGACTGAAAGAACCTGCTTCTGTAGCTGGGCTGAGATGTGCTTGAAGAGGATAGCAGTGTGCTTATACATTCACATACCGATACTGCAGGAAGAGGAATTCAAGAGATCAATGCCAGGCAGTGTAAGTAGAGGTAACAGACACATTGAGAAAGAAACACTGAAATATCAGGAAGGAGCTTATAACACAGTCATATTCTCTGCATTGCAGAATGGGAAAGCAGGAAAATGACAAAAGCAGTATTTGCTGCTAAAGCTAGTTGGGGCAGCAGAAATAAGTATTAGCAAACAAACTGAGTCGCAGTATTGAACTAAAGACTTAATACTCTGTACTTCCACCTACCCGTGCAAATTTAAGTTTCAATTTTAAAATAAATGGATAACAGTTTCCTTCTGAATCTAAAAAAGTAGAAACTCCAATTCCTTCTCCTTTTGCTGCCCTTAGATATCTGACTCTACAGTTCTGTATTTTGAAGACTTGGCCAGATCTGCAGTTGTCCTATAGCTTTAAATATTCAGGAATGTCCTGCCTTGTTGTCCAGCCAAGCAGATGGCTCTACTGATCCTTAAAGACAATCTAAAGATTCTGGAACTCTTTTGCTGTTGATATGAAACGTAGACTAAAGCATAATTGGAATGCTGTTCCAAACGGCAGGAATTCTCTATGGGTCTTTTCACTGCTCCAGAGGAATTGGTATGACTGCTTTGGCTGAATGTATTCTACTGTATGAATAAGCTAGAAATGAGCTTTTCCTAGGAAGCATTTTTCTGCCAAGTGGATTTTGGGTGCCAGGGTATCAGGCAATGTTGAATTTATCGGCCAGCACTCACAGTTGGTCTGGTGGAGTAAGGCTTTTCTTATTCTGCGATACACAGCTCAGGAGATGAGTTTGTGGCTGGACTGTGCTCTGCCTCTTCACAAAATGGGTTAAATGCAAAAGGTTTCATAAGGCAATTTCCACTGGCTTGCTCGTGCCAGTGTTACTTAACGGTAATAGTGTATGTAAATACATTGAAGTTGACATTTCCCCAGGGGACACGAAACTTTGCTGTCACTGAGGGGAAAAGCTTTATGAAACCAGATGAACCTTAAGGATTCACGTTAAGTATGAGCCCACATTCTTGCTTTTCCTGTGGCTCGTAGTCGCCATATGCTGTGCACTTATTTAGAAAGCAACTGCCAGTCCTTGTTACCACAGTTAAAATTCTAAGGCTGTCTTGGCAGAATACTCTCTAAAGTAAATTAGAAGGGGGGGGGAAAAAAAAGGTTAATTTTTCTCCAGCTTTCTATATATAACTTAGTATGTAGGAAGATACTGGGAACTGTGGGGTTCTGTAGGCAAGTTTTCCAAATCTATTCCTGCTTTCCCAGTAGAAACAAGGCCTAACCTGCATGATACAAGGGAGTATGTGTTACCTTCTCCCTGTGAGCTTGCATAGTATGTCTCTGTGTGTTGTGGAGTAGCCCAAAATGCAGGAGAAAGTCTGGCCGTGGGTAATCCCCAGAAGTGAAGCTTTCCTGCAACTGAAAACCGTCGGTAGGAAAATGACGGGGAGAAGGTATGGGACTGAACCAGGTCTGGATTGCCCTTGTTGCTTTAATACCCTCTGTGAGACAGTGTTTACTTCTGGAGCGTCACTCCTGTTGACACGGCTCTCTTCACATCAACGTGTTTGAATTGTACCTTAGTCTGGGTCCCCTTCGTTGTAGGATCTGCACAGATCTGCCAAGATACAATCCCTCAGAATGCTGGAAGATTAGGAGGATGGATGGAGAATATTGAAAGATATGTAATTTGTACATACTGGAAAAAAAAATACTCTTGGCTTTCTCTGGCATCTGCTCAGCCCTCTCATTGCTAATTAGCTGGTGCTGATTCTAATTAGCTGTGGAACAGAGTCTCTGGCAGTTACTTTCTGTCAGTGTTCACTGGAGTCTAAAATATTACCTTGTGTTGAGCGGTTCACTGAGATTGGAAAAGTCAGTTCTTTACAAAATGAACCTGCTTCTGGCAATACTGAGGCTTCTGCTCTATGTGTAGGTGTGGCTGCTGCAGCCAAAACCTCTTCAGTAGCATTCAGTTCATCCAACTCTTCATAGTTCTTCTCTGAAGTCCTTCTCTCTCTCTTTCTCTCTCACTCTCTCTCTTTCTCTTTTCCCTGTTTCCTCTGTGTGTCTGTGTCTGTGCACAGTCTGTTTTTACTGTCACAAAGGCACATTTTCAGACCCCTCCTCCTGTGGTGACGGACACCTTGAAGGTCCCAGTGATGGGACTGGCCTTTTCACATCAAGTGAGTTGTCAATAGAATATGTTATATGTGGCCAGATATAGTCCTGGCGTGACAGAACAAATACAGGAAAGTACAAATCTGACAATGTGGAACATGTGTTGTGCATGGGAAAGGCTGGTGAACCCAAAACGGGCCAGGCACGTTATTAAGACTGGCTGCTTAAGTGCCTTTGTAGATGAAGGCCTCCCCAAGGCAGGACACGCACCCCTGGATAACCGACGGCTGTTGCAAGGAGCATTAGTGGAAGGCGCGAGTAGGAAGGCACAGCGCTGAGTGTTTCAACAGCCTGTGTTGTCCCTAGAACCTGCAGTGTCATTAGTGCTCCATTCAGCCTAACTAGCCTCACACGAATAAAGGTGCTGTTGATCATTCAGACCCCTGTAAATGGTGTCAGCGTTGGTGCTGCTTGGAGCATCACACACGGAGCTCTGAAAGAAGTGTTCCTCTTGAGGTCAAGCAAGCTAAAACAGGAATGTTGTATTTAATCTGACCAGCTAGATGTCTGCCTGGGGTGTGTAAGGAACTTCTCCTGGGTTTCACTGCTTCCAGCACTTCATTCCTAAAGCAATCTCACCGGGGTTAGCTTCCCAATTCTCTTTACCCAGCATGTTTATGGGACTCTGTATACAGTCCTTGGCCAGAGCTGTTTGAACAGGCCTCTGAGATCAGCTATTTAATGTGGAATGGGTTCGAACAGTTGATAACACAGTTGCTTGGGGGGGAAAAATATTAAATATTGGCTCTTCAGTAACTGATGATGGCGTTTGTGCTTTTTCCAGTATGTGAAACAGGCCTGTAGAGCAGAGCTTCCCTGCAAGTGGATGTCAGTCCACAGCCTTCTTGCACAGCCTTCTCCTGTGCATGTAGCAAACCAGTCCTGTTTGCTCATCAAGGCCCGGACTTAGTCCCCTGCAACAAGAACCTTTTGGAGTAATAACCTTCATTGTTGATTCCGATGGAAACCTAGTGTCCTTCTGCCAGCCTGAAACGCTGTGCTGTGCCTCTGACTTTTCCTGTTCCTCCTTCAGTGACTGATGATTACTCAGGCTGTGGGGCATTCCCCTTCCTCTCTCCTCTCCCTTTGCCCTTCTTGTTTTTTCTCTTCTTTCTTAGCTTTCCAGCTCTCGTCTTTCCTATCAGCCTGCTGCCCTGGGAGTTGGATCAGCTGACATGGGGTATCCCGTACTCTTTGCTGGTGGCTTGAATGCTGCACACCCTCACCAGGTACTTGTAGAGGGTAGAACAAGCGTGGCCGGTATTGCAACCGTGTGTGTCACTCTACATCTGAGCGAGGCCTTGAAACTAGTACATGCATGGGTATCCCATCCGTCAGGAATGAAAAGAATGTGAGGTAAATACAGGGAAAGCACAGCTTGCACAGGAGCTGGGAATTGGTTCCTCAGCATCGCTGACTTTACTGGGGTAGGGGTTGTATGGAAAAACTGTGGCAGGAGAGCAGGCGCCAGACCTGTTGGCCTGCACCAGCATGTTGCCGGTCCAGGCTGGGGCTGTCTTGCAGAGCTGCTGCCCCCGTAGCTGGCCACGCACAGCGCCGTAGCCTAGGCGTAGGACAGATACACTGACAGCCCACGTCAGCCTGTTTGCAGCCATTCATCAGACAAATAAGGGGAGCTGACAGAAGTCTTTTTCTGCCTGTGATGCTGCTGCTACGCCAGTTTTGCTGACACAGTGATGGCAGAATAGAGTGTTTCAGTGGGAAGGGACCTACAACAATCATCTAGTCCAACTGCCTGACCAAAAGTAAAAGCACAGTGTTAAGGGCATTGTACAAATGCCTCTGAAACACCGACAGGCTTGGGGCATCAACCGCCCCTCTGGGAAGCCTGTTGCAGTGTCTGACATGCTCTTGGTAAAGAAACATTTCCTAATGTCCAGTCTAAACCTCCCCCGGCACAGCTTTGATCCATGCCCACGTGCCCTGTCACTGGGTACCAGGGAGGAGAGGTTGGCACCTCCCTCTGCGCTTCCCCTGCTCAGGAAGCTGTAGAAAGAAATAAGGTTGTAGCAAGAGGATATGATTTTATTTTACTTTTTTTTTTTTTACCCCTTCCTCTCCTTGCAGCAGAGGACCTGTGGCCAGAGAGCTCTGCAGGATAAGTCAGGCCTGAAATGGAGAGTGGTAGAAGAGGAAGGGAGTAAGGAGGGTTGTGTTGTGATCACCTCCTACTTGACACCTCTGTCAGCCTTGTGGAGGCTAGAGCCCAGACATATGCCCAAACCCCCACAACTTAGGCCCAATTTGACAGAATGCGTTGCACGGCGGTGTTGGCCTGCTTTTGAGTTCTAACTTGACTGTTCTCTCCATCCCAGCTCATTGGTCCAGGCAAAGAGGGGGGAGTTCCCCCAACTCCTAGCCAGCCAGCACATGGCACTCAAGCTGACCAAGAGAGGATGTGCACCCCACTGGATGGAGTCCACTACTCAGCAGCTACTCCTTCTAGTAGGTAGGTTGGTTTTAGATGATCCAGCACTTGTGCTAGCCCATGTATAATCCTGTTAAGAGAAAACCTTTTGTTTTCCCATTTTTATCTATTGCTTGTAGCTTAACTACTGTCTTTCCGTCCTCCAAAACTAGTAGCTTTCTCCAATTGGCTTTTTCAGCCTTTCTCCAAGCAATGATCTTGCCCATCTACTTACACCTGCTCACCCCAGTAACATCCTTGCAACTTCTGTTATGTCAACTTTATTGTCAATTTTATCTTTCTTAATATTTCTACTGTTTTTCCTGATTGTAAAACACCACGGTGAACTAAGCTCACAAGTGAGTCTTAAATTCTCCAGACACGTAACCTGAATTGTTAGCAAAACCAGTTCTAATTACCACAAATCTGTTCACTGCTTCATTAAGAAATTTTAGGCACAAAGTTACTTAAAATGAAACAACGCAATCTCAAACTGTCCTGAATCTTAAATCTCCCTCTCAGCTAATGAATTTTTTTGTTGTTCACCATATTTATTTCTTGTGAAGTTTCTTTTGGGGTCACACAGTTCTGAGTCAAATACCTTAAGCAGAGATTTTGCTATGAGGAAACCAAAAATCATAGCAGCACTAGCACTTCCCTGGATGTGCTCTTTTAGTCCTCTTGCCAGAAAATTCAACTGCATTTGTTTGTTTGTTTTAAAGTTCTGAATAGCTGTGGGAGGAAAAAAAGCCAGGTCATAGAAATAACTAGTAGCCATACAGTGAATGAATCATAGTGGCAGCAGCTGTTGCAATGTATTAGGCTGCTGCCTTTGTAACAGAGCGACAGATACAATTCTGGTTCTTGCCCTTACCTCCTGACAGATCTGTGACTACTGGCTTACTGAAAAAGTCAGTGATGAACAGGAATCGCTGTGAACATGTGTATTCTGAAGTTAAAAGTCCCATCTCCAAAAAGAAAAGCCTATTTCTGTTGGTGGCAGCTTTTTGTTCAACTAAATAGCTTTCATCCAACTTTAAACAAAAACCTGATTCCAGAAGCGTCCCACTTCCCTTTAGTGCTCATGACTGAGGAGGAACGTGTAGTACACGGACAGAGATTTCTGTTGTCCTTCTTCCAGTACCGGGAGTAAGCCCAGAAAAACAAAGGAGTCCTGTAAAGCTTGCGATTTGTCTATATTGTTTGTGCCGTGAGTCACTAATTAGTCGATTTTCCTCCCCCAGCGAGGACACAGAAACAGTATCGAACAGCAGCGAAGGGAAGTGTGGCTCCCCACATGACCTTTTGGAGACCATCTTTATCCGGAAGGTGGGAGCTTTTGTCAACAAACCCATTAACCAGGTAACTAGCAACAGATCTTATGAGAGGGCACCATCTCCCGTCTGTGCCTACGCAGAGGAGCAAAAAGCACCCCAGTGCCAGGGCAACCCCAGAGACTGAGCGTGTGTGTTCCTGCCTGCTGCATTTCCCTGTGAGGTCTTGTCATAGGCTTGTTTTCCTAAAATCCTTTTTGGGATGTGGCAGCCATTGAATTTGCCCCACTTCGCCAACACCCTATTTGGGTACGGAAGACTTGAGGCTCCACGTGAATCTCCCAGTGATCTGCCGCTACCACAGGTTCATAAACTGGTAGCAAGCTCCCTTTCCTCAAAGGGACGTGCAGTAGAGCAGCCCATCACCAGTAAGCCAGCATTTAACCTGAGCTAGGGCAGCTTGGTCTGGCCAGTTCCTAGGGCTGCTCTTGTAGGCCTTTGGGATGGGTGAAGGAGAATTGTTTGAATCTGCAGCAGTTCGTTAATCCTTGCCTGTATTACACAAGATGTATATAAGCAATCCTGCCTCAGGGTATGTATCGGCGTTAGGCCAGCTGAGTGCAATCTCTCTATTCTGTGCCTTTTAAATGAGGTTGTCAGCCTCCTGCGTAACTGCTGACATGATCTTGGGCAATTTTTAGCAGGCCTGACAAAGACTTTCAGTATCCTTTTCTGTGCTGGGTAAGCGGAGCATCTTAGTGAAATTCTGTTTGCTGAATCTCCTCAGGTGACCATGGCCAACTTAGACATTCCTTTTGCCATGTTTGCTCCCAAGAACGTTGAGCTGGAAGATAACGACCCCATGGTAAGCCTCTTCCAGAGGTATAATACGTGCCTTCTCAGCATCCCTTTTACATCCATGCTATTCCCTACCTTGAATACACTTTGTTTTTTGAGCAAAGGACTAGTTACTCAGATTTGTTTGGTTTCAAGAAGTTTCCCATGTTGAGTCTTGGGCTCTCTAGACATACAGATAACAGTATGTGTCTGCTGCCCCTGCCGTAGTATCTCTATCATCCAACCTCCTAACTGCCCCCGCCGCCCCCGTCAAAATGCACAGACAGATGTGATCATAAGAGCGGTACTCACCATCTCTGATTTCTTGGCCAGGTCAATCCTCCTGAATCCCCAGAAACTGAATCTCCTCTACAAGGCAGCTTACACTCGGAGGGTTCCAGTGGCAGCAGCACAGGGAACACCCACGATGACTTTGTAATGATTGACTTTGTAAGTGCCCTCATCAGTGTTCTCACATCACACCTGCATCTTAAATGGGCTTCAGGTGCCGGTACAATGGCAAATGGTGTAAGAGCAGTTTTCAACGGGGGTGGAAAAGACCCATGATGCACTGTCCCAAGCTAGAGCTTGATAGCCCCAAAACTGCAAAGACACTGATATGCAGAACCAACAGCTAGAAATTAAATACTCTTTCAGTTCCCTACCAACACCTGGGCTTGGTGTCCTCCCTCTAGTGCCTGAAGGAGCCAGATTCCAAGGAAATGCTCTCTTCTAGGTGCTCAGGCAAGAGCAGATCTTGGCTGTTATTTAACCTGCATTATTGCGGTAACAGTTGTAACGCCATGATGTTTACTGATTGCAGGTAATGACTTTACCTGAGATTGTGGCAAAAGGGGAAGCAGTGTCTCAGAATGGGAATTGACAGCAGTATCTTTGATTCTAGAAACCAGCATTTTCGAAAGATGACATTCTTCCAATGGACCTGGGGACATTTTACCGTGAGTTTCAGAACCCCCCTCAGCTCAGCAGCCTTTCCATTGACATTGGAGCACAGTCCATGGCAGAGGATTTGGTATGGAACGCTGAAATTTGTTTGTGGGAATCATATATACTTACAATGCTCTCCCTGTTTCTAGTTTGAAAAAAGTAGTATATTTATAGAATCATAGCATAGTTTGGGTTGGAAGGGACCTTTAAAGCCCATCTAGTCCAACCCCCCTGCGATAACAGGGACATCTTCAACTGGATGAGGTTGCTCAGAGCCCCGTCCAACCTGATCTTGAATGTTTCCATGCATGGGGCATCTACCACCTCTCTGGGCAACCTCTGCCAGTATCTCACCACCTTCATTGTTTAAAAAAAAAAAAAAATCTACCCTCTTTTAGTTCACATTGCCCCTTGTCCTATCGCCGCATGCTGCAGACAAATGCCAGTTTGTTTGTGGTGCGCCAAAGCCCCTGAAACTGGTGTGTTTATCTTCAAGCTGAAAGCTGCTGCCACATGCTTGTTGCGGCTGTTAGTGAAACCCCCAAAACTAACCCTGCCTCTGGCGTGTCAAACAGTGGCAAACTAGGCCTGATCTCGCAGCCTGAGCAGAGACAACGTCCTGGTGTGGCTGGTCAAAGTCCCGTCTGGGTGCGTGCTCACTGGGCTCACGGGCATTGTAACACAGCGTGGGGAAAAGTGAAAGGTGAAGGCCAAGAGCTGCGAGTGACTTGATGAAGGCAGTGGCACGGGCAGGTGGCTGTGCTGCAGCTGGTGGTGGGAACTGCCCGAGGCGAGGCCCCCGCGCGCCTGCTGTGCCTGCAGAGCAAACACGCCCTGGGCAGAGTGCCCTTCTCAGGGCCGCTTGCTGGATGCTGCCGGAGGACTCCTGGGTTTCTGCCGGTGGGAAGGGGAGCCCAGGGCGGTGGAGAGGGGTTGCGTGACTCCCAGACAAAATTTTTACCTTAGAGTGTGCATTAAAAGCTTCCTTTTATCTGCTGTGAATGAACCCTGATCCGCACCCTTCTTCACCCTTCTAGGACTCGTTGCCAGAGAAGCTGGCAGTCCATGAGAAAAATGTCAAAGAGTTTGATGCCTTTGTAGAAACCTTGCAGTGAAGCTGCTCCCCAGGTTTGCTGCAGTAGTTCTTCCACCTCAAGGTGTCCTGGAGAATGATGTCAACAACTCTCCCTATTGCCTCTGCCCTGCCTTTTGTCTCACCTTGACTAGCTCCTTCCACCAAGATTGCTCTCTTCAACAGCAGGTAGAGCTTGTCTGCTGACCTTCCTTGACTACACCACCGCATAGTTCTGGACCGCTTTTCCTGCTCACAGCCAGTTCTGCATCTTAAGACTTCGGTAGGGACACGGGAAGTCAGACTCCGATGTATGAAACTTATTTTCTCCTCAGTCTCTGTTCTGTGTGGAGGGGCTTTGTGAAGAGTTCCCATATTCTTCCTCCAGAGGCCCTGTGGTGTAGTTTCCCTAGGTATAGCTTCTTGCTAACAGACGTTTTCCTACAGTCTCCGACCCTGTTAGAGCATAGAAAGCTTTGGCTCATTGCCAGGGTCTGTGAGTTCAGCAGATTCAACAGTTTTTAAGTCCAGGAGATCCCTTCTGCAGAACGGGGCATTCCATCCTGACTTCAGCGTGAGTGCCTGGAGCCCGGGGAGAGGTGTCAGCTTTGGGACCTGCGTCACACAGCTCCCTTGGTTCTCCTGCTTCCGAGGAGCCGGGTCTCTGCACGGGCGTTTGGGGAGGCCACTGTTACCTGGCTGATCAGCAGGAATGACACCGCAGGAGCGCTTCCCGCACTTCCTGCCCGAGCGTGCCGACACTCGGCCGTGCCGCGTTGACCAGTGCTGACTGTTGGCACGCCTGCACGTAGCAGCTGTGACGATGCTGAATTCATAGCCTCTGCCTCTGAAATGTACCTGTAAATACTAGGAATCCCGTTTCTTTAGGGTTATGTAACTAGGAGTCTTAGTCTAAGATTCTTTCCTCTAACCCTTGCGAACCCTCCTGCTTTATGGTTAATAGATGATCTTAAGAATCAAGAAATATTTATTGCTTTTAAAGAAACCTATATTTAAAAGATGTTCCGTTTTCATGTAGTAGTGCGGGTCATTCTGCCCTGGATCACGGCAGACAGCAGGTGTGCCATGGAACCCTGGCCAGTGAGACTGGTCTCTCTTTGCAAGAGAATATCCAAGATATTTATTTTCTAAGACAGACTGGATTATTCTAATACAGTACTCTGGTTTAGGGGCCGAGTGTCCGTTACACCCAGTCAGGGCCCTCTGACAGAATGAAATGCACACAGCAGTGGAGGGGAGTGGCAGGGACTTGGTAAAAAGCTGTATTCTGATAGGCATGGGTGAATGCGTGGTGTTCTTCAGCCGTTCAGAAGGCAGCTTCTTTTAAAGAAGCACATTTTTGGGGAGCTTACGGTACTTTTTAATCAGCTGGCTTTTGATTAGCTGACACTTTATTTTTGTATTGATCTGGCTGTCAACAGCGTGACTGGCTGGCAGTGCTCTGTGGTTGATGTGGCTGTTGCGTGTCTTTTGCCTGATGTAAGGATGGGAGGAGAAACAGTGACACTAAGCAGAAACTTATCTAAGGCAGGTGGTCTTGTGGTTCTCTCTCCTCCTCCTCCCATGTGTAACTAGAGTGGGCAACTGCAAGACCCCTTACTGTCCTAAAAGACCTTTTCTTTCTTCCTCCAGAAGTGGGGTTGTGTTGCCTCAGCACTGAGGAACCATCTCCATTTCCTTAGAGTGGCTGAGTGAGCAGCCTTCTAGTCAATGCGATGTGGCAGCTTCTTCCACTTCGCTGCATTCTTAATTGAACGAGGCTGCTAGCAGCGGCCGGGGACCCCACCTCCTCTAGAATGCTAGTTCTGTGCCACTGCTAGAGCAAGGAACCCACTGCAGAACAGAGCTCCTTGTAAGGGCAGAGCAACACAATGCTTGGAACTTAACCACATATTTTGTCAAGCGATGTGTTTGGTGGGAGGCCACGTGAGCTCTGAAACTCTGGGTGAGAGCCTTCGTGGAGGAGAACTACCCCCCAGAACCCCTTCAGCTTACTCAACCAATTCACCTTGTCAGCAGCCTCACACGGAAATTGCACAGGCCTTGCAAAATCAAGGCACAAACATGGAAGAAAGCTTCCAAGGTAAGCAACTCACAAGAGGGTTTCAGTTACGTGGGCTTTCACAAACACTCGAGCCACCTTGTTTTACAGGTGGAAGGAGTTGCAGAAGGGGGCAGGAACACAAGGAATGGATGGATCAGCTGGCTCCCGCCAGCCCTGCTCAGGCAGTTGGGCTCTGCTCCCTGGTAGGCAGTAGCTCACAGGTGGCTGGTTGCTGTCACCTTCTCCTCATGTCCAAGCTCTGCGCGGGGCAGCGATACCATCTGGGCTGCAAAGCACACGGTGCTGCTGCTGTCCCCTTCTCACGCTGGCGGGTGGCGCACGGCAGGAGCACCCCGTCCTGCTGGTCCTGTCCGGGAGGGCCCCGAGCCAAATCCGGGTGCTCGTTTGTTGGTGCAGTTCCTAACATGGTTACAGCTCCCCCATCTCATAAGGCATGATGTCAGCGTGGCACGCTTTTTTTCTACTTCAAAAGGCTGGAAATCTGCCTGTATAAGCCGCTAGCGCTGAGCTGGACGGCCAGAGCAATCGAGAGATTTTTCTAGGGCTGCATTATGTGCCTCTTGCCTGGACATTCCTCAGTTTCAATACACAGGCACTAGATCTGGGCTCAAGGTTCCCTGACCGCTGCACAAATGCTCTGCTTCAGGAAAGCTCTAGCTGCTGCTGTGCCTGCCACCGATCGCGTTAGGAAGGCTGTTTATTGTAGCAGCTGTCTGCTCACTCCTGTAGTACGGACAGCATGTGTGTAGCTGCTGCTTGCCACACACCTTGGGTGAAGGGGAAGGCTCTTCCATTGTATTGTTCCAGAAACAGTCTCCACTGTCGTTCAAGTATTCAAGAACTTTCCAATAAAACTTTTACGTAAGCAACGCTCTGCTTTCTTGCGTAGTGACAGGTGTGGGATGGTCCCGGCCCTTCCCTCTTTCTCCTCGGGGAAATGGGATGGTCAGAGAGCTGCCCGCCAGCCCGCACAGGATGGAGCAGGTTGCTGCCTCCAGAGAATAAAACACTTCCAGTTGGAGTAGTCAGCAGGATCCTGGTGAGACCGCCCTACTGGAAGGCAGCTCGGGAGGAGGAGACAGAACGGGCTGGTGCCAAAGGCAGGCGTGGGCAGTGTTCCCACAGGGTTTGGCCCTGGTGAGCTGGGAAACAGAATTAGCTGGATGTTTTACCACAGCTGAATATTAACTCTTCTCCAAAAGAAAGGGGTGGGAACAGGGAACACAAACACCAGCAGAATTTTCATCATACTTGGTTGGTACCACGTGCTTAAAAGGGGCGTGAGAATGTTTTGATCTGATAGAAGAGTTAGAAGTAACTACTCTGCTGTGGAAAGGAGGAGTGGGGGTGTCCCAGCAGCAGGAAGGGCTGGTGGAGGAGCAGCGCTGCAGCACAGAGCCCATGCCTGTCTGATAACCAAACAGCTGTATCGAGCATGGCTTGAAGTTAACCCTGTATAAACACCTATGCAGGTGCTAACCCCTTTCCTCTGAAGGAAAAACAAGACGGTAAAAATCTGATGTGTAAATAGAACTGCTGATTTAAGCTGCAGTGTAAAGGGTGTCTGGTTATTGTAAAGAAGAGACAGCAGATGAAGTGGCAGGAAGGGGGGGGGGGGGGGGGGGGGGAGAAAAATGACTGTAGAGTAGAAGCTTCTATGAACGGAAATATTCCAGCTTGGGGAACAAAGCTACTATTAAAAGCAATCCTTCCTTAATGTTATCTTCAGGAGGTACCACAGTAAACAGTACCCCACTGCAAGCTTACCAATGCTGATCTGCCTGCATTGCATGCCTGTGTGTGTGTCCGCGGGCGTCGTTTCACACGGACTTAAAAAAAGACCCCGCACAATGTGGGGAGAGATGAATTGCTGGCAAACTCACAGAAAGCATCCTGTGGGATCCGGGCCTTACTACAGGGTCTTCAGTATCTGCCCTCTTCCCTGTGTCACCCGTAAAGCCAGAGATTGGGAAAAACCATCCGCAAACAAGTGAAAAAGTGAACAGTCACGGGACTGTTAATCACCAAGGTCACAAAACATCAAACACCATCTAACTGTGAACGACTGTATGTGTTTATAAGAAGTAAAATGTTTCTTAGAATAACGCCCTTAAGGCCACAGGGCAGCTACACGAGAACACGTGTAGCTGCAACAGCCTTTACGCTGCGTTGGGTCCTGTCCCTGTGGCTGCACACAGCACGCATCCTGCCAACTACAGCACCCTGCCGGGGCGGCCCGCAGCTCCCCAGCTCCTCCGCAGCAGATGTGGCCACGGCCGCGGCAGGTCACTGTGACCAGTCCCGCAGCTGGGACCAGCTGCTGCACTCGCAGGCTGGGGATGTTACAGCCAGCTATTAATGATGCTGCCCTGGGACGGGAGGCCACCACAGTGCAAGGGGTGGAAAAATCATAGACTATGGCCAAAAGCACCATCTGTGTGAAGAAGCCCCACAGAAATAATTAGTTGTAAACCCCTCAACTCTCAAACTCACCATCCACTAAGCTACATCCAGCAGGTAAATAAACTAATACAGACCGTAAGGATCATGCTACCTGTGACCAGCCGCCACAAACAGCTCTGCCTCCTGGTACGCGGCTGACACCTTGTCACGAGTCACGCCGAGTAACATCAGCACGCGGGAGGAGAACCGGCAGTGCTGGGAAGCCCTTCATTCGGCGGCTTAGCACTATGAACCGAGCAGCAGCATGCAGTTCTAGAAGTGCAAAATGAGCATTAACACCATCCAGATGCCAGGGCTGCTGGCCCACGGTGATGCTTTTAGCTCCAGCACCCTCCGTTCTGCTCCTGTCCTCGCACCCACTGCTGGCTTCACCATAGCTACACTTGTGCTATTAATGGCAGTAATCACTTTGGGTATGGGAGCCTTTCTACCAGCCAAAAACTTTACTGATGCAACCAGCAAAGTGCAGCGTCCTTGGGAACGGGTGGTTACCTGTGTGCGGATGAAGGGGTGGAGTACGGTGGTCCTAACCAGGAGACTGTTGTGCACAGAGGAGGAGCTACTGGTCCGCCAAAGCTGAGCTGGGAGCGTGCAGGCCTCTGCTGCACAGTCACCCGGCCGCAGGAGAAGCGGAGCCACGGAGCCAGCTAAGCCCGACCGCAGAGCCTGCAGGTGGCTCCCTTGGCCCCTGGAGACGCCACAACCTGCGCAGCTGCCCGGGCCAGCCTCGGGGAAAGGGCAATCCTGGGCAGATGGCTCATCCTGGCAGGGAGGCGGTCCCACGGAATCCCAACCCCGTTCAGGAAAGAGCCGAACTCGCAATACTTCATTTTTGAGTTCTGTTTCCAGCCTGAGGCTCCTGCAAACTAGTATTTCTTCCCAGAGTTACTCACAGAGGAGGCATTTCACACTGCCCTTCCTCCCCCGGTGCACAGCTGTGGTTGGCAGTGGCCGGCCTTTCTTCTGTTCCTTGTAGACGTGCCACAGCTGTGCCACTGGACAGACACACCTGGATCTGGGATTACATCTTGATTTTTATTGAAATACAAAAGTGCAAACCATGAAATATAAGATTGGTGCAGATTAGAAGAAAATAAACAGTGTGAACCGTGAAAACCTCAGGCCTGCACCTGATGAACATCAACATAAAAGAAGGCAGGGAACACCAGCAACAAAAGCAAAGCCAAAAATTTTGTACAGGAGCCCCTGTGCATGAGAGGAAACGGGGACCAACCTGGCCCCCTCAGCTCTCTCTGGAATCAGCGAACACTGCCACAAGGCAGCCAGCCAGCCCCTGCCGCCCCTGCGCACCAGAGAGCTCCAGTGTCTGCACACAGCTCGGGCTGGGGAGCGATCAGAGGCCGCGAAGATGGCAGGAGGCTCAGCAGAGGGAATGGGCTAGGTGCTAAGAGGCGGAGCGTTGAAGTGGAACAAGTACCCCCCTAGGGAGAGACAGCTAACAGCTAACCCGGAGGATGAGCCAGGGAAGAGACCTTTGGGCAGCTCTACAGCAAGGAGAAAACCAACGACCAGCACGTTACCTGACACTGCCCGCAGCTGGAGAAACCCAGCCCGGCCAGCGCCCTGCGTGACGGGCTGACCAGGCCAGGAGGGAATGTAGCCCTCGGGCTCAGCAGCCGCAGGCACCAGTGGCCACCTAGCCAGCACAGGCTGCAGGCAGGCCCAGGCCGCTTGCTCAAGTCACGGGAGGGAGAGTTTAATACAAGGCATTCTGGAGAGCAGACTGCAGAAGCAAAAGCAACCCTGTTACTGTGCCTGCTCCAGGGCCCCCGGCAGCTCCAGCATGAGGAGCCACAGAGGAAAGGGGATATTTACACTGGGTCCCTTCCAGGATTTGCGAGCACTTTCCCACCATGAGCAGTAGCAGGTTCCTGAACACCCTCCAAATCTGCTCCCTGCAGGCACTGAACTGGAGCAGGCTTTTATCCCTGCCTGCAGGGGATGCACCAGTCTCCATTTTTGCTAAAAAAGGAAACATTATTTCAAGAATTCACTACAAAAACCAAACAAAAACAACAACAACAAAAAAAAAAGAGCACCCACCAAACAAACTATAGCCAGAAGAGGACGGGCACTTGCAGCAATCCCTGCTGTCCCTCCAGAGAGGGGCCAAGCTACACCAGCCCTGCTCCCATCTCTCCTGGGCAGGGAATGGTCCTTGCTGCTCTGCAGGGCTGGAACGTGCCACCCTCCCTGGGGAGCCAGGGCTGCACACAGGGCCAAGGCCTCGTGCCCCGGCACACAGGCACTTCCCGTTCCGAGCTGCCGACCTTGGGCTTGTTTGTCCCAGGAGAAGCGAGCTGGCTTTGCCTTTCCTCAGGGGGGGAATATAAGCGAAGCCAGGGTCAGCTGCAAGACACAGTCAGCACACCGTCTCCCCCGTACTGAAGCCCTCACAGAGCCGGGTGGCTGCAGGGAAAGGGGCTGCGCTGGGCTCCCTCAGCCTCCACGCTCCTCCCAGGCTGTCCGGAAAGCCTTGCCTCTTGAAACAAACACTGGGGCAGGTACACCTCTCTCCACACGGTCCATCCCAGATTACTCCTCCATAGCACATCGGCCCTTCTAACCTACCCGAGCAGGGAGCACAGGTGAATCAGGAGCTGAGCATCTCTCTACCTCCAAAACATTGATGTGGTTACCGCTGCCAGTTGTTCAGGCTGCAACAAGTCACATCCTGGCCGGACAGGTAAGACTCCTCCTGTTCCTGGCAGAGCGGGACTAAGCAGCCCTACAGCCTTTGTAGGGCAAAGTCCCCCGGTAGCCAGGAAGGACCAGACCCAGCCCTCTCCTAAAACATCTCTTGCTACAGCCTTAGCAATGCTCAGTTTCTCGCTGACTGTTCCCACCCACGTGTTGGTGTGCCTCCTCTGAGCCAGCTGGCTGGACCTGCGCTGCCCGCAGAGCTGCCCATGTTCACGCCCACCCCATTCCAAGGCTTAGCAGAGAAGAACCATTTCCATAATTCCTGCAGCAGATGTCACTTATTTTGTTTACAACTGGGGCACCGACCTTTGGTCAGTGTTTAAAGGCAGGCTAAAATATTATAAAAAAGCAAATTCTATTTAACATTCAGTAGCTTTTTAAAAATCTGTTCTGCTTGGTCCAAAAGATTTGTCCCCGTCGCCAGTTGCAGCAGCTGGGGGACTGGCCCAGGCATGCGGGGTACAAGTCACAAAGACGGAACACACAGCAGTGAAGTAAGGCTAGAAGCTCCCTGCTAACACCCTACCGGCCCAGGCTCAAGAGAGGGATCTCAGCTCAGGGAACGGGAATGCTGCAACTCCAAACCAACAGGGGTGCCCTAACAGTATTGCAGCTCTTTGGGCAGGTGCCAGGCCCACCCCACTCTGAGCCCGCCCCGAGGACAACCTGACCTCTCCAGCTGTGCCCAGGGCACACAGGGTGCCTCTGAGCAGGCTTCCACGGTGGCACGGCAGGCGTGAACTGAGGCGGAGATGGGGCGAAGGCCCTTAGCATGGAATAGCTGTTCCCTCACAGCTTTGGCACGAATGCTCAGCACCTGGGCAGAAATTCCTAATCCAGGCCTGGTGCACTCCAGGGTGAGGGTTAGCCGCAGTCCCCAGACCGCCCCTCAAGGCCAAGCTCTCGGTTACACTGTGCCAGGGAAAGTTCTGCTCAAAAAGACGACCAGGCAAGGTGGCCCGTGCCCGTTGGCACAGACACACATGCCCGACGGAGGAGTGCTGCTGCCACAGGGCAAGGCAGCGATGCTCATAGCGTTCAGCAGTTCAGTGCCACCTGGGCACTTGCCCCCCGCCATTCAGGCTCCCCAGCTGTCAAAGGGCCCCCCGCCAGCCCCCTTCCCGCACAGCCAGGTCTGGCAGGAACCTTTCCAGCCAGGCTGAAAATGCTGCTGGAGGGACAAACGCCTGAGCGGGGTAACTGTGGGAGGCGCCTCACCTACTACGCCCCGGCAAACACTGAGTAGTATCTGGAGTGGGCGACCCCAGAGGAGGTTGGGCTAAATTCAGCTTCCTTGCATCGGAGGCTGACAGGTAATACAGGCCGTGTGCCCCGAGCCTGTCCGTCACTTGCCTGCCAAAAGCAGGGGGTCTGGAGTGGTGTTCGCAAGCGCAGGACACGCTGCTACCTGGCACAAGGGCTGCCAGGCTCCCTTCCCTGCTCTAGGTGCCTCTGAGGAAAGGCAGGGTGTGCGCTCAGTGCTGAGAGATGGCACTGGCAGCAGGAACATCTCTGCCACAAAACCCAGCAAGCCTGCCCTAGCTCAGACAACCCAGCTGAGGCAAGGGAGCGAGCTGGGGCGGTTGGGAGCTTAAACAAAAAAGAGGAAGAGAGCAGGAGGGCAGAAAAACCGCATATGAGGGAAGGAAGAAAGGAAGGCAGGTCATCTGATAGGGCAGCAGACTGGTGATGAGCCCCGGAGGAGCTGCACAGGCTGGTACGTGGGTTAGGACTCCCCTCGCAGCAGCTGGGAGACCGGCTCCCCTCCCCGTCTGGAGCAGCAGGTCTCCTGCTAGCTTACTTACATCCTTTCTCCACCATCTCCACAGCCCTCGCTCTGCTCATCACCCAGAGTATCAATGGTTCCTTTGCGCTGGAGACAGCTTGGTCACAGCTCCAAGACAAGGTGGGAAAGAAGGTGGGAAGGTGGGTACAGTGTGCTGGTGTGGGCTGGCCTGCATTCAGGCCTCCACGTCCTCAAAGAGCTCCTTCTGGTGGTCCAGCAGGAACTTGGTAAAGGTATTGATGGGGTTGATGGCTTTTAGGGTGATGGCTACGTCTTTGGCCCACAGCAGATTCGGGCCAAACACAACTGCCAGGTTGGTGTTTGTCATCTTGTTTCTGTCACTGTGAGCAGAGACCTATGTGGCAAAGAAAGAGACCACTGTGAATCCCACAGAACAGCACAGTGGCTGCCCTTCGCCCCCCACAAAACCAGAGCTGACAGGCTCCCACGGGCAAATGGGAGGAGAGGAGCCGAAGGCTCAGTGCCAGAAGACAGCTGGGGAAACACACACGACACGCAGCATCCTCCCGCAGGAGCGGGGGAGCGCTATCTTGCCATTTGCTGCTATGGGTTAAGCACCAGGCCGGTATCGTCGCAATAGGACCAAAAGCACTGTCAGCCAATATCTCTACAGCCCACATCACCGCTCAAAACAATTTTCCTTCTTGCTAGAATAGCCTTGTAGTGGCTTTCCTGGCAGCAGAAAGTTCTGTAGGACAGGTCTGGGACCCCTCTGCTCTAGTCTGATCTACTCAGACATTTTGCTGTTGTGCCTCCGCCCTGGGGAGCGTTCAGCATCCCTGGTAGAGACCACACAGGCTTAACGCCCGCCTGCACCTCTCAGCACCGTGAGAAGCAGCTGCTTAGGCTGGTTCATCACAATCGTTCTTGATCTCTGTATAACCAGAACATAAGGTAAAGAAAGGTGTTTTCATAGCCTGAGACTCATTTCTTCTCAACGGAAAAAAAGAGGGAGCAGACAGGCAAAAAGCTGACACTGGCACCTGACCTAGCAAACACCTGCCTGCCTTTGCAGCAGCTCACCTGCACCAGAAAGGCTGTCAGTAAACGGAGCACTTCATAGTTTTCTTCCGGCAGAGTCTGGAGTGTTTTGCGAACAACATCCACACGATTCACCTCCTCTACACCTAAAAATCAAGGGAGACAGGACAAGCAGGTCCATGAGGAATCCTCAGCACCCAACCTGATGAAAGCCCTGTTTGCAGGCACAGGGTATCCCATGCATGCCACCCCCAGCCACCCCCACCCCCAAGATATCTTTGCCCTTGGCCAGTGCATTCTTGTTACAACTCACTCTGGAAGCTGACAACATGGCTGTAGAGGCCAAAAGTGAGGAGGGGCTCAGGTAGCTCCCTCAAGAAGGTCTTGAGAATCACAGCAGGGAGGTGGACATCTTCATACTGCTGGAAATCTACAGGCACACCTGAGAAAGTAGAGCGGAGACTCAGCGCTCGCTGGCCAAAGCAGGACCTCCTCCAGACAAAGAACGGGACATGGCGGTGAGAGCCCTGAACTAGGGAAGCAGTGTTTTAAGGAAGAACACAGAGATGGCACTAAAGCACCGCATCTAGCAGAGTGGAAAAATGTGTCTCAAAAGCATATGCAAAGCACTGCTGAATCCAGCACTACATCTTTAGAAGTCATCAAATGAAACAGATGACCAAGGTTCTTCCTGGTCACCTTCAGTCCCCCCAGTATAACCAGACTAAGATGGTATATCTCACCCTGAGAAACACCGAAATTTTCAGGAAGGAAAAGGGCAGCAAGGGTAACGTGAGTGGGAAGGAATATGCTTTCCGCACAGCAGAATTATCAGGTGCTTCTCCCTTGCAACTGAGGTCATACCCTGATGGGGCCTCACCCAGAGGCCTGTCAGCAGACAGGAGCCACCACAGACTAGCTCCACCACAGTCCCAGCTGGACAGCAGTAGTTCGGTAAGGAGAGCAGCTCTGCTGAGTGTGGGCACTTACCCATGTTGTATTTTTGCTGAACCTCCCTGACAACCTGTGTATTTGCTGACCTCCGGAAAATCCCCTCTGTAGCAAGAGCTGTGAAGTGAGAGCAGATGGAGAAGATCAGCCATGTGAGAGTCTCTAAAAATGCTGGTCTTACCAACCCCAAATCCGTGCTGTGGGGCATCCAGACAGACGTCAGCAAGTCCCTTTTTTAGGGAACAGCAATGCTTTCTGCTTCCACTGCCAGGCAAAGGGCACAAGGACCATTTTGCTGCTCTTATACAAGTGGGAGTATGGATGACTGGAAGAAAGAGGTCTCCTAAGCCCCGCACAGTTTCTCTGGGAGGCGAACTCACCCAGTGCAGGCTTTTACACCTTATTCTAGACTGCTGTTCTTTATCTTACTACACTCCGGATGGGAACTTGGGTGGAGGAGAGGCCACCGACATGAAATCAAGAGGGACTGCAGCTTCCCCTGAACGCTTACCATGCTCCTGCAAATGAGCGATGGTGTCTCTGACCACCAGAGGAACAGGCGACTGATCAGGGCTCTTCTCCCTGAGACTGCGGGAAGAGACAAAAGGTTAGAAGTGGCTGGTCCTCCCTGCCCTGCACGCAGCTCCTGAGTCTCAAAGTTGTCCACACAAGCTCTACTACATAGGGTCTTGCTATCCCCGTCCCTGGTTCAGCCATCACTCCAGCCTTCTCTCCTCCTCACCCGTCATGCCACATCATTCCCTGGAGCAAGTATGAACTCATTACTACACCACAGGAATATTTCTTTGTCTTCTGTAAAAATCATGGCTTGTAGATGCCCAGGCAAAGGGGTTCCCAGAACTCAAAGCTGCTAGTTAAGAATCAGGTGAAAAGGCTTAAGCTTCCTTTTTCCTTCCCCACAGGAACAAGGGCAGAAAGAAGCTGACATGTGAGAGAAATATATATGGAATAAGTTTACCCACCCCACCCCTGTAACGGAAGATACGTCAACCCAATGCCTGTCAGGAACGACCTAGTGATGCCGAGGCGCACGTAAGCTGCCACCCTCATGTTCGATTGCTTATACCACCCCTCTCAGGCTACTAACGAGCTCAGCCATGCAGCACCATGGGGTTTACATTTGGAAATGTTGTGTTGGAGCTGGGGAATGTGTTTCCAGATTGCTTCAGAGCATCTGTCTGGCCACACAGTACTGGCTCCTCCTCATTCCCCGGGGAGGCAAAATCACACCCAAAGCTAAAAATACCTTCCACACTTAGCCAGTATCGCTAGCCCTTGCCAGCATCTGTGTTTGCCTGTGTCACCATGCAGGAATGGGGGGTGGGAATCAGTACAAGGGTGAATAGAAGTGCTTTTAAAATAGAATTTATGATATGAAAGAAAACTAAGAAACAGATCTGCAGCACTGCTCAATCAAAATAGCACAGCCCTGAAGACCCCTCCATCAGCCTCCTACAGACTTCCTCTGCTTAAAGGAAGCTTCTAGTGGCATAAAGCTGTCCCCACGGCCCTTATTTTGCTCCTCCTTTAGTGACCCTTGACTGCAGAAACGATCTCATCCTAATTTAGATACAATCTAGCCAGGGAATCAAGAGGGTAGGACTAAACAGAGTCAGTCAGGAACTGGACATGAGTGCAGAGTTCCTCAGAAGAACGATTAAAGCTTCGTAGGAAGTCTGAACTGCAAGAAATTTTACAGCCACTTTTGCTGCTGTTCAGTTATACATACAGTGACCTTGTATCAACACAGTCAGGGCAAAAGCCACACAATCCATAGATACTCACTGCTGGAGCGAGACTCCAAACTGCTGGTTTGGCAGCGGTGGGCGTGGGGGTGTTGGCTTCTGGGGCACTTGTGAAGGTTTCTGCAGGGATCTCAGATATTCATCGTATCTGTGGCAAAACACAGACCAGTAAAAAGCCACTCCGCCTCCCAGAAAAAGCATGAACTGCACGTGACCCACTGCACATCCACTGGTAATAGCTCCAGCCTAGCATGGTTGATTCCAGCTATGCAAAAATAGGACAGGCAGCTCTGGAGCACAGGGGCAACAAGAACAAGCGTCTCGTTGCCAGAAAAAAAAAGCAGGGAGAAAGGAATACCTAACTGGAATCAGAAGCTGGAGTAGCCAAGGATGACAGCCAGCATGGGCAGCAGGACAGGACAGCACTGCTTGTAATCAGACAGTTGCATGTGTGTGTGTGAGGGACAGGGAATCAATCTGGCAGGACAGAGATTGTGGCAACTTTGGGAAGCCCCCCAAAAAACAAGCTGAACTGTGCAGAGGGAGCAAAGCAGGTGCCCAGACTCAGGAGATGTGCACCATGAGCTCCAGGTCAGTGTTAAGGTCAGCACCTTGCAGAAAGCCCCTGAGGCATGAGTGGGAGAGGGTGGGATTGGTGCTGCACTGGCGGAGGATTATTAATTCAAGGGCAGAACTGGGCACTGGGACCAAGGACATACAGGAAGGAGCATAGAGAGAAACAATACTCTTTAAGGCAATTTGTCACCATTCCCTCCAAAACCACTGCCTGAGTGGAACAACCTCTTCCTCCCCTTGTCATTCCCCCAGAAAAGTTCCCTCTCCCAGAGCCCTAAGCAAACGGGAGACAGGCAGCACTCTCACTTCAGCACTTGGCTTGGGATTCCCAACTGTTCCAGCTTCACATACTCCTCCAGCTCACTAAGGAAGTTCACATAAAAAATCTTTCGTCCAAACTTAAAGCTGAAAAACAAGAGAAAAGCAGGTATGTGAGGAATCCGGTATCAGAACAGACCTTCCTACAGGCAAGAAGAGCAGGGGTCAGCAAGAGACACCAATGGGGCAAGGGGGCAGGTATGGCTGAGCAGCAGAGAGGTCGCCCACATAGCTCTCCAGCTCCATGCATTTCACCAGGAGACGCCAAGACTTTCCAAGTCACATTAGAAGCCCTAGCACATCCTAAACCGCTGCATTTCTCCTTCCTAAGTTCAGCAGTAGGCTGAAGAAAGTTTTGGTTTCAGTTGTTCTGCAGAGTTAGGATTTCAGCATCACCACAGTGAATTAAATGTAATTTGGACTGATGCTCTCACTTCCTTTTTCATTATTAGCAGAGCCTGCATCACTTCTTGGCTGGACAGAAAGGGAGCAGCACAAAGCTGCAAACTCCGTAGGTTCCCAAAGCAGTACTTCTTGTGACTGTTTCTGAGCTCAGGAACAGGAGGAGATAGCACAGGGTGAGAGACTCCAGGGTAGGCTTGGAAGCCTGGGCTCATCTTGTGCCCCACTGAGAATGCCCCGTTACTCCCCTGCAATGTGAGGATGCAGGTGAGGTTCCCTATAGCGTTTCCTACCTGATCAGAGGCTTGAAGAGAATCAGCAGAGTCTTGATGAACATGGTTGGGTGCACAATATACAAGGCTTTGATGTTCTTCTTGTACCTGCCAAGAGAAGCTAAGTAAGGATGAACTGCACTTCAAGCAGAGGAAACAATCTTTCTGCAAGATTAAGGCACCTTGGGTGCTCCATTCCTTTTGCACGGAGCCTCACCGCTCCCCAGCACCCACGGTCTCTGCTCTACCGTGCTTTGTAGCTGTGTCAGGCCACTCAGCAGCCTAAGGGCACACTCTGCTGTATTCCCAGATTCACCAAGAAGCAGTGAGCAGCCTCACCAGGAAGTAACAATTACACGATGGGGCTGACACACGTGCACTAGGACCTGGTTTTGCTGTTTGCCCGTTGGCCTAAAGGATGTAACTACAGAAGGTGCTGTTCATTCCATAATTCAGCCTGCACTAAAAAGCAACCCACCGCTTTAACAGCAGAAATAAGTGATAGTACATTATGATCAACAAGCTACATGGGGGACCTGGGGAAGATCTTTTTATGATACACTACAGAACAGCATGTTATATCCTTGCTTGATGCAGCCTTACTCACTTGCGATCAAATTCCCTGTAGGCATCCCGCAGCCAGCTCAGGGATGGCTTGTTCTCACTGGTCAGGCCATGGTGCAGGTACACCAGTGTGTAATCACTCTCCACGTATTGGTCCAATGTGAATTTCAGGTACCTGAGAAGAGACAGCTGCTGAACTCACTTCATGCCCTGCCACGGAGAGGCTCTTCCTCCCTTTGGGACTCATTTTCGTGTGCCATTGAAGAGGATTTGCATCCCCAGCAATGGAAGTAAGCACTCTGGGGGAAAAGGTCCAGCTAAAGAAGCCACTGCAGATAGATCTGGCCCCAGGAAACCAGCACCTGGGAATTATGTCAGGCTTAGGAAGTTAACAGCAGCCTCCTAAGACACTACTCACCCCAGCAGTTTCACGTGATCAAGTTGA
The DNA here is from genome assembly GCF_023638135.1 of Falco biarmicus. Classification (NCBI taxonomy): domain Eukaryota; kingdom Metazoa; phylum Chordata; class Aves; order Falconiformes; family Falconidae; genus Falco; species Falco biarmicus. The sequence goes on from NC_079294.1 coordinate 3,025,769, forward strand.
TGACTTGGGGGCATCCGGCAGGCACTGAACAAAATGACTTTCCTTCCATATTTGTCATCACCTGCAGATGAAATGCCAGAGATTACAGAAAGACTAAGGGCTACGTGGTGGTCTTGGCAGGAAGGGGTAACAGAAAATGGGAAACCGCCATTTCCAGGCAGAAGTCTGGATTGCCACAGCTGCCAGCAAAGCTAAACCTGATTCCCAGCAGTTACCATGGGCCCAGTATGGAAGCAGAAACCTGAACACCAAGGGCCTGGCAAGTCAACAATGCGAGTGGAAAACGGAGTCCATGCTCCAGCCCTGAAAGAAGAGGAAGGATTGGAAGCCAGGATGCTTCAGAGCACAGAGATGGAGGCCTCAAGTACAGAGCAGAGTGCTCAGAGCATTAATCCTGCAACACTGCCTCTGGGCGCTGCTCCTGATGCACCAGTGCCCAGGAAGGCAAAGGGAAAAAAGTGTCCCTTACAGGCAAAATAATCACTCCTTCCATCCTACACGCAGTCCAGGCTGCTTGTGGTCTGGTGCATTTGTTCCTTGCTTCACCTGAAGCTTAGTCCTGCACGCAGAACAAAGCCTTTTCATACCCTGGAAACCAAGAAATTCCTAGAAACAGGGCAGTCCCAGCCATCCTCCAGAGATGAGAAGCAATCATCATCATAAGCCTCTTCTACAGACGGATTCCCCAGGGGGATTGCAGAACAAGCTGTTCACTGCTTCCCAGACCTTCCATCCACAGAGATATTTTTCCAACTGAGCTGGAAGCAGCTGCAATGCACGGCACAACAAAGCATTCTAGGTAAAAACCCAGCAGAGAACGGTCCCCAGCCCACTGCAGCCAAATGACCCATCAAGCACCCTCAGCTCGGGGAGGACACTCCCAACCACCACTGGAGGCTTCACACACAACGAGCCAAGTTTTCCCCAAAGCAAGTCTTCATATGTCAGTGGACTTCTGCCAGCAGGGATCTCAGCCCCATGAACAAAACCCAAGCAGATAGGCATGGACAAGCTTAGTAGACATGCTAGGGGAATCGAGAGACTTAGGTAAGTAAGAACAAGGTCACAAACCTTTTGGACATATGGAGTTTGAGGGAAAGACACAACGCTCAATCCATTTCCATAAGGATGACTTGCACCAGTGGAGATGAAATGGTTCCTTTAGTGTGAAGGGTTAAAGTTTTCCTTTCTTGCTACTCACCCTGCCCCGAGTGCCATGTTTTCTTGTCAAGCAGGAGCACGGAGCAGTGGAAGGGGCTACTGAGGTTATACTGAACACCACCCTCCTCCTTCCCCTACGGCACAACCATCTCACACAGACCACAGCACAGAGAAGCAGCAAGGATCGCTACTTATGCAGGACAGCCCTGCCGTACATCATTCCTCCTGAAATATATTATTTTTCCCCCACTGATTTACAATATTCAGAGCATGCAGCCGTTTTCTCACCTTTGCACGGGCTCTGGCCCTCAACTACCGCTTGGTTACACTTGCCATGCAGCAACCGAGATCTCAAAACTGAACTCCAGAAGAGCAAACCTGAGGTTTCTGGCAACACTGCCTGCTAGCAACAGATGACCACTTGGTGCTGCAAATGGTAGCCAGAGAAATCACGTACACCAGCCACGACATAAGGATCCCACTAATCCTCTTTTAGCCCCATCCCAGCCAGAAGAACAGATTCTCTTGCTATTAGTTCACTTCTATTTTGCCCTCGCAAGTCCCATTTTCAAGTCACCCAGCAGACAACACAAGAGACAGAATTTACTGATGCACACAAGCCAGAACCTCTACAAAAGCTAGGGACACTGAGGCAGCACTAGGTACAGACCAGGAAACGGGTGGGCAAAGGCCATCACATTGACATACACATGCGGAGGTAGGGGGCAGTTAGGGAGGACGCATGACCCAGAATGCAGGACTAGGAGAGAGTGATGCAAGGCTCATCTGGAACAACCAGATACAGTCACAGCCAGGCCACAAGACCAACATCACATTGCATATCCCACGGTAGCCCACTCTCTGCCTAGCCCAGAGTTTCTTGGTAGCTTGCTACAAGCTTTAGGGCTGGGTCTAATGCACATAAGCTGTCTATAAAACAAAGGTGCAGGCTACAAAGTCCTGGGCAAGGAATATGCCATATCGTGACTCCTCCCAATGGTCCTGAGCCACTCTTATGGCTCCATCTGGAAGAAAAAGGGTCTTGCCTGCACAGAGCAGCAAGAAGATGGCAGCATCTGAGAACCTGTTGAGTTCTGTAGTGATGAAAGAGAACAGTCAGAAAGATTGCAGATCTTTGCAGATCATGGCTCTGTGCTGAAGTCAGAATAGGTGCTATCTTCAGTTAACGGAGAGCTGCATTTCACGCCAGAGTGGATGGTCTGAGGGCCAAAAGCAGACTGCAGGCTTGATCAAAGCAGGCCTTGCTTGTGAAAAACTGCAGCACAGCACCACGTTCATGCGATGTTGTGGGTGGCTACACACTCAGCTCAGGCTCCTAGGTGCTGATTTCCAGATCTGACAAGTCACAAGTCAGGAACAACACAGCTTAAACACCTTCCTCAGGAATGACGTGAAAGACTACGACAGGGCCTATGCAAAGTCTAGAATCTCGTTCCTTATATAGCTTTGGTGAAAAGGTCTGGGATCGCCGGTAAAGAAAAAAATGGACAATCCATGATTCTGCCGAAGGGGAGATGGCATGTTTCCCCTGGATAATTTCCAGGGCCAAGTACAGAAAGATAATCTATAGTCCTCTGGATGACTAAAAAAAAAAAAAAAAAAAAAAAGGAGTGGCCTGTTTTGCCTTTCAAATCAGAATGAATTTATGCATGAGACCTACACAGGAACCAGCATGCTCATTAGTGAGTGCTGGGTTCCACTCCAGTTTCATCACACTGAGCTCAGCCTGTCAGCACAGACACCTTCAGTACAACCAACTGCCAATCTTGGTTCCACCTGACATACATCAGACCAGCCTGGTTCCTCCAGACACTTTGAAATTCAAAATTCAGCATCAAAGCTGAACAATCAGTTGTTCCAATTTATAAAGAAGAACTAAAGCCCATTGCACGCATTCTTGGCTGCAGGAAGAAACTGCCTGCAGGTGGCCTCTCTGCCTCCAACCAGATTCTTACCGGGTCTGAGCTTTCCCAGACGCCCCATCCCTTGTACTGTTTGCTTTCCTGCTCACAATATTAATCTTAGGTATCTAGGTTTTCACCCTGTGTTTGCAAGTGCAAATAGCTCGAGTTTCCATGGAATACAACTATAGACCATGAAGTAATCAGCTTCTCAGGCTGTCTCCTGCTCTCCCAGATGAGGAAGGCTTGATACTTAACAACAAACCAACAAAGAGGCAATTATATATCATCTGTACTCACAGAGCACCCCAACAATGTACATATTTTTGTAAGTTCATACATAAATATTTTCAATCTATGCTGGAATTAAATTACCTCCCTATAGGATGTAAATCAGACATATATATATATATATATTTTAACAACAAAGAGCAGCCAATATGCAAAGCCTTTCCAGTCAAGACAGCTGCTCATCTAATGAGATATTGACTTGTAGCACAGATGGACATGCTAATTCTCCTGAACATTTTTATGGTGCTTTTAAGGCCCAAACTCTTTTTCCTCTCAAACAAAGAGCAGCGTTTCCAGTGCACTTCTGAGACAAGGGGCAAGGAATGTCACTGCTGTGGTTCCAAACCATCAGTGCAGGACCATACTCCTAAAAGGGCTGAAGTTTGAATACCGAGGCTAACGTTTCAGATCAAAACCTACAGCAATACAAACGTATCAGAGCAGAAATTCATATCGATGTAGCGGTACTGTCCTTAGACAGGACTCTATTAATACAGCCAACACAGAAAATATATGCCTGACTTGCAAATCGTGGTATGTATTTCTAGGTATTTCTTCTGAAATAATATCTGTTAGCCTTTATGCCATGATTGGAGGCTGTCACACCTCACTGGCAGCATAACTGCAGTCCAGGGACCCTGTTTATTCCTACCTTCATCAGGTACCCTTGGCTGAGGGCCCACCTCCATGAAAGACTCAAATGAGAATATCCTGGTACTTTGACACTGAGAGAAGGCAGATGGATAAAACTTGCCACCAAAAGATAACATTACAGGTAAACAACAAAGTTAACAGAATTCAAGGTCAAGCAGAGGCCACCACTACATAATTTTGTGACATTACTACACAAGTTTCATAAATCTTAGGATGTTATCAGGGCCACGGTCAGTAAAAAAAATTTCTCTAATGTAATTTCACGTTCCAGCCAAGCTTATGATACAGCTGAGTAGTGTTTAAGTATCATAGATTTAAGCTGCCTCTTGAACTCCAAAATGGATTTAGTCCCCCAGGAAAAGAAGGTAAGGAGCTTAAAGTAGAAGTATTTTAATACATGACATCTTCCAACTAGATATTCCCAATATCCAAACGCTGCCAGAAGCATAAAGCCTTACCAAGTGACTACAGCTCTAACTGACACAAAAAATACTACAGGGTCAGATTAAAGAACATAAAACGGGAGGATGCCTGAGAGCATGGCAAATCAGGGAGAAGAGCCCACGTCATGAGGCAGTGAGGATCAGCATTTCCACAGAATGTGTGAAGCTCTTGACCTGCTATTCAGAAACAGCAGAAAGAATTTCACACCGAAAGAAGTTTTCATGTACCTCGAGAAGCGTGAAAGCACTGGCAGCCAAATTCTTAAGGCTTGGAACTGAAGTCCAGAGAGTATTAACAAATGCTCAGCAAGCACTGAGCAGTCTAGCACAGCTTCAGGCTAGAACGAGGAACAAGTCACCAAAACACAACATCTCTGCAGCCAAATGGAGAAGAAATAGATAACAGTTGCTTTCAGCTGGAGATCCCAGTTTAAGTGCCAGCTGCTTAGCATGTGAGTGCAGCACTGGATCATATGAAGGAACAGGAAGCAATCCTAGGATAAATTTCCAAAACACATGTGACAAGGATGTAAATCTGAGTTCCAACTGAATTGGTCCAAGCAGGCCACCACCATGACAGACGAGGAACGGGATTTACATTGAGACCAAAGAGCCCCAAAGTGCCCAAAGTAAAGCCCACATGACAGATTTGGCTCAGATGATTCTGCTGTGCCTGAGGCAGAGGTGCAGCCCTCAGATGACAATTTTGTGTAGCCTTTGGACTCCTGAAGATTTGCCAGTGCAGCCTAAGGCTGAGCAAAGTTTGGGCTCCCCTGAGACAGTCCAGCTACAGGCCACGGTCATGCTAAAAGAATACCATGATCTACAGTACCATGTTAGTGCCACAAAAAAAAAAAAAATCTACCTACCTGGTTGGGCCCCATCAAGTGCACCCTGGTCTGGAGGAACAGAAACAAAGTTATAGCAAGCCAAGCTTCGCAGCCCTTCCCAGAAAGTAATCTTGAGTATAAAATCTCAGAGCCTAGCCAGATTGCCACTGGGATGCGTTTAGTCGCTCTCTTGCAGCGGTCAAGCTCCTTCCATTTCAGCTTTCCCCCATGCTCCTGTCTAAAGCAACCTTATCTAACAATCAGAGGCAGTAACAGCAACCCAGGATTTCCAAATCTTTCTTTGATTTGCAACTAATTCTGTATAATCACAGTCAAATTTCTGGCGCTTATTGTTACACTTCACTTTTAAAAGGGTTAAACACAATTCTGAATGTCAAGGTCCTCTGAACAAGTTCAGAAGCATATAGAGAATGGCATCATGCTGTATAAATAATATATCCAAAAGACTGTTTAGCAAGAAGCTAAATTTCACTAATAAGCTGAAGACAGGGGCAATTTAGATCTTCAACACACCCATAGCTTTGAAAGAAAAAAAAAAAAGTTAAGTAGATTCTAAATAAAATTTAAAAAAATCAACTACCAATTTGAAAAAAGGTCTCTCTGTGCTCAGAGGGGTCTATGAAGGCATTTATTGCCAAGCTAAGCCCCTTTCCATCACTCTTACAGCTACATACAAGACCCACATGGACGTATCAAGACAGGAGCCTGCACAGAGCAGGGCTCTGGAAAGAAACCCATTCCCTTGATCTCCCTTAGAAATGTAGAATCCTTTGGAAACTCTCCATTCCCTTGATATTGCATGTCAAAACATGGTGCACAGGCTGGGCTTGCTTTGGTTGGGCCCAATTCTACAGAAGCCGTTCATCATTCTGTATCATACAAATACCGTTAAAAAAAAAAAAAAAGAAAAAGAAAAAAAAAGAATGTCAAAGCCAGAAACTACATCCAAAAGCAGCAGAAATACAGGCACTCTGTATTAATGGAGCCAATAATAATGGACCGTACTGGAAGGGAAAAGGACCCTTGTTAGCAAAGGACCTTGCTGAGCCCATTCGCCACCAAAGACAAAACCCACACTGCATTAATATACTCTCAACACAAGTTCAGCCTGCAACTTCTGCCTTTGCCTGCTTAGAGATGCAACAGCTACTGGTGCCCCAAGACTGATTTCCCCCTGCACACCCCCCTCCCATGTTAATCACCAACAGGGCAACAGCAAATCATCAGCACTAGTTCCAGCTTTGGCACCTGCAGCCAACGGCCAGCCACAATGCTTTTCAGGTAGGTTTGGTACCAGATTCACCACGAAAAAAATTCACTATTGAAACTGCAGCTTCATTCTAGTAACATGCAAGAAGGTACGCCCCCAGCTCTCCACCTTGCTTTCCCACTTCAGTCACAGGTCCTACACACACTAGCATCACGCCTTCTCTGCAAGGGCAGCCCTGAGACTGCCAATTTATGGTGTGAGGCAGCAGATTTCCCACAAAAACTAGCAGAAACACACTCTGAGCTTCAGCAAAGCTTTGAAGTCACTGAGCAGAGACTACAGAGCTGAAGTAAATAGTGATGGCCACTCTCCTGACACCTGCTATGCCAACTTCTAGCCTCAACAGCAGGGGAAAATTCATACATCTACCACACGTTAAGCCCCAGTTTTCTTATCCCAAAAGGAAGAAAGTCAGTTATTGTGTTAAATGGGAATGCTGATGCACCTCACAGCCATAAGTTTGCATATGGATCATAAAGGTAAGACCACTATTTCGGACTGGGCAGAAGAATGGGGAAGGAACACTGGCAGAGAGTTGGCAAGAGCCCTGCTCTTCCCACACAGCCCCAGGTTCCCAGTAGGAGCTGCCATCTCTGGAACCCTCCTGTAGACTGTTATTAACTAATCTGCCATATTCTTGCAATTCAACCTCTGTTGAAAGTCAAGGCCAAGATTATGTCACATACTAGACTGCCTCAGCCCCCAAGGAGATGGAAGCAGCACCTTTGCCATATAAGAATTAGTAGGAGGATACAGAAACGCTTAAACGTAACAGAAATCTGGGATAGCTCCTCAACAGCCTTCAACCAGAAGCCTATGCCTCCTCCGAATGCTATGTGATGTGAGGAAGGAAAAACCCCCACACTTTGCAGAAGTGGTTTGTGCAGTGAAATCGAGCTGCCTCTGCTCCAGCTTCTAGCCACGTGTGAAGTTTAATTTCTCTGCTACAATGCTCACAAAAAAAAAAAAAAAAAAAAAAAAGGAACTCGGAGCCAAGATGAGCACAAAGCACAAGCACGCAGAGACCTCTCCAGAGCCTGCGTAAAACACTCCAGAAACACACACTTGAAGGCAGGTCTGAAAGGACAGGCAGTGTATCACTCTTTCCTTCAGAAAAGCATTGAATCCCAAACCAAGAGGCTTCCCAAAACTAAAATACTGTGATTCTTAACAATGCCATAGTACTCTCTCAGAACTGTGGCCTGGATGCCTTTTGCTGCCATCAGCAATGACATGCCTGCTCCTTCCCCACAGACAGTTTCTTCCAGGGAGACCCCAGTCCCCAGAAGAGACAGGACCATAAGGCACAAAGGAAAGTTTCCGTGAGACTGCTGCACTATTTTTAAGTGAAAAACAAATGCAAACTCCTTATTTATCTACCAAATTCTGCAGAATGGTTTTCAACATTTTTTTCCATCTTTAGGCCAGACAGCCAGGATATTCAAATCCAGCATGCCTTGAACTAAATGAAAATTGAGGTCAGTTAGAAAATGAGTGCACTAACTTTTTGTCATCAAAATTGGGCTTTTAGTAAGTTATTAACACCGTACACCCATCTTGTAAGAAGCAATTACTTTTCTGACCACACAGGATAACCCTGGGATCGTGGAGTTCAGCCCGAGGATGAGAACCAGCCTTCTGCTCCTGTCTCAAAATAGCATCATCGCCTCAGAATATATTTCAGGGAAGGCAGGAACAGAGTTAGCCATATGCTTTCTGCTCTGAAGTGCAGAACAGGGAAGGACAGGGAACAGAAAGCTCATAAATCAGCAAAATGGATAAAACCACCCTCGATCTGCTGCCATTTGGTAATATTTACAAGAGAAGCAGCATGGAGCTATTTAGTTTCAGGCTCACCATGGCAAGCGTTCATTGCACCTGAAGGTGCTGACAAGCACAACTTGTCAGTAGAGCCAGATCCAAACAGTTTCATATTAATCCTCCAATGAGATTTTGATTCTCTAAGCTACTTCTAATAAGATTTTCCCGGATTTTCCCAGATTGTTTGCCTCCCAACAACAACCCAGAGAACATTACCTTGCCTGATTCTCCAAACAATTAGTGTTATTAATAATTGACCAAGAAAACTGAACAAGCAGCTTCACTCCAGAACCCTGACCACCAACTCAGGCCCCTTGGATCAATTTCATAAATCCTGCTTCCAGGAGATGAGAAACCAGCGAGTCTCACAACTACGTAGCAGCAAATCCACTATCCAAGCTGTGCTACTAGGTCTTCCAATGCCAAGAAAGGCATCACAGCAGTTCTGTGTCTGGGACCATCACGTGCCTTCAGTTAAACCAGTTAGTGGGGAAAACTGGTCAGAAGCAGCCAACGACAGAAGCTTCTCGTGCTACTTCTGCACCATAGAGACACGATAGGGACAGAGAGCTCAGTAGAAACACAAATTTAAACCCCGACAGGGCAGAGATCTCTTTCAGAATGCAGGCAGCCTCCCAGTCAGCCATCACACCACCCGAAATCCTTTCAGGAAGTTAGAGAATTCTTCATTTGTTATCCCAGTCAACGTGTCAAATGGCTGCATTCCACCCACCGAGCCACACCTCCACTGGAGTGATACTCCATACAGGGAGCTCTGAAAAGAAGGGTCATGTTACCTCGGAACAGAAATCCCGCAGGAAGACTGGTGCTTGAGGCAGGGCACAAATTCTGTCCCCGGTTTGGGCTGACATTCCAGCCTTATCAACGTCTCTGATCTAAGCTCTCTTCTAAGAACCTTGTCTGAAGTGAACAACAGGATCACTTAACTCGCCAGCTCCCAGAGTCCAGAAACACAGTTACCTCTGCCATTCACATTCCAAATATTCTAGCTATTATCTCTGAAACAGTGGAGTCCACACATCTGTCCCTTCCCAGTTTCAGAGTAGCAGAGACCAGGGTGTAGACCTCTACAAACGCCAGTCCTGAAATTCCAGCCCCATGGAAAAGAAGGTTAGTAACACATTTGCAAATGAAAGCACTTGTGGCGATCTACGAGGCATAATGACCCAAATGCTAAAAACACCTGGCCTGTCAACCTGAGCAGCCAGAGACACACAGGAGGCAAAGGACAACAAAGCTTCGAGTTTGCCATTATCATTTCGCTCCCAAAAAGACCTAAGATGAGAGGTCAGGAGAAAGCAAGCTCATTCTAGAAGACACCCCAGAAAAGAATGATGTCAGGACAACGCTTACCAAGGAAAGTGCCTGAGATTCTTCCCTCCGTGGTCAAACCCTACTGCAGAACAACCCCGAATCAGGAGCATTCCAGCTTGTGCCTCTGCTTCACTGCAAATTCGTATGTGGGGCAGGGACCAAGGTACAGAGAAATGGCAGTAGGAGGTGGCTATAGAGATTATCAAGGAGGAAGTGTGTATCAAGTCAAAACAGGTTGAAGAGGCGCTCTTTTTTTAAACAAGGAAAGCAGGGTACACTGGAATCACCCTTCCCTCAGGCTTACCACAGCAACTTAAAAAACACCCCCAAAGCTCTTTCTTAAGGAGGTCCCAGCAGTAAATCACTAGGGGTTAGTGTAATTAAAATAATTTGGGTAAGACAACCACACAGAGAAAATCCAAATGCTGGTAACCCTGAATGATCAGGTCTTTCCTTGCAGTGGGACATGGGCCTATTCCCCCTATTTCAGATTTCTGTAAATGCTGTTTCTGGACAGGAGGGCAAGCTCTGGTCTTTCCCATACGAGATTGCTGCCGGACCCACCGTGGATTATTCAGTCAGCTGAGGACCTTGCAGCTCTACTGCAAAACTATGTAATTCCATGGCATTATCATGCAAAACCCACATCTTGTGCTCAGGATATAGTCAAGAGCCCCACCTAAAAAAATTCAGCAAAAGCAACCAAGTCCCACTAATAACATAACCAAGACAGTAAGAGCCCAGAAGGAATGCAAGTTTAACTGAGATCAACGGAAAATTACACATATCGCAAACATTCAAGAAGTCTGGTGCTCCTTCTCTTTACGATGCCAGCTGCCATTGCCACTTGGGCCTGGTGTATAGCAGATGCCCCCACAACCCCATTAGAAAGACCCTTCCTCAGTCCAGCTGCAAAGACATTAAAGAAGAAAACAGAAAGACCACTACCTGCTACTTCCACAATGTGGTGCCTGGCGATATCATAGTAGGGATCGTCCCACTGCAGGTGAGTGACGGGCTCAGGGGAGCCTTTGGAGTCCTCTGCGCAAAACACAAAGAACAAGCACTCAGAAGAAGGGATCTGAGCACCCTGGTGAGGGGTACAACAGAGAGAGAGGGATAAGAAAAAATGGCTCTTCAGCATGGGCGGGACTGATGTAAGCATCTGTTCACCTCAGAAGTTCTGAGTGGGCAAGAGCAGCAATGACTTCAGAAGAGACCCATCAATCCCATGAGGTCTGTATGTGTCCCTCAGACCGTACACCCTCTTGAAAATGTCTGTTCAGACATTCACAAAGACAAAACCCAAGTGCCAAGGGCATCACCATGGCTTGCTAGAGCAGGAGAATCTTAACATCGTCTCATGACGGCTGCCCGCCCTATATGCCCTTTAGCTAATTTCCATGACCTCTTTGGGCAGCAGTCCATAGCATAGGATTTCAGAGCAACAACTCAGATCTCCAACCCCACCTCCCACATGGAAGTTCCGGACCCTTCCACTCAGAAAGGCCAAACTATCCTGCAACAGACCATAATGGAGGACACTCAAGGACTCCGAGCGTGTCTGTACCATCAGCACCGAAGTGCAGCCAGCTACAGGACTGAGAAGAGCATATTTACATCAGCTGGCTCTGAGCTTTTTAGTGCTGTTCAAACACAGGGCTAATTCGCTTGGGTGTGGTGCAAGATTAATGTGTCTAGGGAGCTTTCAAATGGAGCTAGGGCTCTCTGTATATGTAGATATGACCACAAAGCTGCAGGTCAAACAATTCCTTTTTGGCCAAAACCCAGACCCCAAACAAGCAGGATACTTACCTGATTTAGGAAAAGCAGGGGCTTCATCTGCTGGCCAGCTCTTATCATCTATGGAGGCCAGTTTGAGCTGGCTGAGGGACTGGTTGGTATCATCCAAGTTCAGGTCATCCTGAAGCTCCGAGAGTGGATCTGTAGCCATGGTCCCCAAATACTGCAGTTTATTTTGCAGCGTCTAGAAAGAGGACAGCAGAGATTGCTAGGTGAGACAGAGATCCCAAGTTTACCTCCCCATAGAGGCTCTTTCTCTTCTCACCGATTTTCCCCGAATCCTACCTTATCTATACTTATCCAGAGATACTTCCTCCCCCCGCCCCTTAACACAGCCAACTCCTCCTCCAAGCCAGAAGCACCAACATATGCCAGATTCTTTCGTGCCAAGTGCTATCAAAAGGCCATCAGGAGCCTGTACCAACCCTCTCAGTGAGTCTCTGCTTGACCACAGCTCTGTACAGAGCAGTTTCTCTCCCAAAACAGGAGCAGCAGCAAGACGCTGAGGAAGGCGACAGGCTATGCCAGCCCCTGCCTGATACACTCACTGTACCAGCTCTGAGCTCCCCCTCCCTCCGAAGGGCTGGCACAAAGCCCAGCTGTTTCCACAGTTGGCCCAGTGCTGGAAGCTTTCCCAGGAATCACCCTCCCCCTTCTCCCCCCACCCCACACCCCCCCTCCATAAGGCAGGGCCAGAGCTCTCAACAGCGCTGAAGTGGGTGCTTCACTGTGCTGGGATCTGAACGCAGAAATGAACAGCTTCTTAAAACAGGATTTCATAGGCTGAGCTAGTAAAACAGGGAGGAACAATGCACATACAACCTCATCTCCTTTCAGCATCACCCAGCAATTCCCTTCTCCTACACGACAGCAAGCAGCAAGTAATCACCTCTTTAATTTAAAGCCATATTGCTAGAATGAGTATTTTTCACCAAGCATGCCATAATAGTGAGGAGAGCATGGAATTAAGAGGGTCCAGGATACAGACAGCTCAGTGTGCTTGCTGCTGCTTGCAAATACTTCTCCCTCTCACCTGGAGCAGAAGATGTGTCAAACCCAGGACTGAGCTAACACAGCACACAGCACCTCCTAAGGGTACCAATTCTTAGGGACAACCCCTAGGAAATAGCTGTTATCCTCTAAAGTCAGCGTCCTGAAAGTAAGCAAGGAAACACTGGAAAAGACGAGTATGTAGATCTGGATCGCTCACACAGACCACACGGACAGTAATTCAGCAGCCAACAGGCAGCAAGCCAAGAGGAACTGTAGCAAAACAAAATGACACCTTGCATCAGCAAGACTCTGTAACGCTGTTTCTCAGACAGGCTTGTGCTTGTTTCACATTACGAGGAGAGCAGAGTTCAAAGACGATCTGAGGAGGCACAACACCTTTGTGTCATACGATCATATTCATAGTAAAGCTATTTCCTTTAACAGAACGGAGGGGAGCAATGCCGTTTTGCATCTTCCATCCCTAGAGCCTAGATTGTATATATTTATCCAGAGAAGCCGATGAAACAGTTACTCGGATACGAGCACAGAGGACAAAACCTGTGAGAGACTGAGTACTGGACAGCATCACGTCCAAGCTCAGGGCAACACTCGTGACCAAGCTTGGTGATGCATTTTGAGATACAGGAAACTGGATCTTCAGTTTTCCCCTCCCTCTGGATCACTCCTTGCTTGTTACTTCCTGCCCTCCCTTATCTACTACTCACCAGTTTACAACCAGTTTGCACCTCTCTGGGGCTCCCCAGGGGCTGCGAGCTATTGCTAAGCAAATGAAATAAGTTTCCCGAAATATGAAAGAGCAAGACAGACATGGGCAGCGGATCACCAAGACAGCATGGCAAACATATAGGGTCTCACCACTGCAGCCAAGCAGAGACCCTGCCCTCCGGTGAGGACTGCGAGAGCTGTCTGACCACCTCCAATCTCAAAGGGATGAGAAGCAAGAAACCAGGTTCCCTTGCACCGTGAGCTTATGCTGGAAGCATGCAGCAGCAGAGCCAAGGGACAAGGACTCCCCACCCCTAGCAGCTGATCCGATTTCTATGGTAACACCAAGCACCAACTCTTCTATGACTCAGTACACTTAAAGCATGCCCCACTGCAGCTCAGCAGCCCCACAACCCAGCACTCCATGCTAAGGAAGCATCTACGTCCCCCCAGGGCAGCCCCTCAGTACCCCCAGCTCCCAGGGACTTCCCGGCCCTGGTGGGGAGAGAGGATCTACATTCAACTGCTACCATCCACCGAGGTGCCTTTCACGTGAGATTCTTGGGGATGCCCAGTAGCAACAGCATCCCCAAAGCAAGGTCCTGGAGAGCTTAGGGACTAAATCCAAACCCTCCCACAGCCGAGCGATGGTAGTGCTGCAGGGCCAGCAAGACACTAAGCATCCCCTACACAGATCACGACTTGGCTTCACAGTCAACTTGCAGCGCTTGATCGGAGGCAGAAGAGCTGGTTATTAGACAGCACTGGGGGGATTTCCCATTAGGTTTAAAATTAATCCTAGCGTGGCACGCCATGTGGAAGAAGGAAGTTGTTAGTGGGATCCTTACAGATCCTTACAGTTCCATGCTAGAGAAAGAGCCCAGTGGATAGCGCTCTTGCTAAAACCTGCCCTACCCCTTGGAAAGGCAGACCAGACTCCCCAGATAGCTCTACATGCTTTCACAGCCACAGCAGAAATGTTAATGGAAGGAGGATCCAGAGCAGAAGACCTCTTAGATTTCAGGTCCTTCTTGTGAACCAGACTGTAGCTCCCAGAGAGCCACAGAAGGTCTTTTGCAGACTTTTTCCCAGCCCTTTCTCCACAGTGCAAAAGACAAATGTGCAGGGTCTCACATCAGGTAACCCTAGAACAGTTCAGAAATACAAACCTCTAAATGCCTGGGAACTAGCAGGCACGGAGAAGGAGACACCTGGAATTAGGATGTAAGAAACCACTTGCAGATCTTAGTACCAGGGTATATATTTTGCTTCCCGACAGTGCAGCTGCATGAGATTTCTCCCTGTGTACTCAAAAACAAACCTGTAAGCAGGACTGCTACTGAACAGAATGTCCACCTGTATCCACGGGGTGAAACAGTTGTCAAAAAACCAGCATGTCACCAGATTTAACACAATTTAAGAACCCCACGTGATAAACGTCATGACAAGATGCAAGCGGTACACCCTGTATAGCCAATCATAAGGTCAGAAAAATGACATACCTAGATTAAAAAAGTAAAAAGCCTAGTCAAGCATTTAAAGAGTCACACTCGACATCAGAAGCATTGACTTACTGCCAGGCTCTAAAGGCCCAACTGTTTCCATTTTCCCAAGCATTTCAGTATGTTTTCTGCACCTATGCTGGTTGACCTGAATGCCTGCTGTCTAATAAAAATTAACTTTCTTAGTAACAGAGAGATGTGCTGGAGAACAGCACGTTCTGCTGAAGGAAAGAAACCACAGCCCTTTAAAACACAATTCTCACACAGATTCTGAGTTGAAGATTCCTTATACAAGATACCACCAGAATTTACCCAGGGAAGACAGTTCACTTCTATCTATGAAGTCTCAGTAGGTGCTGTTCACACAGACTGGTTTTTTTCTACAATTACAGTTTCACTACTTTCCGTCGCTTATTTCTAAGCCGCACCTGCTCAGCAGTTGCCTTCTGCTTTTCTTCCAGATATACTATTAATTCAGAAGTAAATCTACACATCAAGATATGTCCATGCATGTATTACCATGCCCTGGACAATATAATACACGCTCTTATATGCAATAAAGAATTACAAAAGCCAAGTGGCCTCCTTCCCTTTCTAATTAACAAGCAATGCTCAGACCTAAAGGAAGCCCTGTGTTATCTTACCGACGCCGCTGCCATCCGCACCTCCTCCCAGTTTTGTTTCATTTGTACAAATGACCGTTTTTCTGTATATATCCACCAAGTCCCTGCACTTCGCCAGAGTCTTAATATCAAGCACGTTGCAAAAAACCCTCTGAAAACCAAGCAGCTCCTCAGCAGCCAACCTTTTACGAACCCAGTGGCGTGAATGAGCTGCAGGACTGAGACTCACTGAGAGTCCAGCCCAAGTCTTCCTGTGCACCAAGAGCATCACCACCCCTGTGCTACCCTGAAACAGCAGAAAGGTCAAAAGCCAGGCGGCTTTGTCTGGCTCACGACCAACTAACTCAGGCTGGACATGCTATTCCTCAGGGAAACTCTTGGGTCCTTCATTATTGTCACAGCTTTTTAAGCGAGCAGCCTTCCTTCCCCAGGCATCTCAACCCCTTTGCGGAAGGCCGCCGCTGCACATCCATCCCAGCTGCAAGGAACCTCCTCGCAGGGGGCTGCGTGCTGGGCCTGGGAGCACGGACAGGGCGCACTGCCTCCTCTTGGGAGCTGAGCACACGGTACAGAGGCTGCTGTCAGCACCCGGCAGGATCCATCCACGGCGGTGGCCCTCCTCCTCCTCACCCTCCTCCTCACCTCTCCCATTCCCTTCACCCCTGTGACAACCCAGAGCCAACTCCACCGCTGGGATAACAAGACTCCAAGCCTGGCTCTTTCCCCTGTCCGAGGAAACACCCCCGGGTTTCCCCAGCACACGGCACCGGGGGCCATTCCCAGCCCCGGGGCACCCTGAGGGGCGGCAGCCCCCGGCCGGAGCCCACCTGCAGCCAGGGCCGGGCCTCGGCGCCAAAACTGTGACTAAACCCCCCCGGCTGCGAGCCCCGCTCCTCCCCGCCGCCCAACCGGGGCGGGGGTCTCCCGCAGCCCCCCGGGGCGCCCAGCGAGGGCCCGGCCGCGCCCGCTTCCCTCACAAACAACCGCCGCCCCGGACGGGAGACGCAGCACCAGCTGCGCAGGGCCCCCCACGGCCCGGCCGTCCCGCTCGGCCCCGGCCCCGCCGCAGAGCCCCTTCCCCGCCTCACCTCGGCCGCGCCAAGGCCAGCCCGCCGTGCCCCCGCCGCCGCCCGCCTGTCAGCCCGCCGCCGCCGGAAGCGCGGCCCGCCGCCAGGGAGCCCCGCCCCGCCCCGCCGCCAGGGAGCCCCGCCCGCCCGCCCCGCGCCGTCCGGCCGCCCGCCGTCCGGGCGCGCCCGCCGCCCCTTCGCCCCGTTCCGCCGGTATGGAGCGCCCGGCCGCGGCCTGCCCGCTGCTGCGGGATCTGCCGCCCGGGCTGGCGCTGGGGCCGTCGCTGTCCCGGCCGCGGGGGACCGGCGTGTGGTGCGTGGGCCGGGCCCTGCCGCCCGGGGAGCCGCTGGGGCCGCCCGGGGAGGCGGCGGCGGGCTGGGTGAGGTGAGTAGCGGGGCGGCGGCGGGGCGGGCGGCCGCTGTGGCCCCGTGCCTTGCAGCGGCCCCGTGCCTTGCAGCCTGGTACAGCGGAGCCCCGAGGAGGCCGAGGCCAACGTGGCGCTGGGCTGGGCGGGCGGCCGGCGGCAGCTGCGGGCGCGGCGGCCCATCGCGGCGGGCGCGGAGCTGCTCTACTGGCCCCAGGAGCTCCGCGGGGCCGCGGCGGCGGAGCGGCGGCCGGAGCGCGGCGAGGGGACGGCGGCGGCGCGGGACGCCGGGCCCAGGGCCGCCCCCGGCGGGACGGCGGAGTCCCCCGCAGGTAGGTGCCGTGCCGGGGCGCGGGGCCCAGCCCGGTGGGAAGGAGCCCCCTGGCCTCCCGGGTCTCGGCGGCCGGGTGGCCTCGGCTGTGCCCGGTGCCTGTGCGCCCTCGCGCGGGCCCGGCCTCGCTGTTAACGGCCCCGGTCTTGGGCTGGTCACGGTGGCACCTCCTAGGAATGCCGCCACTGGAATGCCGGAGTGCTGCACGGGCGCCGTTTGTGCTGAGGGAGCACAGACACCGCCCCACCTTAGAATCACAGAGTTGTCTCGGTTGGCAAAGACCTGTAAGGCCATCGAGCCCAACCGTCACCCCAGCAGTGCCCAGCCCACCCCAACCCGTGTCCCCAAGTGCCACAGCTGCGCGGTTTCTGAACATCTCCAGGGATGGCGATGCCACCCTGGGCAGCCTGGCCCAGTGCCTGACCACGCTTTCTGTGAATAAACTGTGCCTCATTCCCAATCTAAACCTCCCCTGGCACAACCTGAGGCCACTTCCTCTTGTCCTTCCCCAGTTGAAAAGAACAAAAGGTCATAAAAGCAATGGTTTTCATGCCAGAGCCCCAGGATTACTGCGTAGCAGAGTATCTGTCTCCAGTGCTCATGTTCCTTTGATCCACCAGCAATCATGTCATATAACAACAGCCAGCGTTAATTCACCTGCCATGCTTTTGTGTTTGTGCAGGGGATCCTGCTGTCTCCAAGGCAGTAGCTGATGAAGCCTCAGTCCTAGATGCCCCTGCTGCGGTTAGCAGGCCTGCCACCAAACATTTCCACAGGCTGCAAGATGAGCAAAGCACAGCTTCTGAACGTGAGCTGTGGCAAACTGAGGTGCTGAGGGCTGAAAACCGGCACTTTGAGACCATCTCAACCGTTAAGGTCAACGGCAGGTGCAAGGAAGAATCTGACAAGGGTGTGGATCCCGGATCTGCAGCAGAAAAAGTGGAGATGGGGCATAAAGAAGCATATCCAGGAGACGTGGATCTGTTGGCACCCTTAAGCAGGGTTCAACTCGGTGCTCCCTTGGTTGGCAAGCCATGCAAGGTGCATGCTCTGGCCATCCAGCTCCAGAATTGCCTGCAAGACTGCAATGGTGGGACAGCTGGGCAGGAATCCCAGCAGCCCAGTCCTTCCAAAGGAGAGAGTGTAGAGACTTGTGAGAAAGAGAGCAAAGCTTCCAAAGACTCCAGACTGGCATCCCCAGAGCATGGGGGGAAGGGCCCACTGGAGGGGCCAGAGGAGTATACGGAGCTGGTGGGGGGTCATTCTGGCAGCCCAGGCGCCCCACCAAAAGCTCCGGCCCAGAAAGAGATGATCAAGCGCAGGTACCGCTGTGGGGAGTGTGGTAAAGCCTTCCTGCAGCTCTGCCACCTCAAGAAGCACCGTTTTGTCCACACTGGCCACAAGCCCTTCCTGTGCACAGAGTGTGGCAAGAGCTACAGTTCAGAGGAGAGCTTCAAGGCCCACGTGTTGGCCCACCGGGGCCTGCGGCCCTTCCAGTGCACCCAGTGTGACAAGGCTTACTGCACCAAACGGGACTTGCAGGAGCACCGGGTCCTGCACACCGGCCAGCGCCCCTTCTCCTGTGAGCAGTGTGGCAAGGCCTTTGCACGCCGCCCCTCTCTCCGCATTCACAGGAAGATCCACCTGGCCACTGGGACTGGCCCAGCTGGTCCCAAGGGATGCCAGTGTGCCATATGTGGACGCTACCTGGCCAACCCTGGCTCCTTGCGCAACCACATGCGCCTGCACACGGGGGAGCGCCCTTACGCTTGTCCTTACTGCGGCAAGGACTTCCGACAGCAGAGCAACCTGCGCGAGCACCTCCGGCTGCACACAGGAGAGAAGCCCTACAAGTGCCGCTTCTGCGGCGACGCCTTCCCCAAGCTGCCAGAGCTGCGGCGACACCTCATCTCCCACACAGGCGAGGCCCACCTGTGCACCGTGTGCGGCAAGGCGCTGCGGGACCCCCACACGCTGCGTGCTCACGAGCGCTTGCACACAGGCGAGCGCCCTTTCCGCTGTGAGCAGTGCGGCAAGTCCTACACCCTGGCCACGAAGCTGCGGCGCCATCAGAAATCCCACCTGGCTGGCAAGCCCTACAAATGCGAGCTCTGTGGCATGGGCTACACCCTTCCCCAGAGCCTTGCACGCCATGTTCTGACTCACAAGTTGGAAAAAGACCCTCAGGAACTTGCCACTGCAGTGGCCCCGCTTGCTGTGGTTCTACCCCAGGCAGCAAGGAAAGAGCATCAGAGGAAGGCCCGCCAGGAAGAGGTTGCAGCAGAGCCCACCTTGCTCATGGTGGAGGTGCCGGGACCAGCGAATGAGTCTGAGCTGCTGATCACAGCCAGTGGTCACTGCGTTGCTACTTACCCATCTCAAAGCAGCCCCCCAGATCCTGGGGCACATGGGAGGGCCGCTGGACATTTGCCATCAGCAGAGGACATCATTGAAATCACCATCTCCAAGCATGAGGACAAATGCATTATAGTGCAGGATGAGGGCTCACTGAGTGATGTGGTCATCATCCAGGAGGGGGTGGGCTTTGGAGCAGTGGCAGAAGTGGTGGAGGTCGAGACTGGGACCTGACTGACTATCCCAGCCTGCCCTGGCTGATCTTCTGTACTTATTAAAGTGGGGTAAAAAAACCCAACAAAAAACCTAGCTCTTTTGTCTCTCTGTGGTAATAAGGCCCTGCGGCTCAGCCCCAGGCAGAATTAGCAGTCTTGGAGGTGACTGCGTGTGCAGACCCAGGTCTTTTCAGTAGCTGCTCCTTGAAGCTATGAGCCTACACATGGCACAGGCCAGTCCTGGTGCAGGGAAGGCACTGGCTGTTGGTAGAAATCACTTTTTAGAGAAGACGCCCACAGCATTAATGAGCAGTGCTTCTGCTCTGCCTCTGTTAGGCTGTCAGTGGGTCACACGTGCCACTGTGCGAGCACCTCCGGCTGCACACGGGAGAGAAGCCCTACAAGTGCTGCTTCTGCGGTGACGCCTTCCCCAAGCTGCCAGAGCTGCGGCGACACCTCATCTCCCACACAGGCGAGGCCCACCTGTGCACCGTGTGCGGCAAGGCGCTGCGGGACTTCTGTAGGGAAGGCAGGAAAAATCTCAAAGCAGTGGATTTGAACAATGCCTTCCTTTCAAGTTTTCTTTTAATTAATTGTTGCTATTCAAGCACTTTCCTGGGCTTTCACTTTTGGAGCTCAGTAGCACTTCTGATCATTTGAAGGTGATGCTGGTGCCAGACGTTGCTGGGTAGAAGCTTCCCAAGTGTTTACAAGGTGTCGCTTGTGGGTTTTTTGAAGAACATTTTTCAAAATTAGCAAAAGCAAAGTCCTGCCTTGGGGCTAGGGCTGCGTGTTCCTTCTCTACTGTTTTGCTTGCTGTCAGCTTCCTGGCCTTGGGGTGACTGGATGGTCTATCTGAGGACATGGAAGGATAGGTTCGTGTCTCGCTGTGCGAGTAGCATTTTACAGTGTAATTTTCACTGTTGCCAGCCAGCAGACTCCTCACCTCTCCAGGTAAGGGTTCAACAGTTCGTCTGCTCAGATCTTGTCTTTCTCCTCCACGTTCAAGTTGGGTTCATTGACCTGTTCCCCTTGTTTTTCTCACACGCTTGCTTCCTCTCTTACACTTCTTTCCTGCTCCTGCACTAAAAAGATAAAAGACAGCACCACTGCCACTACACCCCAGTATTCCCACTACTCCACCGTCTTCAGTGCTCATCTGCCAGCTGAGGCACGCTGACAGGAACTGGTCCTGTTTCAGGAAGTGCACAGTTCCTGATGCCACGTGAACTTGACCTCATAGGAAGAGACTGAAAAGAGACCCAACAGGTCTTTCAGACCTGCCCACTCTGCACTCCCTTTTTAACCTGTTAAACCTTGCTTTCATTTGCTGCATCTCAGTTTTAGCTGTTCTTGCTCTCTGTCTTGCACCTTTCTAACATCTGCATTTCCCCAAAAGTTTAGTTTAGGGGCTTAAATTCTCTGGGCTCTTTATGCCCACTGCAGAGGAGGAGGGTATATTGTCACCGGGGGATCATCAGTAACACTGTTCCCTTTTGGGGTGCTATGGCTGCAGCAATGTGGCAATCTGAAAAGCTACTCTGTGGTTTCTGCATTTAATTTTTTTCCATAAACTTTTACAACCAGTTTGCGAACAAGGTGCTAGAGTTGGGTCAACGACACTTTGGTGTAAAGCGAGGATGGAAGGTGAATTCACCTAACGAACCTTTGGATGTCCTTATTTTCTTCAAAGTCAGGGGGCAGATGAGCTCAGTCTTTGCCCTCAGAGCTTGGAGACAGACCAGTGGGAACACGGGCGTGTGAGGGAGGCTCATATTTGAAGCTGCAGTGCTTCCTGCTGCTCTCCCCTTGGTGCCAATCCTAACTTGCAGTTTTCAAATATTGACACAGCTGCAAAGTGTTCTCGCTGGAGCTGGGCTCGTGAGCTATGTTTGAAGCATGCGCCCTCTGTCACGGCAGAGTCGGGAGGGAACGGGGAGCAGCTGGGGGAAGGGGAGAATCCAGGCCCCTATTGCTTAATCTGCTGACCTGTGACTGCCTTCTTTATTCTGAGATAACAGGAGAGAAAAAGTAGGAGCAATTAGGAATTAGGAGGTCTTCACAGAATTGTTACTCACCTAACAGTTGATGTGGGTAGGTAGGGGCAGATCTGTGCTGAGCTGCGCGTATCACTCGGCAGCAGGATGAACTCAGCCAGCTAATCCTGACTGAGGAGCCCACAGGTGGCTCCCACTGATGCCACTACCGTGTCTTTGTCTTCATCTTAGAAGCAGCATGTTCTTAGGTGAACAACCTTTTGCCTGACAGCAAAATAATGAATAAAGTTGTTTACTCCTAATAAAATCCCATAATAGCCCTGAAGACTCTGATGCTGGTGAACTTCAACGTAGATGGAATCTGTGCAGTGTGCCATGGCCCAACTAGGTATCTGTCCGATGCTGTACAACTTGATGTTTGCAGCAGCTGAAGGGGTGTCTGGTAATCTAAAGCTATACCCTTTCTTGTGTTACGTCTGATAAAGATATTTTAATTAATACATTATGTGCTCTGAGTGCCCTTCCTACCGGGATCCATAACAAACACTTGCACCAGTGCATTGCACCCGGTGTAGCTGGCAGGACCCTGGTGAGAAAGGCATTGCTGGAAGAAGGAAAGCAAGGAAAAGGATGGGTGCATTACAATGCCAATAATCGTTACGCATCAGGGCAGCAGACACGTGGATGACCTGGCTGGCTGGAGATGTACACCTGCTCCCCTTACAGCATCAGGCAGAAACGCCGGTTTCCTGGCTGGTGGGGCTCCACCATGCTGGCAGGGCTCCACCAGGGCTTCAGCGTGCTGCCGCAATGATCCAGGGTGACAAGTGCACAGGTCTGTTGGATGGTTGGGATCCTTCATGCTGGCGGGGCCTCACCAGGTATCGGGCATGCACATAAACTTCAGTGTTACACCCAAACCTCACACCGTGGCCAGGGTTCAACCCTCGGCCAGCTTGTAAACTGGCTTAAACCTGACCAAGGTGTTGGAATGAAAAGGCAGCAGCAGGCTCCGAGGGAAGGGGATGATTCTCTGGGTCCTGAGGTCCTCCCTACATGGTGGCTCTCCCGTCCTCAGGGACAGGGAACCCCTGGGAGAGGGGGATTTATCCTTTATGATTGCACCCAAAGCGTGAGAGCTGGTGATCAAGCAGTATAACTCACTTCAGGAGCAGACTGAGGAACACCCCAACTACTCAACCAGCAAACTGTACCTGTCATAGAGCAGGCAAAGAAAGGCTCAGGGAAGTAGGCCAAGGGCAAATCCTCTATACTCTGCTCCCTGGAAGGTGGAAAGATAGTTACATATGAAATAAACAATTGCCAAAGGCTTTCTTAACTTAAAAAGAAGAGTCAACTCACAGAGGGAAAGAGATCAAAACTCCCAGCTGTGCTGAAAGCTGGAAGGGTAAAGGTATGAATCTTAACTCTCTTATCCTAAGAAAGAAAATAGCATCCATCACCCATGGCTGAGCGAAGGCAGAAAGAAAATGAAACAATAAAAAGTTGTTTACAGGAACGGTGAATCGATGGAAGAGTTAAATGTTCGAGGGGTGGAAGTCAAAGTCCCCGGAGAGGTGATAGCTGATGCACGCTAACCACTAGAATGGGAGAGAGGAGCCCTAGAAGCACATTACAGAACAAGCAGAGGCTATGAAGTGAAGAGCCAGCATCTTTAATTACTAATATTGTTGTAAGATATCAGAAAGGGCTGGAAAATGTCCCAGGATGTAGTGAAAAATCTGCAATTATAAAGCAAAACCAATGTAAAGAAATAGTTGAAACTTAAGTGATCTTGAGATAAAAGGTTTCAGCAGCTACTGTGAACAACCCAATGGCCCTGGTAGGTGGATTTGTCGTATTTCACAGAGGGAAAGAAGAACAGCAACTGGAAAAGAAGCAGCTAGACATAGTGCCAGAATAGTTGGTTTCAGAAAGGTTGTTTTTTTTTTTAAACAAGTCCTTAAGCAACAGAAGGAATGTAGGAACCAAACCAGAAGTAACGTTAAAGGAAGATGGCATAGGCAAGTATTAGAGGATACTCATAACTGTGTGATAATGAAGCTTAACTGCTATATTCTAGTGTTGCTTAAAGTTAACCCTATATAACGCATGATACCATGGAAGGTGCTAACACCTTTCCTTTAAAGAAAAAACAAAAAGATGGTAAAAATCTATGCATAAATAGATTGACTTAAGCTGCAGCATAAAGGCTCCCTGGTTAACATAAAGAGGAGACAGAGAGAGATATGCAGGAATGAAAACAAAACAAAAAAAAAAAGACTGAGAACATTGGAAGCTGTAATGAAGGGAAATACTCTGGTGATCCATGTAATGAGTTGAGATGAGAAGGTGCAGGCCAGTGCCACACAGATGTACCACTTGGCCACAGCATAAACTTACCTGGCTAATCCCAACCAAGGAGCCTACAGGCTGCAGCCACTTGGCACCTGGTGGTGATGCCACCACCGTGTCCTTGTTTTTATCTTAGAGCGAAGCAGCACATTTTTATGTGAACATCCTTTTGATTGACAGCAGGCATGGCAAAGAGTTGTTTACTTCCAAGAAAATCCTATAAACCCCCTGAGGACCGTGACACTGGTGAACTTCAGAACAGACACACTAACTGTGCAGCGTGGCAGGGGCTGATGCTATGCTGCTTGGGCCGGGTGGCCCAGGAGGCCAGCAGCGCCCCGGCTGGTGTCCCACACGGCGTGGCCAGCGGGGCCGGGGCAGTGCCCGTCCCCCTGCGCTCGGCACGGGTGAGGCCGCCCCTCGAGCCCTGGGCTCAGCTCTGGGCCCCTCACGGCCAGAGGGACACTGAGGGGCTGGAGCGTGTCCAGAGCCGGGCGGGGGCTGGGGGGGCTCAGCCTGGAGAGGAGGGGGCTGGGGGGGCCTGGTCGCTCCCTGCAGCTGCCTGACAGGGGCTGTGGGCAGGGGGGGTCGGTCTCTGCTCCCACGGAACAAGCGACAGGACAAGGGGGAATGGCCCGAGGTTGCACCAGGGGAGGTTTAGATCAGATATGAGGAACAACTCCTTCACAGGAAGGGTGGTCAAGCACTGGAACAGGCTGCCCGGGGAGGTGGTGGATCACCCATCCCTCAAAGTGCCTAAAAACCGCACAGATGTGGCACTTGGGGACACGGGTTAGGGGTGGGCTTGGCAGCGCTGGGGTAACGGTTGGGCTCGATGACCTTAAAGGTCTTTTCCAGCCTCACTGATCCCATGATTCTATGACAGTTGAGCAAGGTCCTCTGCTGGGCTCACACAAATGTGGGGCTGTTTGTACCTTCTCCCACCAGAGGTGCTGCACATGGGGTGGCAGCAGCTCTGACCTCACCACTCTTCAAAACCTGTCTGCACCCTGACACCTCCTTTGTGTCCCTGCCTGCACGCTCCGCCTGAATGCTGCTTCCCCTTGCTAAATAACACGGGGTGTTTCTAGGGTTGTGCCTAATCCTGCCTCCACACGCTTCTCCACTCAGGTTATCTCCACCTGGGACAACCCAGCTGTTCCTAAATGTATCTCTCCAAAGTCCAGGGGTGTGCATGGGTGAGAAAAGGAGATCCTCTTAGATGAGGGAGTAAGCCTCTGCAACTGCTCTTTGTACCAGTGGCCACAGTCATTCCTCAGCCACCCTAATGCTAATATTTGCACTCCTTCTATGGAGACAAACATTACAGATGTATCTGCTGCACGGAGGCACAGCACAAAACATGCTCCCTGCTGGGAGAAAGCTCTTTCGTGCCATGTGGCAATTCCTGAGGCTGCCCCCACCCTGCCCTGCTTTCTTCTGCTGGTTTCTCACCCTGCCAATTTTCTGCTTGCTGTAGGAATCGTTACTTTTCCCAGCTCCAGTAGCCCTTGGTAGTCTTGGCA
The DNA here is from genome assembly GCF_023638135.1 of Falco biarmicus. Lineage (NCBI taxonomy): Eukaryota > Metazoa > Chordata > Aves > Falconiformes > Falconidae > Falco > Falco biarmicus. The sequence continues at coordinate 3,051,375 of NC_079294.1, forward strand.
TGCTAGCTGATGTCATGACATCCAGACTATTCCTGCCTCCCTGTTCCTGAAAACCCTTGTTTTTCTGGCTGGTTTTGGGCGTGCAAGCTCCCTGCTCATCAGAGCTTCTGTTTCCTTTTGGAGGTACTTTTGTACGTTCTACTGGGTGGAAGTAAAAGTGGGAGCCCAAACATCATGCTGCTTCACCCTCTTCCACTCCACTGGGAATTGTAGCGCAGTGGGAAGTATGCACTGCCAATGGCACTGCTGACATAACTGGGAAGAAAATTTAAATTCCGTATGAGCTGTTGCAGGCACCCCTTCTGCTCCCTGGCAGAGGCGAGGGAGATGGGAGAGGCTTAAACTGTGTGTTCTGGTGCCAGAATAGCTGGGCCTGAGCTTGCTGATAGCTGCAGGGAGAAAAGACAACTGGACTCTAGGGGAAAAAGCCAGTGGGGCTTGCAGCTAAAAATAGGAGAAGGACTTGGAACAGCTAAGGAGCTCTCGAAGTCTTGCTGCGTGTGAGGCTACGAGGGTACAGCCTCCGAGAACAGCGTGGCAGGGAGGCAGCGCTGGTGCCAAGAGCTGCAAGGAGCAGAGTGGCAAGGAAGGAAAAGGAGCAGGCTGCTCCGGCTGGGGTGGCTGTGAGCTGGCAGGGACCCCGCCATGCCAACCCATTCTCCCTGTGCCCTGGGACGAGCTTGTCCTCTCTCTCCTCATGCCATCTTCCCTATTACAAAATGGGATGCTAATTTTAGTCCCGTGGAGATCCAGAGACATTTTGCTTGGCTTCCACCAATCAAGAAAGTAAAGGAAGATGCCCTGAAGGGAGGGAGAGATGCCAAGAGAGGAGGGATAAAAGAAGCCTCAGTCCCACTGTCCCTGACACACCACGACCTCTGGAGTCCTCTTTCTTCATTCTGGTTCAATATTAACCCAGCGGGGCTGTGACTCCGCTTATTCTGCTCCCTTCGCATTTCCCCTGCAGCCAGGGCTGTGCAGCATGGCGCGCAACAGAACCAGTGTGCTGCGGGGCTTGCTCTTGTCTAGCCTCCTGCACCTCACGCTGAGCCATGATGGAGGTAAGCCTCACCGGCACCATGGAAAGGACAGTACCAGCGGGTGGCAGGAGGAAGAACAATGGGGTTATTTGTTCCCAGGGGTAAAGCCAGTGGTAGGTTTTCTTGGTAAGGGAGGAGGACCTTCTAAAAGCTTGAAGTTGGGAGCGAAAGGGTGCCAAGAGTGGGGTGAGCATGGGGCTTTCCTGCACAGGAGGAGGCAGCAGCAGCCAGCAGCTGGTGGCAACAGCTCAGTGGATTTTGCGGGTCACCTGGGAGATGGTGGGGAGGGGGAATGTGGCTCAGCCCAGAACCACGTGTGATACAACTGTGGGCCTTTTTGGGCTAGAGTTCCTCAGCTGACCTGGGTGGCTGCAACTCTCCATTGCCTCCCAGCTATACCTTATCTAAACTTGAGGTCATACGCAGCAATGCCCCCTTCCTGCTCACCACCCCTTTTTTCTTATTAGGGCCTCCAATTCATCTGTCTTTTCTTAGCATGAGGTTAGGTCCTCTCTGACCCGCTTCTGTGTAGGGGAAGACCTGTCTACAGGTCTCAGACCACGAAGACAGAACCAAGCTGTACCTATCGGAGTGGTCTGAGGCTGGCAAGACAGAAACACAGTGGCTGGCAGGGAGCAGTAGGAGGCTCCAAGCAAACAAACCTCTACCAAACTGCGTATGAGCAGAGCAGCTTTGCCAAGGATAGCAGAGGATTCCCGTCACTTTTGTTACTGATGCGAGCCCTGACAGATGAATTCTAGAGAGCCTGCTCTGATCATCAGGGGTAGACCTGACGGTGCTTCTCCTCTGCATGGTGCACTGGGGGAGGCTGGGCTGTGGGATCATCATGTCAGCTGCGTGTGATTTTTGGAAACCGAAAGGGGAGACAAAGGGGCCCTCCACTGCAAGCTCCCCTTTGACTGGCAGTGTTCTGACCCAGCAGTTTTCCTGGAAAAGGGGCAGGCACTGTCACTGCTCAAGCGCCCACGACGTGCCAACAAGGGATTTCTGGAAGAGATGCTTAAGGGAAACCTGGAGCGGGAGTGCCTGGAGGAGATATGCAGTTATGAGGAGGCTTTTGAAGCCCTTGAATCCACCGTTCAGACGGTACGTACGGGGGTTCCCAGGAAACATGCCCTTAGCCCATCCCTGTAGTGAGAGACCAGCAGGTCACACACGCAGCCAGGGGCTGGGGTTGTAAGACTCGGTGCTGTGAACCAAATGAGGCTGATGCGTGTGTGCTCCAGGGAGAGCTGAGGCTCCCTTCAGGAGCTTCCTTCTTGGAGCCACTCCAGGGAATGCAGCTCAAAGCTCAGGTTCTTTTCCCTCCCTTTCTATTTTAAGCATGAAACGGAGAGTCTTCCTATCAGTCCTGAACTGCATCATCTACTAGTTCAGCACAGTGCCACATGAATTTGAACCGTCACAGTCTAAGATACTCGCAGAAGAGCTCACTTAGCCACCGAACACTGAGTGCAGGTGCCTCAAGCTCCTTTGAGCTGAAGCTTTTGCACAGTCTGTTCCTTCTTCCGACTTTCAGACTCACTCCCTCCCCTAAAGTTGCTCTGCATCCTTTTGGGATTTGCTCCCAGCTCCAAAGCCAGTATGCATGCTGAATTCCACACCCATAAATACAACAGTAAACAGATAAACAGGAGTTAGGGTTACCTCTGTGAAGTGTTTTTATACATTCACCCCGAGGCTGCGCAGCAGATGTAGATCCAAAGAACTGTGGCCTTCGAAGTTCTAGGTTCAGCTCCTTGGACTTCTGCACTGTCGCCCAGGCTCTGCTTCCTCTGCAGGTCGATGAAGGTTGTAAGCATCTTTGGTCTTTTTAGAAACAGCAATACTCTCTTGATTCCTGGGTCTGATGAATGGGAACATGGTTTTATATCACATTTTTTACTTTGCTGGACCCCGTAGCAATTGATACCGAAACAGAGCGTAATCAGTCTGTTCCATGTGTTGTGATGGGGCGTTCTCCTGCTGGTTTGAATTACAGCAGCTAAGCAAGGTCTGATGTTCTGTGTCTCTTGTTTGTTTGTTTTTTACAGGAAGCATTTTGGTCAAAATACCAAGGTAAGTTGCTTCCAGTCATGCACGTGCTATGCTATCCCTTAGGATGCACTGTCCCATCCTGGAGATGGCTCCCTACCCTCTTATGAGAGCTCACTTTCCAGGACAAAGCACTTGCATTTTGTCCCTAGATGACAAACTAGTTAAAACTAAGATGGTTATTTGGAGTCCTTTCATATAACGTGTTTCTTTTTTCTTATTTTGCTAGTATGTCAGGGCCTGAGAAAGTCCAGGACAGCTCTGAATGCTTGTCTAGAAGGTAAGAAATACACGTTAACCTCTATCTCCAAGATGCAGTGCATGCCAGGAACTTGCTTCCTGCAGAGGTTGTAAGAAAAAATAAAAATAAATCTAAAGTTGGTGGAGGCACCTGATTAGAAAGAAAAACAGCAGCGGGGGTGTGTGTGTGTGTGTGAAGTTTAAAATTCCTATCTTCGCTTTTATTTTCCCACAACCATTTCACAAACAGCCTAACTCCGCCACTGAAACAGCATGGGGTAGATACCTTTCTCCTTGAGCCACAGAGAGGTGTCCCCAAGGCCAACCTCTCTGCCCCGCACCTCCAGCCAAAGCAAAGCACAGAGCCCCAGGGCGAGCTCCCTCTGAGGCAGAAGGGCTCCAGGAGAGCGCCCTTCCCACCCCACAAAGGACGCCGCTGCTCGCGCAGCCTCATACATGCAGCAAAAGTTAAAAGGATTTGTGGGATGGTACCTCTGACCTTGAAAAACGCAACATCCCTGTTCACTGGCCCTGGCTTACACAGTGTTGGTATTTTGACAGGTAACTGCTCTCATGGGCTGGGCCAGAACTATCAGGGGACAATTAGCTACACCAAATCAGGGATTGAATGTCAAGTGTGGACGAGCAAATTTCCACACATACCGAAGTAAGTTTGTCTCCTGCATACCCCGGAAGAGTTCTCCAGGGTATCCTTCCTTCCCAGGCTAACCAGCTGTTCCTCGTAGATTTAATGGCACGGTTTATCCCAACCTCATCGAGAACTACTGCAGGAACCCAGACAACAACTCGGAAGGCCCGTGGTGCTACACTCGAGACCCAACAGTGGAACGGGAGGAGTGTCCCATCCCAGTGTGCGGTATGCCTCAGCGCTGCGTCCCGGCAGGCCCTTCGCTGGCAGGGAACACTGCACTCAGACTGGTACTAGATGTCTCAAGGAAGGGGAGAGGGTAAGGAAAGAGGGATCTTACATGACCAGAGGCCAGATGGAGAAAAGAGGCTGCATCTCAACGGGTAAGGGGGCTGAGGAGGAAAAGTCATTGAGCTGTTCATACGTACACCTTAGCTAAATTCCTCTAATACACTGTTTCTCTAGACTACACTAATCTAGATGTAAATTAGAGCTGGTAACAGCAGTCCTCTGGGATCTACTGCAGTTTTGCCAGTTCAAAAGCACCTCTAATTAGTGACAGCAAGGAGTCATACTGGGTTTTTTTTTGTCTGAATTCCCACCTGTAAGAAAAAAATGCTACAGCTTGTACTTGACTGCCTACCTTAACATCCACTCATACAGAGGGGTGCAGTTTAATACCCACAATCTCAAGAAAAGCGAAAACACCCTTATTATTGCACTTGACAGGCAAGAGAACCTTTCCCCTTACATTTATACCTTCCCACTTTTCCGTAATAGAGAGCTGTCTCCCCTGCGGCTTGGAAGAACTAGTAGAAAGCAGAGAATCTTCTCACAGCAGAAGTTCTTCATGTGGGGATTCTCCCAGAGCACAAGGAGAAGGCAGCCTGGGGCCAAATGACTGCCACAAAGCAGATTATCTGGTGCCCGCTCACTGGGGAAATGCTGCTTGAAGCTTGCAGCCATTCAGACACTTGCAAGAAAAAGTGTGGAAAATCTGGCAGGAATTTTTTTTTTCTTATCATTACATATAGAAACATTGGCAAAAGTTAAATTTGCTATTTAGTAGCACATCATGATAAAAGGCTCCCCCAAATATGGTCTAGTTACACATTTGAGAAAAAGGCATTGGAGGCTCTAATACGGCAGCATCACAATGCCTGAAGTACCTACCCATCCCTTGAGCTGGTTCTCGAAGATACCCCAGAAAGGAATACAATATTGTCCCTTGTATCTTAAAGGGCAAGAAGAAGGGTGAACAGCACCAGCCTCACCTTAACCTCCAGTTGAGAGAGCCATCACCAACACTGCAATACTGTAGAGGGACACCACATGCACGGGAGCATGGTGGGAGCAACAGAACATGATGCCCTGGGGAACTCTAGGTTTTAGTAAAGGGGCTTCGCTGCTGTTTGCTGACAGCACTTCTGAGCCCAAAGCTGTCTTAAATCACAGCTTTCTGTCTTTCCAGGTGAGGAAAGGACAACAGTTGAATTTACCCCACGGGTCACACCACCAGCCCCAGCGGAGCCCTGTGAACAAGAGAAAGGCATGTTTTACACTGGGACCCTCTCTGTCACCGTGACTGGAGCAAAGTGCCTGCCATGGAACTCTGAGAAAGCCAAAGCAGTGCTCCACGGAAAACACATTGATCCAGAGGTGAAGCTGCTAGAGAATTACTGTCGGAACCCAGACGGTGATGACGAGGGTGTCTGGTGCGTCACAGACGAGCCACCCAACTTTGAATACTGCAATCTGCACTACTGCGGTGAGAAGCCTGCATTGGTTTGGGTAGGCACACTTGTGAGGCAGTGGCAAACAAAACCAGCACGTGTGACTGGGGTGAAGTGCTGAGCCTGGGAGGCACAGACGAGGTGGTATGTGCACCATGCATGGGGAAGTCCTGTTTGTCCAAATACCACACATACGCACCTGCCGTACATGTATAGAGGTGTTAATAGCTCTCAGGTGCTCTCCCTAAAAACTCCCAATGGTGGACAAGGGGCATTAAAAAGAGCAGTGGTTTTAAAACATCACACACACAATGCATCTGAAGGAATGGAAAGGAACATTTACATTGCTGATGATTATGGAAAAATTATGGAAACATATGATAAATACAGAAAAGTAGCTAAGCTTTCTACCATGTTTGTCTTTCTGTCTCTCTCAGACAGCTCGCTAGAGGATGGGAATGAACAGCTGGAGGGAATATCAGGGCGTACCATCCTTCCTCAAGAGTTCAAAACCTTCTTTGATGACAAAACATTTGGTTCTGGCGAAGCAGGTGAGCAAGAACTCTAGATACAGCATCACACTTTGTAGAAAGGCTGCAGCTTCTTCTCACAGGGCACTCACTGTTCCTCAGAAACACCAGCTTGCCAATGCTGTCAAAAGCACAGGGAGATATTTAAATTCCTTGAAGGACCCTCCAAAGTCAATCTCCAGTTACTTCCTTCCTAGGCTCTTCCAGCTTAGCATGCTGACTGCAGCTGTTTCTCCATTGTGAATCAGGTCAAGTAACAAAGCCAGATTGCCTGTTTTTTCAGACTGTGGCACTCGTCCTTTATTTGAGAAGAAAAAGGTAACAGACAAAAGTGAGAAGGAGCTGCTGGCGTCCTACATCGGAGGCAGAGTTGTCCATGGGGATGACGCAGAAGTTGGCAGCTCCCCCTGGTAAGTTATATCTTTGCATAGTCCTTCATGGGAATTGTGTCTCCCTTCTCTTTGGTTCAAGCAAGGGGAAAAAACGCGGCAGCATGCAGGCGTTATGGTTTCCAATCAAAGCTTCTCCAAGTGGTGGACAGGGCAGTACTGAAATAGCTGAAAAGAAACTCTCGTCGAGCCAAGCACACAACCATCTGGGAAAGTGCGTGCACTGGTGTATTTCACCTTTGCCTCTTCCTCTTTCCTGCTCTGCTGGAGCAGAGGGAAAGAGAAAACCTCTCCAGGTGAAGTAAACAGGGTAAATGCTGACTACATACAAATGGAAGACTTCTGCTAGGAGCCAGTTATGCAGTTGTCTTTGTCAGCATAGTGCAACACTCTTCTCTGCTTATTGCAAATTCTGCTCTTTCTGCATGACACCAAGGTCCATTCAGCCAGCCATGCCCTTAGTCCTGCTAAGTCCTCCTCCCGCCTTGTCTCTCAGGCAGGTGATGCTCTACAAGAAGAGTCCTCAGGAGCTGCTGTGTGGTGCCAGCCTCATCAGTGACAGCTGGATCTTGACTGCTGCTCATTGTCTTTATTATCCACCCTGGGACAAGAACTTAACTACAAACGACATCTTGGTGCGGATTGGCAAGCACATAAGGGCAAAGTAAGAGCCTGGATGGCATGAGAATGAACTAGCCTTCCTCTTGGAGTAATGAGATACGGTGAGGTTGGGCTGTCACTCAGTATCCAAGGAAACATCCATAGCCAATGTCACATGCCTCTACAAAGGGGATCTAATGGAGCTGCTGTTTGCTGCTCTTGCTGATCCTAAAGGTTAAAATGAAGGGGAAAGCAGAGGCATGGAAATTCTAAAGGGGTGCTCCCATGTAAAGACAGTATTGTCTCAGAGGGTACACGGTGCCTGAGAGCATCACGAACCCCAGAAGACTCAGTTGCTAAAGCACAGCAAGGTCTTTCCTTCATGACTCTTTCAGATATGAGAAGGATAAAGAGAAGATTGCTCTGTTGGATAAAATCATCATCCATCCCAAGTACAACTGGAAAGAGAACATGGACCGAGATATTGCACTCATGCACTTGAAGAGGCCCATGATCTTCAGTGACTACATCCATCCTGTCTGCCTGCCTACCAAACAGGTCGTGCAGAGGTGAGGAGACTGTCCCACAGTCCTAAAAACACAGGCGACAAAAGCGTCCTTTGGGCCTTCAAAAAAAAAAAAACAACCCCAGAAAAAGATGCTTTATTTAGGCTATTTGCAGCAAGAGACCCAGGCAGGAGAAAGCTGTTGCAATCCATTTGATTATATTCATGCTTCCTTCCACAGGCTAATGCTGGCAGGTTACAAAGGGCGGGTAACTGGTTGGGGAAACTTGAAAGAAACATGGGCCACTAGCCCAAACAACCTCCCCACGGTTCTGCAACAGCTCAATGTGCCCATTGTAGACCAAAACATCTGCAAGGCATCCACCAAAGTTAAAGTCACTGACAACATGTTCTGTGCAGGTAAGCAGCACTGGAGACACAAGGCCAACTTGTCACAGAAGACAAGGGCTCGGAGCTCCTGGTGGGGCTCAGGCAGCAAGGTTACTTTCTGACAGATTTGCAAATGTCCTCCATAAAGAGTAACTTTCTATGATAAGGATTTTTAGCTCTCAGAAAGCAGGAAGGCTGGAGAACTTACAGCTCTGACTAGTTTCTAACACCGTGCAATGGCAGGCTAACTGAAGGCATGACTCTGCTAGGTATCAGCAACAGCCGTGAGAGAACTGAGCACACATAAAATTATTTTTTCCACCGGTATACAGAACAGTTCAGTGGCTTCCTAAATTAAAGACTGCACACCAGTTAGCCTACACAGTAGCCAAACCACTCCCTCTTCTCTGCTGGCTCATCTCAACCTCTTGGAGCCTGTTCATACTGACACCCACAAGTTCTGTGGCAAGAGGCTCCACAGTGCAGTTACGCACGTGTGAAAAACGTTAGTTCCTCGTGTTAGGTTTCCCAATACATTTGAAGAGGTACACATCTATACTCATAGGAAAAAAAATTCTGTGTCATATGCTATTTTATGGACCCTTTACAGCTCTGTCATTTATCTTCCAAGCTGAGAGGCATTTATTTAATCTTTCCTAATATAGAAGGCATTCTGTACTTGAAAATCCTTGTTGTACTTTCATAAGTCTCTTCTGGCACTATACCCTTTCTGAGGGAGAATGGAAGCAAACACAGAATTCAAGCTACAAAGAGACTAGGGATTTATGTAACCACTTCCATACTTTCTGCTGTATGCTTCATTTGCACAGACTTTACCAGATCCTACACACAAATCTCCAGTGATTTTTGACTGAGTTTGTGTTGCTTACATCTAATAATGCACACAATTGCTTGAGTTAGGGGATGGAAGCCAGTTTGAGGATACTGACAATACAGTGTTCTTATGGTTTCTTTTTCAAGACAAGATTCTTGAAAAAATAGCCAAGATGCAGACATACAGCAGAAAAGGTGATGGGAAAATGCAAAGACACTAACTCCTGATGAACTAAAGTGAATTCCTACAGTCTTGCTACAAAGAGGAAAGGGAAGACAGACAGTTGGGGAACAGAAAGAACAGAGCCTGCAGAATGACAGGAAGGTGAAAATTAGGATGGCAACGTGTCTCCATAGTAAACAGAAAGAAAGAACAGGGTACATGGAATATTACACACGGAGAAGTTTAAGACAAATGAAGGGCTCAGCAGTGCAAGCTACAGCTGTTGAACACGGTGGCAGCTGACACTGACGGCAATTCTCATGAAAGGAAACTGAATGAGAGCACGGATGGTGGATTCAGGAATGCTGCAAAGACAGAAGCAGAGTTAGTTGTTTATATTACATGTCAAACAGCTAAGGTAACTATTGGGCTTAAATTTAGTAGACAGAAGCAGTAAGCCATCTCATAGTTCTTGGAAAATTTATGCAGCAATACTTCGAGGGAAAGAGACAGCCAACACCAGGCACTCCCCCTGCAGTCAAATGCCCAACCTTCTTCTTGCCTGTAGGTTACAGTCCTGAAGACTCAAAGAGAGGAGATGCCTGTGAAGGTGACAGTGGGGGACCTTTCGTAATGAAGGTATGTTCAAGTTAAGCTCATAAAACATATGGAGCTAGGTTTGTGCTATGCTGAACTTTCTTAATAGTCTAAAAAACCAGCAGCAGACAGACTGCCACGTGGCTGAAGCAAGCCCATCTCGTGCCCAAGCTGCGCAACTGAGACAAACCCTGCAGTCATCCAGCCCCATTCCTGTACTGAGTTCTCAGCGCGTATGGAGATCAGCTACAGAATGTATGAGTGCTGGCCAATTCTCACTTAGAGGTTTAAGACAAAAATGACTCCAACATGCTGTGTCGTCTAGTAGATGCCAGTCTGAATTCCAAACCAGTATCCACCACTAAACAGGCTGGGGCACACTCAAGGCTTAGATCTGAAAGTCTCTTGCTCCTTGTGCTAATCCTATTTTTCTTTGCTTTAGAACCCTGATGACAACCGTTGGTATCAAGTGGGAATAGTTTCATGGGGAGAAGGCTGTGACCGAGATGGCAAATATGGATTTTACACCCATGTATTCCGCCTGAAAAAATGGATGCGAAAAGCCATTGAAAAACACGGGCAATAAAGGAAGCATCTACTTGCTCTCAGTTTTGCTACAGTGCTCCACTTCTTAAAAACATTAGCACAGAAGATCCCAAAGTAAAACAAGTCACATCCTTACAACTCAAAGGAGAGTGTTGTCCCTTGAAAATAAAAGTTCTCAAACCCATCTTCTTCCTTTTGTTCATGCTGAGTTTAGCTGCACTTGAATCTAAGCAGTCACAGTAGCACCAACGGAACGGCATCAGTTGTACCTGCTAATTACCTGTTGTGCTTCAAATTCTCCTCCTGCCTATCAGCTATGATCATCAACAGATTTTAGACCTCAAATGACAGCCTTAAGTCAGTGACAGAAAGCACGATTGTGCCCCCTGGCACCATCCATTTCCTCCCTTCAAGTCAACTCATTTTCCGTTCTAGAAATGGAGCCCAAAACGCATGGGAGAGGATCACTCTGCAGTAACTGTGGCATTACACACAACACCAATAGCAATGTAAAAAGCAAAGCAACTATGACCTGTTTTGGTAAGACAGACATTGTTCTCAGCTACAACAGCAGACAACAATACCAGCACCATGTTCACAAGGTTAGCATCTTAAGAAGTTACAGCTGCCAGCCGTACGCAGTTCATCCTACAGAGAAATATGGGCTTGAATACATTAAGTGGCAGTTCCATTACTATATGGCGGTACCTTTCTACATGGCAGGACATGGCAGGTGGTGCTGGGTCCTCCAAGTGTATCTTCCACCTGCACAGCTTGATGCAGATGGAAGCGCTTTACGCACAGTTACTGTCAAAGGGCCCGCACTGAAAGCATCCTGCACACCACACCCGTTTGGTTAGCTTATACAGCCTGTTTAGGGATCACTCCCAAAAGAAGTTTCAGTTCTTTCATGATCTCCTCTTTAGCAGCAGTTTCTGGACCACTGAGGATCAGCAATTAACACGTTCTTGATTAGCCAATTTGTTCAGCACAATTCTCTCTTAAAATAATGAGATTTGGAAGCTGTCCTTGCTCCCTGTGACACCATATTCCTACAGCTCCTTTCACAGTGCCATCACATCACAGAAACAGGCAACAGTGAAATTTTTTGGTGCTTCCTAAGATATTAAGCAGCAGAGCCACTGTGCTGAGAAAGTGACAGTAGAGGTAACTATCTAAAATTAGGCGGATATAAACAAAGCTATTGATCCATTACTTGTCTGGCCACCTCCCTGAAAATGGCTCATTTGGGAACCAACCCGAAGACAGCCCAATTTGATTGCCCAAAGAAAGCATAACGACCACCTCTCAAAGACATTTGAAGAAAGAAAGCTCGAGAGCTCAAGATCCACAACTGCTTAAAGTCATCAGTAACCACAGTCGCTGGACACTGAAAACGTTTAGCCCTTCTAATATTTAAAAATTTAACCTCACCCTTTCACTGCTATCTAACCATTTGTGAGGTTAGATACCATTTGTGAGCTATCTAACCTCTAAGAAAGGAACGAGGACCATACAGTTTCTGGAGTAAGTCACTGTTAATACTGACTTGTTACAAACAATACAGAGGAATCATTTTCAAAATTCAGTTTAATGTTATTTAAATATTGTCTGGGCTAAAGATTAGGCTTTATTAATTTATGTGCACAAGTTTTAGTTCAGAACTCCCAGGATATTGAGTCCAACCAAACACTACAGAGACACAGGGCAAAAACTCATTCATAGTAAGCAACTCTATCTTCTGCTACTCAATTATTCCTGTATTTCACTTCAATCCAGCTTCAAAATTAAAGAACAGTTGTATGCAGGTTTGCAGGCATTGCTGTTTTAACATCCTGAGCTAAATAACAAACAGCTCTTCAGAACATCTGCTGGACATGGTAAAGGAACATACGGCTTGATTTAAGTGTCAGTAAGTTTTGAAAAGCAGCTAGTAATCGAGAGGTAGCGGCAGTAACGCTAGTGCCAGCCAACACAAACTATTCACAAACAGCCCCAGTTTAAATGTACAAAACCTCAGCACATACCAAGGAGGGCCAAACCTCCACTTGTCATACAGCTCTGTTCCATAAGAAAGTGCATGCCCACTTCAGGTGAGGAAAAGGAGACTTCGACTACCGTATCAAGGCGGTGGAGCAATGAACGGCATCATGTCAATTAACACAGGATGGAGAACGCTCGCAACTCACCTGCTATCACAGCGTACAAACTCACCATAAGCACCAAGCAGTACTGTATCAACTGCAACCCAGCCTAGGGGCCCTGTAAAAGGAAGGTTTCAGCCAATTTGCAGAAGCTCTGGCATAGATCTGCTGTACAGGTACTAATTGAAAGCCACATTTTTACTGTAATCAGGCAAGATAGTTTTGGTAATGGCCCTAATGCAGAGACTGCTGGCCCACAGAGCGAACAACAAAAGCAGCACTTACGTGGAACAGATTGAAATCTAGAGCAGAAGTGTGCTATTTTAAGCCTGCCTGTCCAACTCTTCAATAACTGTTCTAGCTACAGAACAGATGTGCAATTTATGCTTCACAACCAGCTCTCACATGGAAGTGCAGTAGTAAGGTGAAAACGCTTCACCTACCCAGAGATGAAAGGGCTAGAAAGGCTACACAGTGTATGTCTTCATCTTCATACTTACAGCGTCTGAAAAAGGCTAACCAGAAGACATTCTTGCACAAAAAGCAGTGGCTACAGCTTTCCCAGACTAGCACTACCAGGTGTCTTAGTTATACAAATTAGCAGAGTTTGCTGACTTCAGATGTTCAAGAGCAAAAAGAATGTGGTGGTGAGGTCTGCCTGCACAAGGAAGACTGCTTAACCAAATGAGCTCAGGATAAACGAGTCCACTGACTGTACATCACTGCTAATCTATTCTGTATCAACAGCAGCAGGCCCCCTCAAAGAAAGCATTTGTACACCAATGCGACTATGCTTAATCTGGGTAAAGGCATTACAAAGACTAGATAACGTAAAATAAGCATTTCAGCAAACTAAATATTCTCAACTTACTCTCAAGTTACAGAAACGTATTCCAAAACAAAAAAACAACTATATGAAAAATACACTACTGCTCATAGAAGGAAGAGTGCAAAGTCTCAGGATTGCACCCACAGATAGTATATATTCACTCATCTTCCTTACAATATACCCAAACCCCAAGGTTCATGTCAAGAATAGCTTAGTTCAGTTTCTAGATGCCCAGTCACTAACATTCAGGAATAGAGAGTGACCTCTCTAACCAGCAGTCACTGCTGTTCCTACAGAGGCTGGTATAGTTAATGCAAACTTTATTTACAAAAGACACTTAAATTAGTTACTTCATGCCATGTGTCCATACAGAATCAACAGTTCAAGGATTACATGGAGAAGAATTCACAAAATTAAAAGCGGTATCACTAGAGATCTTCTAAGAGTTAAGAACTAGGAAAAGATCTTAAAGACAATTTTACAAATTAAAAAAAACCCCAAGTTATGAGAAACTAGTCTGAACAAGAGGATGGTTGTTTACAGGTCTGTACACTAAAACTAATACACAGACAGCCTTCTATTGTCAAAGAGATGCTCACTGAGAAGCAAAGTATGTACAAATACTTGTGCCACAATGACTCAACCCCCCAAAATCCACTGTATTATACATAAACCAGTTTGTATACATTAGGCCTAAATGAGGCCATTTAACTATGAAGACTTCTAGTTTAGTAAACTAAAGCTGAAGACAGCCCAAGCAACAGTGATGCTGTCTCGCACCCCTATTTGCGACTGCTTTTTATTCTCTCCAATCTTTTTTTCAAGTCATCAATATTAGCTGCTGCAGAAGAGGGTGAAGCCAGGGTAGTTCCAATGCCAGAGGAATGAGTCTGATTGGAGTCCAGGTCCAGATGTTGGTATTGCTCCCGTGATTCACGGAGCTGGGAGAGCTTACTGTGAAGCATATCTGTAGAAGATGCAACTGTAGGGAGTGCTGGTTTAGAGAGCAGAGACGTAAGAGGTGGTCTGTCTTCCTGCTACAGGGGAGGAAAGTGAAGTGTTAAGACAGCGGCAAAAGCCATGTAAGAAGTACAAACCATAATCAATGGCTTTTCATCTTCACAGGAAACACTAAGAACAGAGGAAAGGGAAGGAGCAATACAACACAGGTAATCTGCAGTGACAGTCAGTTGCCATCAAAGTCGGGACCATGCAAAGCCAACTACAATACTCAATTCCTATCATTTAAGTAGTTTAGCTAGATGGCAGTAGGGACACGAAGGAACTAGTCTTTAAAGACCAAAAATTCACAGCAGACCAGGTTTTACTGAGATGGCCTGCAGCAGTCTTGGACAGTCTAAATTCTAACACCACAAGAGAAAAGTCCATGCCTGCGTGCAGCATCAACAGCCAATGAGTTTTCTGGAAAAATGAGAAAAGGAAACTTGGACTGATTGGCAAGATCCACCTTGCCAAAGACTTAAAACATCAATTCATTGTTCTTTTACCAACTGATACTTCAGTCTGTGTTAATTACCTTGTTACTATCATCTAGGAAACATCTGCCCTCCTCAGAGCTGCGAGCCGGCAGGCAAGTTTTTGTTAAGAGATTAAAACAGCGACATGCCTGGATGACTGCCTAGAGTGAACATCACTTCTCATGTGGCCAAGTGTGAACTTCAGTAATGGGCACTAGATTCCTAACGCGTATCACCAAATTGCTAAAAATTTCAGCCCACAGGTTTCCAATACTAAGCTCATTCAGCATTTCTGTGCCTCAGTATCCACACAGCCAAAATACATAAAGCAAAACATTAAGTCTTCATTTAGCTCTTGTGGTTGTTTCAGAGAATAAAGATCTACAATTTCCACATCATTCAACTCAGAGGTCAATATATGTTAAAGTTTAGAGAACAATAGTTATTTGAACCTTTCTGAGACTCAACTAGGCGACAAAGGAAGATACTAAACCACAAGGCTGTAGAAACAACCTGCATGTACAGCAGCGCTGCAAACTGAGCAGACTGAAACGTAAGGCTACTTGGCTGAGTAATGAGTTTAAAGCCATCCATACCAGGCACGGTGACATGCAGTGAATAGCTAGAGCATGCAGTACAATGAAAAATCATCAATTCCAGCTGGAATCTGTGCCTTTGGCACAGAAAACCCAATCACTTGAATTCTTAGAAAGTGCAAATGAAGTGCTTGGGGGTTCCAAGTGTTGTCAAGTACAATACCTTTGCGTTGTCAAGGCCACAACGCTGCCTGAGGATTTTTAATCTTTCCAAGTAAACTGAAGGCCCCACTTCCTCCCCATTTGTGTTTCCTATAGATGAAGATACAGTGTGGGTAGAAGCAGGAACACATGTTCCTTCCATTTGAGGAGAAATTCCTGAAAGATGAGAGGAAGGGGGGGGGGAAGAAGTAAAAACATTTAAACACATCAAAAAAGTGTAAGCCTTTTGGTCAGTTCCTTGAAATAAGATGCAATGGATGAAGAATCAGCCAACCTATAAATTACCAAGCTATTTCCATTTGCTAGCGTAGTCATATCAGCCCTTTCATTTCCTTGCAAGAGTGACAATTAAAAAACAAGAAAAGAAACTGAGCCATTTAAGAAGTGGCAGCAGAGCAGCTCAAGAAGTAGTGCTGAGGCTGACAGCTGAAGATGACAGTGCGAGGTGGGGGGAAGAGGAAGGTGCTGATGGGGTTCAGCAGTAACCATGATGTCCAACAGATGGAACTCAGCAACTGGCAGGATAGGAAATATTTGGAATCTTCTGTATTTTTTTCCAAGTTTAGTAGTACTTCTGGGCCACTGGTTCTCACCCCTCTTTACCTCTCATTTGGGTAACAAAGCTGTTGCTTCTTCCGATTCAATTGGAAATTGTGATTTCTGAAGGCATGTAGCGATGTTTTTAAAGCCTAGGAAAGGCTTTTACACTATGAAAAAACCCTCTCCATTCTGAAATGAACACCAAGTTCTAAGACTTAGTGGGGACAGGGATTTGTTTTCACTAGTTTACTGCAAGAGTATTTAACATAGATAAAAGGAGAATTAAGAATTAACACTCAAAGCATTTATAATTTAGTCTAAATGAAGCACGGCTGCAAGATGGAACAATATCCTTTATTATATCCAACTTAACTGTTACAGTTAGGGAGGAGGAAAAAAAGAGACAAAGTTCAGGCAGATAAATTCTGTTTTGAAATCTCTGTTGAACTAACATTTTTTGGTTGTACACACTTTTAGGATGAAAATTGTAATTTCCTGTCCTACCTAGTTAGACACATTTAGGAGGTTCTGAAAAAAGCCTTACATCATCTTCCTGTAGTAAGTTACAATACAGGGATAGGAGAAGGAACAGCAGTAGGAGAAAAAGCTAGTGTCACAGGACACTGTGAAACTTAAGAGAAATGAAAGTTAAAAGGTAGCTTTGCTTGACTGTTTCAGTTTTTCTTGTCATCTAATCATTTGTCACCTTCCCTCCCTAATACTGCATTAAATACTCATTTATGCTCATCTACAATGAAAAGTCTCGCTAACGAACTAGAGTGGTTTACAGTAACTTATCCAATTAAAAAACTGATTTATTGGAAAGGGGTCATTACAAAGACTGTTATAGAAACAGTTCAAGTTATTTAAAATAAACCTTTTAATTCAACAGTAAACGATACTACCAAAAAACCTCCTGCACCATTTCAGTAACCAAAAGGTAAAAGGAGAACCTGGCAGCTGCTGGGTTGTAAACGAGCTGTGTACTTTGCAGAAACAACCCCTCATACCAGACACATGAAGCACAGAGCTGATATTCAATCCGCACTACAGGAGATTAATTTGAACCATTTGTTTACAAAGCCTTTCACATTTTCTATATTTAGTGTGACAATGGTTGTAACATCTTTTTTGTGAACAAAAAATGTCTAGTCCCTACAAATGGTACCTCATGAAGCAATACAAGTGCCAAGAAAATAACGTGACTCACTTTGGAAATCCATAAACATCTGCAAATATTAGCGTCTACCAGGGGACCTGTAACTGCTCTCCTTACAGGAAAAATGATTTATGAGAAGCAGAGATATAACATGTACCTGTAGAAGCAGCAATGCGTCCCTTCCCCTCCCGTTCTGTTTCTATCAGCCGGAGGCCCCTTTCCACATAGCTCTGGAAGAACTGCGAGGAGTTTTTCAGGAAGGGCTCAATGTCTGCATCAGAGTATTTCTTTTTGTATTCATACAGCTCTGCCAGACCCTGGGAGGGAAGAGTTCCTGTGTGTTACCATGACTGCTGCATACACCATTTTAATATATCATGTCCTCTTCCTTGCAGGAAGGGAGCACTTACCTCCTTAGTGTTCTCCTTGGAGCCAATTTTCTTAAATATTTCTGCCAAAATATCGTTAACTTTGGCCTTCGAAGCCTTTTCCTCCTAAATAAATGGAGACATCAAACCCAAAGTGAATAAAAATGACAGGAAGCTAGTCAAACCCACAATGTCCTCAAGATCCGCTAGCTGGATACTGAGCTTTCAGGATGAATAAAACCTTGAAGCAATTAGGGGTTTTACATTGCCACTGTTTACACAGAACAAGAATAAGCTTGTAGGACCCTTCCTGAGAAGTCAGTGTTTAAAACCCGTTCTGGGTATGGGTAACTTTTAGTAGGTCAAATGCAGGATCAGGCAGTATAAAACCTATGTTGCACGCCTGAATGTCCTGCAGAATATTTCATCCTAGGACAGGCACAGAATATTCAGGTGGTAACAGAAATACTGTTTCCGCTGTTATGGGAACTTGCAGCCATAAATAGAAGTGAAACTAAAAGAATATTTCCAGTATTAGTTTAGTTGCATGCTGGAAAGGCAATTACTACTTCGTATTCCACAATCACAAAATTGAGCTTGTTCCTTAAATAAACTGCCTTACATTCCCTCTCCCTACTAACACATTTACATTACTTACTATGCGAGAAGCCCCTTTTTCTGTATCCTTATCAGCTTTGTTTCCAGTCTGGTCCATGGAGTGTTTCATTACCCTGCACAGGTGAGCCTCCAGCTCAGATTCATTTTTGTTGTCTATCATTGTTAAATGGTCTAAGATCTAACAGAAGGAAAAAGGGAACATTTTTTTTTAAAAAGGAAAAGCTTTAGAGACTGAATGAACATCCAATTTAAAAAGTATGTGACTAGTGGCTGCTCTGACCTTGGGGCCTTTCAGCTTGCACAGGGTGTGAAGAAGAGTCTTCAGTGTCCTTATAGGAAACTCACTCTTGCACTGCTTCAGCTTCTCTTTGGGAAAGACTTTCATGAAAATGTGGATATCCAACAGAATACGATCCAGATTGATGCTATTAATGGTTTCTGGAAGAAGACGCACCATTCTCCAGAGACACTGGAACGAGAGGCTGACTTAAAGCAACTCAACTCAGGGAAGAAGCATTTAATTACATAAAGTGAAATTATGCAAAACTATCCTCGAACCATTTCACTCTGCTACCACATACAGACACGCACCATGCCTGTCTGCTCAAGCTATATTTGCACTGGTACATACTTTTTCTCTCTAACTAGCTGTAACGTATCCAGATCCTCCTTTAGAGCTGATGCATAAAAGTAGTGCTGACTTCTCTACCAGTAACAGGAGACCAAATGTTTCGCATGAAGGAATTCCAGCAGATAACACATAAGTTATGTGTACACCCACACACAGCCCAAGTTCTTTAGTTTAGCCCCATTAAGAATGTCCAAGTTGTCTTTAAATCATGTCAGTTACAAAAGGCTGTCATATTATAAAAAAAGAACACACACATGCTTCAAATACAGACATTTGCATGTTCACTCTGTCCTTAGGGATGACAAAACACAAGCCAGCTCCAGCCAGGGATTGTTTGAATCTACAGCACGGTGCTGCGCCTAAGCAAGTAAGCCCAGAGGTGACTGCACACTACTATATAGAGTCTGTACTAGTATACACAAGCCTCTAAACTATTAGCAGGTGTTAGGCTCCCTCCTAACATACATGAAAGTCACTACATGTAACATATAATTATAAGATTATTATTGAAAGAATTATAAGAAATCTTTCACCTTACGGTCACTGATATATTAATATATATGTTCTTTCAGCTAAGTTGTTTCAGATAAACAAGCGAGTTCAAAACTTCTACTACAGGCTCACCTTCATGACAAGTTCTGAAAACTTAGGAGAGCTGGCTGTTGCTAGCAGACTATCTTGGAGCAAAACAAGCAGAGCACTAGAAGGAATAATTTTATAATCGTTACTCAAACAAATGGATTCTACAGGCATCATTCTTTGCTTACAGAATAATTAAAACTCAGCTGTTGAGGAACACACAAGAACAGAAGAGAAGCAGCAACTGCACAATTTTTATTCTATACCTCAAGATGTTGGTCTGGTCAGACTTTTCCAGAACTTTCACTACCAAGAGGTTGACTGATCGGATGACCTGCTCACCCTCCTCAAGGTCTTCAACCCGAGAATCCAGCATTAATGTAATAAGACCGTGCATCAGGTCCTTCAGCACACCAGTGGAGGCCTCTCGAGCCAGACTCTCTATCTGAAATAGCTACAAATCGAAAACAGTATTACAGTACTATCGAAACGGCTACAAATCGAAAACAGTTTTCCCGCGCACAATGCTTTACCACAGGGATTTCTCTAGAAAACACTGTCAAACCATCTGACATTCCCCCCCCACACACTCCCCCCAACATTAAACAATAAAAATTCAAATAGGAAGGAAATTATTTCTATTGGGTGACTTTGGAAAATACTTAGGCTGCCAACTCAGCACTCAAAAGGTAAGGAATACTAAAACAGAGCTTAGCAAAAGTGTTAAAGTGGCTGTATTCTGTAGAAGCAATAAAGAGACTTTCTTCGCCTCCCCAGTCCCTCTCAAGAGGCACACTGAACAGACCATTAGCAACAAACTTTTGTAAGTAAGACTCAATAGCAAGCTAACCTAGGTACAGGACAGACATTCCGTTCTCCTGCAATTTCTGCACAAAAATTACCTGCTCTTCACCTTAACTTTTAGGTCAAATCCTTACCGAGATCATGCTCCCAATAATACAGCTGTAAAGTTTGACTATCTCATCTTTGTCTAGCTTCTCATCTGCCATGTGTGTATTGTAGATTAGCCGAAGCTGCATAAATGTAGCGATTAGGAATTGGTCAATGTGGCCAGACATAGCTTCTGCTTTGTCTTCCTGTCTGAGAACCTCATCAATCTAAGATTTAAGAACAAAACATCCAAGTTAAGTCAACATAATGCAAACAGTAAAAACAACTCATTTAAAACTTTCCCACAGGAAAGGTCTTGTCCTGACCAGTCCATTTGGCAAGGCACTTGTACTCTAAGCTTTCACTTGAAATCAGAAGCCACAGACTTCTATTGCTAACCCCAATATAACCAATTATCGATCTTTTAAGAGAACTGCAAGCCTATCCTGTACACAAAATCACAAAACGTGAAATACCACATCACGGATACTAGAATTAACAGCTTCATGAAATCTTCTGGATAAAATACTTCTAAGTAGTTAAAGCCAACCTAGAAACATGTAAAACCTACGAGGCATGACAATTCTTTTGCTGAAGATTTTTGAATTTACATTTAAAAGTTATGTCTCACTGGCTTTTTCAAACTTACAGCACAGCTATTTGACAAAAACCAAAAACACACACTTTTTTTCCCCTTAGCGCTTCTGTGTGGAGTTTATTATTCTAAATAATTCAAGTGGAATTTCGATTGCTAAAGCGAGTCAGATGGCCCCTGTGCACTTAGTTTTGTCACCAGGGAGATCCTGAGCAGAGTCCACGTCACCCGACATGATTGCTCCACCACAGTGCAACTCATCACCCTCGCAAACAAATAGTTTAGTGCAGTGTGATTAGCTGCCACCTTAATTGGCTTACCTGTGCCAGAGCCTGGACGCTTGTATTTATATCACCACTGGCTACTTGGGAAATGACAAAGTTGATGGTAGAAGCTGTGTTACTGTGCATGTCATCAAAGTGTGGGGACACAGCACGGATTCTAAACAGTTGAAGAAAACGACATTTGTTACTCTTTGAAAAGATAGCTCTAAATTACACTGAACTGCTATATTTCAATGAAGGTTTAGAGACAAGGGAAAAGGATTTCATTTGTCACCGAGAATACTCAAGGAAGGAATCATTCCTTTCAACACGTCTGTTGCACTACTTGTAAAGATGCTGGTGATGCATTTACGAACTCAAGATCCTTCTATTATAAAACCACCTAAGCAAAACTCAGGTTTTTCATTAGAAATAACTCCTCCCCAGATTCCAGAACAGTACAACAAGCCATTACTTTGAAATCTCTCTTCCAATTAGCAGACACTATCTTCTCATTTAAACAAGTCTGAATGTAGACACTAGCATGGTCAATTCAGCTTCTCAAAGCAGTTTGAGTAGCCCTGCTGGTTTCACTTAGGGGTTAAAACTAGACTCACTTGGGCTCAGGAATCAAGACAGGCTCAAAGATGTCATCTAGTTTGTGCTGTACAAGTGCTGGCATCTCACATCTGACAGTACTGTTGTCATTTTCAATTTCATCAAGATCCAGCTGAAATTCCCGTGGAACTGCATGTGTTGTCTCCGAGTGACTGCTCATGTTGCGATTTTGGCTATAGAAACCAGGAGAGAGGTCTTTGTTATATCTATGCAACAGGAAAGAGCACTAGCACTAGCATCCACTGGTAGCCCTAGAGCTCTCATAATAGAATAGCATGGATTATGAAGTTCTAATAATCCCCTTTGCCTCTCCCCTAGCCATTAGTGAAACAAGCTTTTGTAGGTCAGAAAAGCAGCTGCTAATTACTTGCCTTCCTAGTTTTTCATATAAACCCACCACCAGACCCCCTCCATCTGTGTTAGGTTCATTCTGAGAGATGCTTAGCACAGTTTAAGTGGTATTAATGGAATGTAACATTGAGGGGGCTTTTTTTTTTTCCTTTTTTGTTTTTTAATTGATGCATAAGTGCATAGCAACCTTGCAAGCTCATCTGAACCGAGGACTCCTAGCATCCCACATGACTTGTGCTGCGTATTAAGATTTTTCAAGGAAATGTTGTAATACGTAGTTCTCAACAGGGACTTTTATTCCAAGATAATGAGCAGGTGGCAAGGAATACAGTTTTGAGCTTTTTGTTGCTGGTACTGTTGGCCCAGGCTCTAGAATTCACACGTGCTCATCCAGTTCTGCGCTATATGTCTGCCCTTACAAGTTAAGAACAGGGTCCAATCAACACCAAGTGTAGTGTAACACATAGGAAGTTCTCCCAATATTTCTAACAGTTGTTTAACATGGAAGTGCCATGTCCCCCTGCAGTGTGATCTATTGTCACCTTGGCAGAAACCTATATTTTTCGTTTCTTTTAAGTCAGAGACCTGTAAATAACCTAGAACTGGCCATGATAAACCTGTCACTCCCAGGAAGGGATGACTAGGATAGAAATTGAAAGATACAAGAGCCTTGCTACCAAGGAGTTAGTGGGCAGTACTTACATCCTATAAGTGCGATACATAATTCTGTCCATGGAGAAGCAGTGAAAAAAGGCACAAGACCATTTAGAGAGATTTCAAGACAGACAAGACAAAAAAAAGTTTCAGACATTTTGTTTTACATTATTCGGCCAATTTTTACAACATGCAAAGATGATGATAGAAACTAAAACAACATTGCCAGACATGATATTAGCACATACATTAAGCAGGCTACAGACCATAATGTATCATTACATACTTGAGTTTGGAGGACATGTCCTCAGCCGGTCCCTTCCGCAGCATGCTAGCGTTAGCACTGATGTTTTGAGTACGCTGAGGTTTCTCCTCTGCCTGTCTCACTGGAGCAGCAGACGGTCTCTTGGCCGACCGTTTTATTCTTTCCTCCAGCATACTCATGTCTTTCTCAGAAAGCTGTAACACACAATGCTTTCACTCAATGAGTTGTATGGATTTTAGAAATCTTGGTCACCTACAGGAGGTATACTACTTATTACTGCAGACCAAAGTTCCTCAATACCAAGGGTAGGAGCTGTCAGTACCACCGTCTAGCAGCAAACTAATAGGGCCACTCTGGACTGCCAGGTGGCTCCTTCAGGAGCTAATTAACCCATACTGACAAGCTGTAATACTGACTACAGCTATTTCTAGCCCACATTATTTCCAAGAAACAAGTAAACTTGAATTCAAACTATGCTACGATCACGTGTTCCCATGTGTTGCTTGCATTGCTGCAAAAACCCCAACCAAACAAAAAATCCCCACCCCCTACCTTTCCATAGCCCCTACTAGGAGCCCAGGCAATGTTTTAACAGTAAGGATGCTGCCACAGAAGCCAGAGTCCTTCTAACAGCTGACCCCTTCAGTGTACTCACAGCTGAACCTGAACTCAGGGTAAGCCAACCCAACACTCCAAGTCATGGCAGTGAAAAGAATCATATTTATCTGCTTTCCTACAGCAGTGAACATAACCAGGAACTATATTTGAGCAGAAGTAGCCATGACAGTTGTGTGGGAAGTACTCTACAGTACCCCTATGATTTGGAAACCTTCCTGAAAAATCATGTTTTGGGACTAGATGGAGCATACCAAAGCTCAGAAAGCCATGATTAGAAGAAACTGAATGGTTCAGGTGCTACAGTTCTATTTAACCTTGAAAATCCAAAAGCAAATGGACTAGGCAACACAGCAGCAGATTGCACTGAACAATACTTCCAATAAGATGGGCATCTAAAATGCTAACGAGAACGCAACATTAATTCTCATGGAGATGATTACCAGAGAAAATAAGAGTCACATTAAATTTCAACATTCAGGAAGCTGGAAAAGAAGGGGAAGGAAAAAAAATAAAAGAAAAATAAAGGCAGCCTTGCTTCCCTGTTCATCACACTCCTTAAAATACCGATTCAATAGCTTTTTATGCAGCATATGCATGATGGCATATAACACAACGCAAAATTCATAAAGGCATTAACATATCCATCATATTCCAATCGGTTTAAGCGCTGCTAGAAACATTACCAAGACCACAAGTTCAGAGAACAGAACATGAAAAAACAGCCTAACAGCTCTCGATTCAAGTAAGAATTCAGTATACTTAATGGTTATGCACAATAATTGTAGACAACACAGCAAACTACCTTTCCACTGCTGGAGACTAGAAGCCAACTTCTGCCACCTTTAACTTTTACTGCATTTTAGATGACACTGCTAAGTATGATTTCCAGAGAACAAAACAGCAGCAATACAAAGCAACAACATACTGACAGAGACCTTCAGCACTAAATGCAATACAACAAAGTGAACCAGACTTCAGCTGCAAAGCAGTGCATGGAGATGGGCATTAAAAAAAAAGCCAAGAGTATTCCATGGAGCCCCAACAACTAGCCTTTCTCAGCCAAATAAGTTACCCAAATACCATCCTGAGTCACAAATGTTACTTGTACAGTCGATTATAAGAGCAAGTTACTCTTTATAAACAATTTAATTGCCATGAAAGTCTGGTTTTTACTCATTTCTTCCAGTTTAGTTTTTCATTCATGAACACCCAGGTTATATACCCCACAATCAGGAATTAACCAACTAACTTTTAGAGTATCTATGGCATAGCAAGTTATTTCCAACATTACAAAATGCTCTTGATGCCAACAGCAAGGTGTACCGTGACCAATCACACGCACTACAGTGTTAATCCCCTACAACAGTGTAAGGATTTGGGGTGTGTGGGGTGTGTGGGGGAGTTAAAAAAAAATAATCTTATTTCCTTTTACACTCACATTTCCAATGAGCTTGAACACTTGGTCGCCATGAACATTGTAGACAGTCACAATGGTGTTCAGGGCAGCATTGCGCACAGTATTGTCCCTATCACCAATATGAGTTGCCATTTCTTTTAAGGCTTTCCCTGGAGTTGGCTGGCATACATTCATGCCATAGGATTCAACCAGACATCCAAGCTCTTCCAGGCATTCTAAAGGAAGAAAATGACACGTACACATTCGGGTTTAAAGCTGCTGGCAAGAGAGCCCTCTCAGTTTTCTGCGTTGCTTGCACACCTTGAACATTCACTGCAGAGAAGTGTCAATCACTATACCGATGATTGATATACACCAGGTGATAGATGGGATAGAATAGTAAACTACAGGTTCAGAATACTTCATGCAGATAGCATCTAAAAGCTGTCAGTCATCCCTATACCCTTCAAATATTTCCCATTACCACATATGAGCAATGTTACAGTTAACTTCACATCTAAGTAGTTTAGACAGTTGAGAGCTTGCAATGCTGTATTACATACATCATTCAACACTCTGGCTGTATCAGGATAAGATATTTTCAAGGTGATTAGGGAGTAGTTTGAACTACAAACACCACGCCACAACTAATTTCTATAATAAAGTTGAGATAGACGTACAGTGTAGAGACATTTATTTCCAAACTCTTGACCAATTCTCTTTGTCTCTTGGATAATAGCCCTGTTACTGTTCTCCCCAGCACTGTTTTCAATGAGACTACAAGCCTACTCAAGGGAAACTCATAATCTGATTGCAAATTAATAGATTGCTTGTCTTTGGAAGACAATAAAACACAAGATGATACTGCTTTAAAATACGATCCTTTAAACACTTAAGCATTTGCATTAAATGCTATACAGGGGTAAATCTCACAATCCACCAAATGTTATTACGCTGGATTTTTCAAGATGCAACCCAAACCAATTTCAAGTACTTTGTAATCGCTCAGTTCATCATGCCATTTCCCACCTGCACGCTGTTTTGAGTTTTTGGATTTTGTCCCCTCCATGACAAAAGTGAACATCTTGCTGGCTGGATAGATGAGACACATCCTATTCAGAATGGCACGTACATCCTTACGGATGACATCTTTTGGTTCTCCTACCTAGTGGAAAAGGTTTTAAAAAAAACAAAACAACAACGGAAAGACATACAGAATATTTTAAACATTCTCATGATACTGTAAGATCAGTCTAAAAAAATTAGGAAAGCCAGAATTATTGTCAATGCAAAATCCTTTCTGGTAAATGGATTTTAAAGGCAAATATGCAATATAGATCATAGAATCATTTAGGTTGGAAAAGACCTTTAAGATCATCAAGTCCAGTGGCTCACCTAACGCTAATAAGTGCGCCATGTCCCCAGGTGCTACATTTACGCATCTTCTCCAGGGATGGCGATTCCACCGCCTCCCTGGACAGCCTGGCCCAGTGCCTGACCACCCTTCCTGTGAAGGAATTGTCCCTCTTACCCAATCTAAACTTCCCCAGTGCAACATGAAGCCATTTCCTCTAGTCTTGTTGCAGGGGTCCTCAAACTACAGCCCACAGGCCAGATACAGCCCCCCAGTGTCCTCAATCCAGCACCCGGTATTTACAGAACTCCCCCGGCTGGGGGTTGGGGGGGAAACCAAGCAGCCGCAGATGACTGCCTGCCATTTCATCCGCGCGCCGGCCCCCTGGTTAAAAAGTTTGAGGACCCCTGTCCTATTGCTTTCTACCTTGGAGAAGAGGCCAAACCCCATCTTGCTACAACCTCCTTTCAGGCAGCTGCAGGGAGCGGCCAGCCCCCCCCAGCCCCCTCCTCTCCAGGCTGAGCCCCCCCAGCCCCCGCCCGGCTCTGGACACGCTCCAGCCCCTCAGTGTCCCTCTGGCCGTGAGGGGCCCAGAGCTGAGCCCAGGGCTCGAGGGGTGGCCTCACCCGTGCCGAGCGCAGGGGGACGGGCACTGCCCCGGCCCCGCTGGCCACGCCGTGTGGGACACCAACCGGGGCACTGCTGGCCTCCTGGGCCACCCGGGCACGCTGCCAGCTCACGTTCACCCAGCTGTCAACCACCCCCCAGGTCCTTTCCCCCCAGGCAGCTTTCCAGCCGCTCTGCCCCAAGCCTGTAGCACTGTGTGGGGTTGTTGTATCCCACATGCAGGACCCTGCACTGAGCCGTGCTCCCCTCATACAGCTGGCCTCAGCCCATCGATCGAGCCTGTCCAGATCCCTCTGCAGAGCCCTTCACACCCTCCAGCAGATCAATACTGCCCATCACCTTGGAGTTATCTGCAAACTTACTTGATTCCCCTCATCCAGACCACTGATAGAGATATCATATACAACTGACCCCAGTATGGAGTCCTGGGGAACACCACTTACGATCAGTCACCCACTGGATTTAACAGCATTCACAGTATATTTGGAATGAACATATTAAAGCGTTTCATAGTATCTGGCTATATTCTTTGTGAAAATTAAGGCTAGTTTCTGTACAATGAACTGTACCTTTAGGATAAGATAAGGGATGAAAGAGGAAGCTTCGTTTTCAGTAAGGTGATACTCTTCTTGACTCAGCAAACTGAAAAGCAATTTGAGGTACTCAAGTGCTTTCATTAAAACACTTGTGTTTGTATCAAAGAACCGCAGGGTAAGCCATTTTAAGATCAGATCCAGACAGCTGATGACTCCATCTTTTTCACTCTCCAAGTGCTTGAAGAAAAAAATAAAAAAATAAAGTAAAATAAAGGAGGTTGTGCAAAAGGAAAACACACTGTTCAAGAAAAGAACAGATTATAAGGGAAAGTTATGCTTGGTAAGATGGTCTACATTTATTGGTTGATTCTTAGAATCGTAGGTACTCACTTTTAACTTATACAGTTTCCCAAAATTCTAAGAGAAGTCTCCGGTGAGGAAATCTTCCCTTCTCCCAACAACATTAACATCCAACTTCATAATTCCTCTGAAAATTATTTCTATATATATGTTAAGGTTTCAACTTCACAGAACAATGACCCCTGACTCTTCAGAAAATTCCTATTCTATTTCAATGCAAGCAAAACCATTCATAGCAGAGAAGAATTCTCTACAATGCCACCTACTACCACAGATCCAAACTCACCTCAATCATAACAGCCAATGCTTTGTTGTGGTGCTGAAAGTCTGCGTGAAACATCTCATCCTGTAGCCATTTGGCCACACAACTGGACATCTGAGTTTTTAGCTGCTCAATATATTCATCACGGGGAGTAGTGAAATTCCACTTCAACACCTGTAAAAGGCAGCATTTGGAACTCAAAGTAAGCAATATCTTTTCTTCCTAATACAATTTACAGACTGCATCTCTTCATTCTGGTTTAAAATCTGTCTTCAAAGTCTTCTCATTTTTAACAAGTAATGGGAAAAATTCAGTGGTGTTTGCTCCCCTTGGCTTACATGAACAATTTTCTTTAAGTGGAGTGGTTATCTTTAGGCCACCATCTTAATTATTATCATTTGAAGCGGTCGTTTCTAAGCTATAGGTAGGCCTATTTACTAGCAAGTTACAACTAACATGCATGTTTCAAGCAATAGAATTTCCCTACAAAAGACAAGCTTCATAAGCAGGCTGTTCAATATAAGTGTCTTAAATACAACGGATCTTAGAACTCTGAAATTAGTCAACTGTTTTCAGTGAGGCCTTGATGATACTTCACAACTGAAGACCATCTCTTGGAAGTTGTAAAAAGGCCTTTGGCTTTTACCAGAGTATACAAAGGCACAAAATTTGTAAATTGGAAGAATACCACCACAGCAAACCAGATATCAGCCTGTGGAAGTCAACTGTAGAACCAGATAATAAATCCAAGGGATAGACAGAGACTAGCACTTCCATGCCATAGCATGTTGTTTAATTCCAAGTTAAACAAAAGAATGCATACAAATGACACTCCTTCAAAACTTGTGAATACATACAGATGTTTCTCACCTTCAGACCTTTCTCATCCTTCATCCTCTGTTCTTTCCCATTTGGGACTATGATAAAAATAGGACCTGATTTATCATCATCTTCCTTCAGATTAGGCTTGCTGAGCACTTTCTTCCCCTGTACACCCTGAAAAAAGCAAGATGTTAACAGGCAACACAAGACGCGTATATGCCTCAGTCCCAGCAACTGCAAGCATCAGATACCAGCCAACCTCATGCTGCCTATGTGTACAACAGCCAGAGAAAAGCTGGAAGAATGACGTTGATTAGAATTTTAAAAGTATGTGCTCTGCTGCTGTGGAAGCAATACCCATGACAGTGTGCACAGCAGTACCCTGTGAAGTAAGACACCACTCTCAACCAGTGTGCTAGTCACCCACACACATCCCTACTAAAATCCAACGTGGTACCCGTTTGATAGATTTGCTCTTTGTCACACTGGTACTGCCTTTGCTGAGGCTTGTGTTACCTTTGGACAGGTTGGTATTGCCCTTGGACATAGCGCTATTAACACCTGACTGCTGTAAATAAGCCACAGAAAAGGCTTTATTGTTATTGTTAGACAGCTACTTACGTCTAAGAGTTACCATTCTAAACCTTTGAATGCTTTCACAGCAAAGGCATTAACTCAAGGTTCAGAGTTTTGACAGAAGAATACACTGACTTCGGCAAATCCTTCAAGGTTTGTTCCATTCATTCCTGCCATGAATCTGAACCCACATCAAACATTCTTGTTACAGTGCTACTTTAGACAATGGAGGCACTGGGACTGTAGAACAATTTGGGGTTTTCTTCTGGTTATACACATCGGACAGACTTGAAAGTTATCAGCAAAAACCATACTGTAACACAAATCAATGGAAAAAACCTAACCACAAATTCAGATGTAATCAGTTTGGATTATTATGCACTTAGAGCATCTTTATTCTCTTTTTGCACTTGTGACTGAGAACATTTTGCCCTTCATACTGTAAAGGAGAGATTAATTTCTTGATACATGGGTTCAAAATTACCATTCAAAGTATAACCTTGGAACTGCAATGGTAAGAATGAATTCTCAACAGCACGAAATCAAGGAAGCCAAGCAGATTTAGAACATCCTGAGCAGCTCACAAGACTTCATCTTTGACAACACAGGCTTTAGTAATTAAATAGGTAATGACAAAAGTAGTGATTAAGTAAGTGATATGGGTACACCTGTCATTTCAGAACTCAGACAAGCATAAAGATTCTCAGTAAAAGCAGTCCCTAGCAAGGGCTGTACTACCAATAATGCATTAACGAACTACACCTATTAACTTCACAGAACTCATTTTATACAAAACAAACCAACATACCTTAGCTTTAGAGGAGGCTCCACCTACTTTGGCTTTTTTAGGATCAGGCTTGGATTCCATGGTATTGGACCCCAAATCTTCAGCAAGCACTGGAGAAACAATAGACCATTTCAAACTACCAACAAGCCCATTTTAGGTTAGTACAGTTTTCCATTCTTAGGACAGAAGAAAAACTGTTCATGAATAAAATATGCTTATCACACAGAGGTCTGAGGATTTTAGACTCATAAAATAAGTTCCTTAAAGTCTATGTTAGCATACGAAGTTTTCATAATTAAGGTCATAAACATTAGCAAATTTGTCATTATCACAACAACTGAAAAATGTATACACATGTATACTGTGCAGACTAATGCCTGCTCAAACTAGGTGCAACTACAGCTCTAGACAAGCTAGCACCAGCAGACAGATAAGACAGGACTGCTTCTTCAAATCACTTGTCCCCTAAACCCATTACCCTCTCTTTTGTATCAGCACAAGCATTGTAGTAGCCCCACAGTAAATTATACTGAGGAAATAGCCCAGAAAAAAATTAAACGTGAGAAGAAAAAAAAATTATATTAGGTTCAAATCAGATTATTATTACCAAAAAACCCACCCCTCTCCAGTCCATGGGTGTTAGCTTCAACACCAAGTAGCTATTTTCAAAGAGCAGCTGACAGATGGTCGTGTGGAAAGGAAAAACCCTCCTACACTGGAAGTTGACTCAACTTCAAGTCAGACCTGAACCACAAACAGAACTCACTAGATGACACAGCCATCTGTAACAGTAACTATACTGAATTCCTCACACCCTGCTAAGTATATTTCTTCCTCTGGCATGTCAAGAAGTTTCAAAACCTACCCTTTCCTCAGTCATTTCCCAGAACATGAGAGGTTACCTGATGCAGGTTGGAATTTGGCTGAAGCTGCTCCCCCTACCACTCTGGAAGATGGTTTAGCAGGGGCTGGTTTGGCTGGCATGTTAACTTTGGCTTTCTCAAGCATGGCCAGTACCTGGTCTTTGGAAGTTGGCTACAGAACAGAAGAAGGAAAAGTATTTTATAAATTTGGAAAGACTAGTGATAGTCATTACTAATACGTGCCACACATGAGGAAAGTTACAGTAGTTTGAAACAAGCTAATCCATTTAGCATCTTTCAGGACATTTATCTCAAGTCATCAATATTTTCAGCTATTTCTGTTCTGAAATAAACCACTTTTGCATTAAGCTTCTTCTGCGAGACCTATAGGAAACAAGTGAGCCAGCAATCTGTTCCGAGTGAGTAGTCCTCTGACATTAACGAAGTGCCTTAATAGAGATTCAGCACTCAAAGGGTCCATAAGATACACCAAATTGCTAGAAGTCATATTAAAGCACGTGTTCAAAGGCATACAGCCAGACAGCAACCGGTATGGAAACTACGTGCAGGTAGATTTCTTCAGAAGAAAAGCAGAGTGAATGAGTGTCAAGCTCCCAGAGCAATAAACCTGTGGTGACAGCAGTCCTTCTGAAGCAGAGAGCTCTAAATCACAGCCTCCTGATACTATTTCCAGCCCCTCTGAGAACATTCAATGCAGACAAACTTAAATGACTCAAGACAGCATATCACGAGATTGTGAATGTGACTTGTTAATATCCACTCATTCAAGGTCACATTACTTATTCTTAGGAACAGAAATACCTTCAGCTTGCTGGTAGCTTTTGCCATCTTTTCAAAGCCAAGATGCATCATAAAGAATGGCAGGGCATCCTGTGCTTTTTTACGCACATCCCCATTTCGATCTTCAAGGCAGGAGTACAGGTGAGGCACACATAAGAGCAGATCAGAAGGAACAGAACGGAGGGTTGGCAGCTTCTCAGCCAGCCAACCAAGAAGCTGAAAGAAAGTTTAAAATACAAGTTTTTGAAGAAGTGCTCATAGTGCTGTGTCAGGCCACAAGAACCTGAATAGTAGTCCTTCACATACCACTACGCAGGTAGGAAAAAACCCCACCACCCCAACCTTTGTTCAGACAAGTATTCTTAAACATCAACTGTCATGTCCATTTAAAAAAAAAATAAATACTGAGTACAGTACATTAATACGCAGCTACCTTAAAACTCTGAGCATGGTGTCTTAAGACTGCAAGGGCTATTTCTTCCTTTTGAAAGTAACAGCAGAATTTCAGCTGCACTTTATTGGCCTCAAACACATTAATGTCTCCACTTCAGTTCTGGTCTTCCTTACCACGTGGTTAATTTGAGGGAAAGCACACTAGCTCTTAAAGCGCTGATCAGAACAGACAATAGTTTCATTTAGGAGGCTTCAAAATCTGAATGACAGCTATCAGGCGGGAATAAAACTTGTTACTGGCTTTCTGAGGTTTCAGTATGAGCACACAATTACTTGTTTACTCACACAATGGTAGCATTGTGTCATTTCAGACTGCATAGATAAACATAGTCCACAGCAGGTAAGGTTATTTTGATTAGGCACATGTAAGGAGAAATTTACTTAACAGAAGCCTACCTCTTGTCTTAGAAAAGGATTTTCTTTTTTGAGCTCCTCAGACAGGTCTTCCCCTTCCAACCACTCTTTCATCCCAGTTTGTTCAGCCCAGGCATTCACAGTTGCTAGTGCAGCAGCACGAACGTTATTCTGTATCAAGAACAAGATTTAAGAAGAATAATTCTAAAGAGGGGTCAGAAGATTACAACAGAAGAGGCAACTGATTCATCCTTTCCATGAAAGGAGAAAGCTTCTACATCACAGGCTTTGAAATCTTTATTTTTATTCACTGCTTGAGAAGTCTAAGATTCAGAAGAATTAAGTTTTAGTGATGGTATCAGAAATCACTGAATCAGACACTATTCTTATCTACCATCATTTTTTAAAAATAAAGTTCAATGAAGAAGGACAAAGGATATCTTAAAAAGCACTTTGTACCTGCTACCATTCATTGATGAGAATTTTGGGAGTTTCCTAACTCTCAAACAAGCTAAAGAATAAGCTTAGTTATTTACGTAATGCTTGAAATAGACTTCACACATTCATAAATCAAGGCAAGTGGGTTATGCAGCCTGTTATTAGGGCACCCTTATTTAGGACAGACACGAGCTAAAGTCAAGTCAGGAAGAGGGGAGCCCTCGAACTCCTACCAGTTTCCACCTTTAGTGTTTTTTTCCAAGCAAAATTTACAACGGCACCCTTTTTTGAAGCAGCTACGTGAAGTTACAAGAAAGCAGATTGAATACTTAACAACCATGGTTCTTCAGAAGATGAGCAGTACTGACATGACTCCATACACATGACACTCCCCTGTAGGCTGAGTCTGAGGCAAGCAGATCATTTAAGACTCATTTAGCTTTAGCATGAATCAGTTTTAAAAGCAAAAGGTAACATCCAGGCATGTATCTAAACAAGAAGGGAGTGTCCTTGCAAGTAACTTGTCCATCTTTAATCTCATTGAGGAAAAGAAACAAATCACGTGCTGCAGGTACATAGATCATCAGCCTCTCTGAAGTGGCCTTGGCTCCCACCACCCAAATTTAATTTGTCTTCCCTCATGGTGCAAGCTGTTGATTTTCCTCAACTACTCGGGGGGGCCACTATTAATATTTCAAAGCAGGGCCCAAAAATGATCCCTCTTCATCTTCAGAAACCCTAGCAACTGAATAAACTGGGTAAAACTTGCAGTACCTCAAAAAAGTGACTACTCTTAATGTCTGAATGAGCGTACAGTCCTCTGTCAGCATCATAGTGCTTACAAGTAGCCCAGTATTATGCATTTTACTAACAGTAAAAGATAAATCACAGTTGGTCTTATCCTTAAACCATGCACTTGGAAGTAAATGGAGCTTGCTGTTTCCTCAAGATGAATAAGAGAAGAATACAACTAAAGAACTGAGATTTTACGTGTTTAAAGACCCTTTAAGAGAAACATTTGAACTAAGTTTTTCTCTAGCCCTAGGACTTGTCCTAGTCCTTCCATTGCTTGGGACAGGTAGATCCAGTTTCTGCTCTTTTTCCTACTCACAGAGTAGACACATCGGAAACTCTGATAATTGCCTGTGACTTCTGGCACAAAACACTGGCATCTTCCCAAGCCTCCTTTCCCCACTGCTTCAGACAACCCTTTCCCATGGTCCCAGCTTAGATTTTGCGTAGCATCTCAATGAGGTCAACACGGACATTACACAAACTTCACTGTCAGTTGCGAGTGTCCCATTTCTACCTACGATTCGAAGGTCTCCTACACTGTGACACAAAGACAACAACGTACACTGGAACCCACACTGACATGATAAAAGAACAGGAGTTCTACAAGTAACTTTATTTATTTATTCACTTTGAACTACTATCCATCTCCCAACAGCAAGTCCAAACAGACATAGCTCAGACAGCGAGTGGCATAAAAGAAAGAGATCGTGACGAGTGTCCTACCTTACTGTCTCCTAGGACTGTGATGACAGGAATGCCCAAATTTTTCACATGCTGTTTGATATTGGGGCCCATTGCTGTTGCTAGCTGCTGAAGAATGCTCAGTGTTTGCTGCACCTGCACATAAACAAAAAGGATTTAAATTAAGTACAGTTACAACGAGTTGTGCAAAGCTCCAACTCACATGGGGAAAAGTAACACTGCTGTACACTTAGGCTTTTACTGTAGAATGCCTACTCAATGATACCCGCTCCAGACTTCAAATCCATCACAAAGATAAAGTTACTTCTATATTCTGAGCAAATTAAAGCTCAACTAAAAATATCTTCAAACAAGGGACACTTCACTTTTCTCACAAGCAGAGTATTATTTAAACTTCTTTTTGGTTAAGATTTATTATATTACATTCAAACTAGAGGTAGATTTTCCCCTTTTTTGAAGGTTTTTTTTTTTTTAAATACAAAGCAAAGAAAACCAAGTATTTACAAAAAGCAGCAAATACATTATCCAGAAATACAGAGTTTACAGTTTTCCAACTGTTGATTTCATGATATTGTAACAGACTGAGTAATAAGCAAGGTTCCATAATCATAAATAGTTTGTCCTAAGTTCTAAGCTGGAAACAGCTGAAACAGGATTTTGAATAACATACCAAGATTTTATTGGAGTCATTGAGACGACTCTTCAAGGCAGCTGGAAGTTCTCCTATGTTTGGCTGTATGAACTTAGCATCATTTATTATGCTTGTCACTTCATCTAGACCTTCCTTCCTGACCTTCCAGGTTTTGTCCCCAATCTTAGACACTAGTTCAGCTGTGATCTTATCACTATAAGAGAAAAAAGGTTAAAAGCCCGTTTTTTTTAAGTTATGTGTCTTTTAGTATTTCAGTGCCTTAACACCACAGATCCCTGCTTAGAAAGCACTTATAAACACAAAGTTTTGAATTGCAGTGAAATTATGTCTTCAGGTTGTAGAATTCAAACGTACCTAATATCTGTTCTTGGCAAGAGATCCACAACATCGTTTCCAACATCCTCCTGTTCCTCTTCCTCACCATCATCCCCACCCCCTACACTATGCCTGGAAATGCCACGAGTCGGGGCTGGTGCTGTCTGCCCTTGCATCTGCAAGAAACACAAAAATCAGAAACAGCTATTTTACAGTTTTTCATTTGACAGTAAAAATAAAAACACTTGCATGGTATAAATGCACTTCTAAAACATTATGCTATTCCGACAAAACCAGAAACTTTTGAAGTTTGTCATCAGAAAAGTGACTATTGACATCGCTAAACATAACGAGTTTGCAGCTGCTTCAGTGAGCCATCTTAAAAAAAAAAATCTGATCCATTTAGAAAAACACAGGCTAGACCACAGCGTTAGTACAGATTCCAGGTACTGAAGTTTCCAAGTAGTTTAATGATACTTAGTAGTAAGACAGCTACACCTCATACCTTTTCAAATTCCGCATCTATCTGGGAGAGAAGGGCTGGCTTCTCATCCTCAAAAAACATTCGCAAAGGAGGTCCCACATAAAGATACATGACTCCCAGCAACGTAATGGCAGAAGTTCTTACAGCCTGCCAGAAAGAGGATAGAAGCATTCAGTCTTCAAATTTAAGGACTGATAATAATTCAGGATTAGAATTATCAATTTACTCACCGGGTTAGTTGCAGCAAGAGCGGTCTTCACGTTACTGATGAAAGCTTTGACATTCAGTCTGGGGGGGGGGGGGGGGGGAGGGGGGGAGGGGGGAGGGGGAAGAGAAAGATATCCCCTGTAAGTAAAATACAACACAGGAAGCACCAACAAGAAACAAAATCATCATAATACACTACAGAAAAAAAACGCGCTGAGAACAGATTCATACAACTACTTTACAAGAAGATATTTGCACTTACGAAATACTATAGAAGGTAGTAGCTATTTAAATAACTGCTGTAAGAGATCGGTTTGGGGAATAGCCTGCTATGAAAAGCAATACAGTAAACAAAGTAATTAATATCAAAGACTGCTATTATTTCCCCCAGAAAGTTTCTTAAACTACATCACCCACACAATTGCTAGGACCCTGAGGGATGAGTCTAGAATAATTTGAAGTACCTGAAGCATGGCTACATAATAAAGGTGAGGGTTTGGTTGGGTTTTTTTGTTAAGTCTGTCTCAGTATCTTCCAGAAAGAGACACAAATGTCACAAAGAAATTTCCAAGAGAAAGAAAGGCAGGTTTAGATCACTGAATCTTCTATACTACCACTGAATTCAATAGAAAACAGATAATCACAGAAGCTTCCTTTGTACAGCCTCAAATGCTGCTGTTCCAGTATCCAATCTACACACAGATCACCCTGATGGAAAACACACACTTTTTAGGGAATTTACTGAAGAGGAGAGCTCATTTTCCAGACTTAATTGATGTTACTATCCACTCAATAGCTGCAAAACAACTTGGACAGGCATAGTAACTGCCCAAGTAACCAAATAAATTAATATTTGAAGTCTTCACTGCTTAGAAATTTTGTTCTCAAGAGTAAACTGCATTACTATGCTTGTCCACATTCAGTTAAGAGACTGGCGTTTGAAAATTAAGGAATGCTACACCTGGTTCTGATGGAGAATCCATTTCTTACCCTCACAGCACAAGACGCTGTAATGACTATTACGCCAGCTAAAACTTCATCCTGTTATCAGCCTCAAATTCTTTCTGAAGGAGAGCAATAAGCATGCTGGTATGTGCTCTTTTGTAGGCTTCAGGGTTTGGTTTTTTAAACCACAAAATACAGTGATCCCCTGGGTGCAGGTGTACCCAAGTAGAAGGAAAGCAACAGACATAAATTTTAAGAAAAATGCTCTTCAGAGAAGGCCAAGCAATGAATAAAGCATCTAGTAGTGTAGTAGCATCTTATTAGTAATGCCAGATACTTTCATTTACACATGCAGAGCTAGAAGAGCACCTCACAGAGGTAGCTCCAGAGTTCAATGAACATTAGTTCAGATGAACTTGCTGTCATCCTCTTCAGACCAATTTGACAATTAGTCCTAGATTAGAAACATTCACGCAAGTTTCTCTCAGCAATTTACTTAAAAGACATACCCAGAAAAGCCAAACTCTTTAATTGCATTTGAAAGCCAGTTCAAAGTTTCTGACTGGTTTTTAGGATTCTTTTGAGAGAAAGCCATAGCCACAACCTGGAATAGAAGAAAGGTAAGTGTAAGTTATTACTGGGAAACCAGGTGACAAAGGACTGTAATAAAGAAGTGAAGACACTTGCAAAAAACACAGGGCATTGCAAATAAACAAACAGCTGGGGTGTACAAGGAAAGTTTGTTGTACCACTGTAGCAGAACACAATTGCAACTGAAGCAAACCAGAAGCTCCTGTAGTACTTAAAGGCAGCCACAGATACCATTATTATGGACATATACCTGCTTTGGCAGTATATCAGCAAAATACTAATTTACTACTTGTTATTTCCCTTTTGGGGGGAACTTCTGTTTAAGTTCTGCCTTTGGAGATGTCTGAGAGCAAACAATGAACTTTCAGGCAACAGAAAAATCAAAGATTTAGGACTTACTCCTCAGACTAAAAGAACACCCCACATAATACTTCCAATTTAATTTACTAGAAGAATACCTTTGCTGCTCACTCACCTGCTCAGCAGTCCATGGTAACTGGCATGCCTCTGCTATTGCCGTCATGGCTTCTTTTGCATTACTCCCACATTTCACATCACCAACCTTGTCTACAAGACCATCTAGCACAACCTGTGCTGAAGTTTTGGAGAAGTTTCCTTTCTGTGCAATCAATGCAACTATATGCAGTTTCATCTGCATCACCTGGAACATCCGTAACAGCAAGGAAGTTATTCATGTCTTCCTGGATTTTAGATTAAATATTTTATTCTATATATTTATAGATGTATGTATTAAAAAGCATGTATTTGTGGGTAAACACAAATGGATACCTAAAATATGTATTTGTGTATATATACAATATTTCTGTACACAAATACACATCTACACATGCTTTATATATAATCGTATTGTCTGTATAGACACAAATACACATTTTTACATCAATAATACTGGTCAGTCATTATCTACTTCTAGAACTTATACATACACATATCCACACACATATATACACATACATACACTTCTAGACATCTTCAAATGCTGTCTCTACGTCTCACTTGTTAGCAGAAATAAAATCTCATTTCAGAGTTTATATTCTCATTGACTACAGATACAAGCGTGGCCATGGCGCCAGGACTGTCATCAGTGACAGACATGCCAGCCTTTCAGGTGGAAATGCAGCTTACATTAAATAGCAAAACCAGACTGTTTGTTACTGAAGGATAATGTATTACCTGAAAATTTGTTTCTTTCCAACCAGGCTTCTTGGCCAGCATTCTTACTAGAGCTTGGCAAGGCATTTCACTTCTCTCCATAAGCTCAACAGCCTAAAGGATAAACAAAAAGGTCACCAGTGGGTCACAAGTGATACAAAACCCAAAACAAACAGAAATTGTCACAACTGTCCTGTAAATATTTTCTTAATACTGAACTAAATGGTAGAAATTCTCAGCATAAGAATTTACCTGAAAAAGCCATACTACAGGACCCACTTTTATGAGGAGCCAATTTTACAGGTACCGAGATACAACATTTATACTACAGCATTCACATTGCAACACTGTATGTTCTTTAACAGGTATCTTTACAATGACTGTCTGCAACCCCAGCCCTGGGAATTTAACATTTAGCTTAAAAAACCAAACACCAAGCAAAAAAAAACAACCCAACAACCAAACAAAAAACCCCAAGCTTTTTTTTTTTCTCCTTTTTTTTTTTTTTCTTCCTTTTTTCAAGATTAAGTATACCGTGCACCTTTCCCACTAGAATGCTGGCTACAAAGAGATTAAGCCTGAATGTAATCTAAATTCACTTGTAGTTAGGCTTATCCATTCCACTGAAAATGTAACATCTTTACACTTGAGTAAAGCTGGCTTCTACAGCAGCACTTCAGCGCAGCCACTCACCATTTATGTCAGTCACCTTTTCCACTAAAATATTAAAACTCAGTTGCAACTGTAATGCTGTAGCAGCATGAACTATTTGCACACCTACAGCTGATGCTTTTTTGAATATGAACTCGTGAAGGTCTTATGATGGATACCATGGGAAGAAAGCCAGGCTTCACATCCAAATGACACACAACGTTTTATTTGCTTGTGACTACATGAAGCATTGGCCACCAGCTGTGAGGACTGCTGGTATTGTCAAACATCAACTATTTGCCAACTGAAGTTTTAGTATTATAATCAATTGCTGCCTAACATGCAATCAGCAGGGACTAACTTGCAA
Source organism: Falco biarmicus (assembly GCF_023638135.1). NCBI lineage: Eukaryota > Metazoa > Chordata > Aves > Falconiformes > Falconidae > Falco > Falco biarmicus. Next base: position 3,091,516 of record NC_079294.1, read on the forward strand.
CCAGTTTTGCAGAGTCATTGCAAAGCTTTTTGTTTAAGCCTAGTTATCATTCAGCCTAAGCTTCAGAATTACTTATTGTTTTAATAATACCTCTATGCATCCTCAATCCACATACTAAAATTTTTGACAAAAGCGTAACTATCTGCATTAAACTAAAAGACTTAGTCCACTATTGTTATGGAATAAGAATCAATTTAAACCATAGAAGTCACCTTTTCCAAGTATTGTTTAATCCATCTGAATTGCTGACCTACCACTGCTACTGGTATGTCTTTTTTTTAAAAAAGTTAACAGGCCTAAAAAGCTGAAGAAATTACTGCTTCCTTTCTCTTCCCCTACCTGCCTCTCTTCTTATCAACAGCTGCAAACTTACCTTCTGGAACTCCTCCATGCAGGCAAGCCTCTCTTTCCAGTTACCACTGTCCAACTGCTGGATACAAGAAGCTGGAAGGACAGCAGCAGCTTTCTCTTCACATACTTCTATCTGCAGATGGATCAGAACAAGGTTAACACTGCACTGCATCCCTGCAGAGGGGGGCAGCAGCCTTAAGGACAGGGAATATACTGGAATGACCCCTAGACTGTGGTGCACTTAGAAAACACGAGAAGTTTTCTGTCGTAGGTTGAAAGATTTGGTATGGGTTATAGTTTAGGGGCCTTACAAATTTAAGAAGCTACTAAATCGTACTGCAACAGAAAAATAATCTCTCAAAAGTATGAGAAATAGTGCAGACAGTCAAAAATAATCCCAAGTAGCCACTATCTACTTATAGAATCAAGCAGGGGTAACAGAAAATGATGTTGCAAATTGTAGATGAAGTCTGAATAAACATTCACAACAACGAATCAGTGCTTGATAAGGGTGGGTGGGAGAAGACTCATCTTCTGCATCCATCTTAGCAAAATTCAGAAGTTTAGTGTATGAAAAATGATAAAAATTTCCTTAGTTTCACTGGTGTCTGTATCACCTTCAGAAGTGTATACTCATTTTCCAATGTATAACTGGCAATATAAACTACATGGAAAGTGTTCATTCTAAGCAACACTCTAAAGATAATGGACAGTCCAAAAAAAGCTTGCAGATACATCAAGCAAAGCTTTAACAGCTTTTTGTTACTTTGACCTACAAACAGCTTAGCTTACCTGGTTCCCTACCAAAAAGATAAGATAGAATTCTCAACTGACACACAGAATTCAATCATTTTCATGAAGTGTAACTTAACATGAATGGCAGAGAACAAGCTCGCGCTAGTTCTAGTTCCTTCAATTACTACTGTATTCCACCTCAGATTTCAATGTAAACTCCAGAATACTGTATTCTCAAGCTTTTAATACCAGACATCTTCAGCAAATTATGCATCCTATATTACATACAAAGTAGTCCTATCATCACCTTTTTCACCTGTTCCTAGCTCAGGGACAACATGATATACCCTGTCATATTAGCACGATTTATTGTTTACTGTTATACATGGCCTCGTACCAACAGCCTGAAGAATAGAATATATCGAACATGTATTTTACCAGTTATGAATTCCATTTATTGAAATGCATTACTTTCCCTTCTCCTAACAAAAAACCCCCATCTTCAGTGAAAAAACCTGTAGTAGCTGAAGAACTGATTAACTAAAGCTACTTATAGAGAGGATTTCATATTTCAGAGAAGAGAATACTCACCGAGAGCTCCGATTCAAATATTTCTTTGGTCTCAGGACCTTTCTTGCCTTTAGCCCCAGTGCCTCCCATACCTGCAGCTGCAGCTGGTTTACCTTTCTTGGGTGGGACCCCTGACTAGAAAAGAAAAGGACAAGTTCACCAAGATCAAACAGGTCTCTAGCTAACCAGATAACCAAAAGAACCATTGGTTTTCTACACTTGCACATTCTAAAGTAAAAAAAAAAAAAAAAAAAAAAAGTCTCTCTCTAGTACCCTAACAGCTGAAGGCAAAGAAACAGTTTTCTGCTACAGCTTATTTAGTTCATATGTTGCTTTCAGACTATGAGGTTTTATAAAACATGTACAGTAACATGGACATGAGACAATGAAAGACAAAACGGGAAAGAATGTATCTATTTGTGAAGGTCTGGGAAATAACGATTTAATCTACATATTCTCCTATGGATATTAATTAAGATACTAAACTTGCAACTGGTGTCTCTTTTCGAGGTCACTAGTATCAACAGAATTTAGAAAATATGATCCATTCTACTATTCACTTCCAGGTTTCTCCAGGTTTCCCACTTGGAGAATCATGGAATCCTTGACATTGGAAAAGACCTTAGAGATCATCAAGTCCAGCCGTTACTCCGGCACTGCCAAGCCCACCCCTAAACCGTGTAATATTATTTTTTTGCAAACTACAAGCACATACCCAAACACCCCAGGTGTATGTTTTTTTTAAATGCCTCCAGGGATGGTAATGCCACCACCTCCCTGGACAGCCTGTATTACAAAGACCACCTATAGTGCTACTTACATCAATTTTTAAAACCAAAATAATCATTTTAAAGTAACACAGGCTAATGATTCAAATTATTTACAGTAACAATTTTAAAAAAACACTGAAGAGAGCAGTTATTGCTAGTTGTAAGAAGAGATGCTGACTTCAGCCAAATGTTCTACTACATCACCACAGAGCACATTAATGTTACAACATCTGAGGTTCCTCTGATGCCTCTAGTGGTCTATCACTATTGCAATATCAAACCCCAGTATTAATACATAAGTGACAAGACAGTCCGTATGATTAAAAAACCTGAGACATCATCAAGTACATTCTGAGAAAGTCTTTGGTTCTTTTTGTTGTTGGGCTCACCTACTCCTACAGAAGGACTGTGGCTCCTCATCGGAAAGAGGCATTCAACAGACCACCTTTGATATTAAATAAGTAAATACTGTGATTGTCAGACAAATCGCTTGGCAATCTATCTTACCTTCACAGCAGGTGCTTTTTTCAGCGGTCCTGGTTTGCTTGCTGCATCTTTTGTTTCTTTGTCTCCACCAGTCCCTGAAAGACCAGGCGCCTTTCCAGTAACAGGCTTGCTTTCTTTTTTCTCAGCAGCAACTCCTGTCTTTTTACCATAAACCAGTTCTACCTTCTCAGCACACTCTTTAATCTGACAAAGAGTTAAGAAAGAGAAGAGAAAAAAAAAAAAAAAAAAAAAAGGAGGGGGAAGGGGAAAAAAAGGCTATTTAGCTACAATTGGATGTACAGCATCACTTCAACAGTAGTGGCTCAAATTTGACCTTTCTGGAAAAAATGTGGAAAGTTTAAGTTGTTTACTTTAAACATTTTGTTATCCCATGTTCCTTACATTAGAGTAAGGTTAACTTATCAGTGGCATTAGCCATCACTGTATTGTTAGAATAATATTCCTAGTTCAAAATGAAGTGTGTTTATACGCATAAAATGCATTAATAGGCTCACTAACATTTACAGATGCTCTGAAGACTAATTCTTAGTACCTTAAATTATAAAATCATCAGTTGACAAACACATCAGCTTATGTAAAAGCAAGAAAACTTTTTTGTTAAGTAAATTTTAATACTAAATCCTGTCTAGTAATACAGATTTAGACCATATGGTTGGGACATAAACCCCTAAAATGTTTCATATAAACAGAGAAAGTGTTCAATAGCAAACAAAATCCCATGAACAGCCAAAAAAACCCCAAAAACATACTACCAAGAAACTCAAAACCACCAAACCTCACAACCCATCTCACAGATAATAAAGCCTTGAAGCCAAACAGATACTTACATAAGAATGAAAAGCTGTAAAGTTAATACATTTTAGGTAGTGGAAGTCAAAGAAAAGATTCTTGATAGTCTAGCAAGAAATAGATACTCAAGATTCCCTGCAACATCAGTAACTTTTCAGTAAAAAATAAATTTTTAAAAATCTGTGCTGACAGTCTTAAGCTACGGCATCATCTTTAATCTTCTCTAGCCCATGATGCATTTTAAATGGATAAATGAAGCATTGTTTACAACATTTATGATGACAAACTCACCCGATCAAGCTTTAATTTGTCTACATCTGCTAAAAAGGGATTCACAGCTTTCTCTCCAGCCACTTTCAGGGCAGTGCCTAATGCTTCAAAACCAGCATCTCTTACTTCAGGAGCAGAATCGTTGATATGCTGCAGAGAAAGACAACCTGTATCATATGACTTACAGCTCATAGCTACACATATTCTTAAATCCATTTTCTGTATATATCCCCTCCCCTTTTTCAAAATCTGCATCTACTACAGAATAATCCTCAACATCCTACTGCAGGAAGGAAAAGGTTGGTGTTCACTTGTTTTTCTATGTACCGATACAGTCTACTGTTTCTCAGAACAGCCAGTTTCCCATCTTTGGATCTTTCACGCCACAAGAAGAAGATAAACATTTATGCTTTAATAGACACTGCAACACCATGGAAGTCTACAAGGAGTTTGAAGTTCTGCAAACCCATTCAAATACCCATTTTTGAAGTTGGGTGTATTTCCCATAACAAGGAAAAGGTTATTTTTCAATGTGAAAAAAGTATATGTCATTATTGTTTACACTGAAAAATGCTCCAGTGTAACTGCAATAATTGATATGAGATGGTATTTTATTCATGGCAGATGATGGGTGGCATTCCAAAAAAGCCCGCTAGAGATGTCTGCAAGAACCAAGCGGTGCAGTGCCCGTAAGTTTAACAGTTGCAAACCACGTTGCTATAAACTGAGTTTTCAGTATCAGAGAAGCTAAACTAATCAGAGTTCCTATCAGAGTTCTGTTTGATACTGAGTATCAATATCAGAGACTAGACTGTTCCCATGACTGAAAGGCATCCTCAAGTTAGACGTCGTAGCACAAAAAACCTCTTTAGTCCTTGCACTACCAGAGGGTCTTTCTCCCAGAACAAGCCAATGCTTCACAAATACAGGGCTCAAGTCAATGCCAGGGAAGTACCAACTCCCGCTTTACCTTGAGAAGTGCAGCACAGAAAGGTTTTAACAGGCTTTTTGGCAGAGTAGAAGGTGTGCAGTGACGGAAGCTTCTTGCAATGAAGAGGGACGTTTGCTGCTTAATTGTTGGGTTTTTGTTGTCCATCACTGCCAACACATCTTCGCTTATGTTCTGCAACGTGGTCTAGTATTGAACACAGAAGTTGTTAGTTTCAGTAAAGAGAAGAGTGAACCAAAATGAGTCCAATGCTCAGACAATGGGAAAAGTGTCACTCTTACTTACTGTAAGAAAGATTGCATCAATGGCCTCCTGCAGGGCCTGCACTACCTGAGGCTTCTTCTCTTTAAATTTCTCCAGGATTGTGGGAACAACCTATGGAAATGGGGGAAAAAAAAAGAAGAAAGTAAATCCAGCAGCCTGGAAGTCTGCTCCCTGGCGTTCTAAAGAGAAGCAAATAATGCAAACATCACTGCTGCCCCCCCCTCCAGGGATACACAACTGCAGTATGAACTAGTTTATTCTAGCCAATCTCCAATATTAAATTAATGCTAGTCAATCTATGTTCAAATACCTATATTTGTTAAATTTCATAGTAAAGCTAAACAAAAGGCAGATATACAAGCCCACATAATTACAGATGAATACTCTGGCTCTACTGGCCTGGAACGCAGAGCAACAGAACAGAAATTAAACAATTTCTCAGTACTGAGTGCTGTGCTCTTGTACTGCAAGAATCTAAGGTAGCACATAACCTGTCCCCTTGTCCCCAGCTTCCTGACAGCACTCAGCGTGGCTCATTAAGAGCTCTCATTTGACCCACAGCTGACAAGACCATGGTTCTAAAGCAACCGGGAGTCTTCCTAGAGCAGTATTTTTCATATCTATCACTCTGAAAAAGCACACCTGACACTGTACTATGCTATACTGGAATTCCACAGCAATTCATACCCAGTCTAGCTGCTCAGGCAGTCACTGCAGAAAAAAATTTAGTACACCTTATCATGTGCCAGTAATACCAGCAGCTCCATTTAAGTATGGTCTCTGTAACAGTAAAAACTTCTGTCAGTGAGCCAGAAACATGCAGAGCTTTTAACTGTGGAAAGCAGGCTATTTTCAAGATGGTCATAAACATAATGCAGTTCACAGTTTGGAAGCAGTCTGATGCCTTACAGAAGTTATAAGCTCTTGCATAATACAAAATAGATCTTTCTACTCAGAAGCTGACTAAGAGATCTCAACCCCTTGCAATACACAGTGACCTAGGCGCAGGTAGTATCCTTTGCCAAGCAGCAACTTGCAAACTCCCTATTCACAAAGAATTTAGCAACAAAACCCCCTCTTTGATTAGAAGAGCACCACTGTCCTGGTTTCAGCTGGGATGAGTTGATTTTCTTCTTAGTAGCTAGTACAGTGCTGTGTTTCGGCTGTGATGTGAGAACAATGTTAATAACCACACTGATGTTTTTTAGTTGTTGCTGGGTGATGTTTATACTAAGTCAAGGACTCCGGTTTCTTGGGCCTTACCAGCCAGAGGGCTGGAGGGGCACGAGAGACTGGGAGGGGACACAGCCAGGACGGGTGACCTGAAGCAGCCAAAGAGGTATTCCATACCATGGGATGGTGTGCTTGGTATAGAAACTTGGAGGGTTGGCTGGGTGGGATCGTTGCTTGGGGACTGGCTGGGCATCAGTCAGCAGGTGGCGAGCAGTCGTACTGTGCATCACTTAGGGGTTTTTTTCCCCCCCCATTGTTCCATCCCAATTATTCTTATCATTATTACTGTTGTTCTTATCTTTTAATTCTGTTTAGATTATTAAATTGTTCTTATCTCAACCCTCGAGTTTTATATTCCTTTCTGATTCTCCTCCCCACCCCCCTGGGTGACAGGGGAGCGAGCAAGCGGCTGCGTGGTGCTTGGTTGCCAGCCAGGGTTAAACCACAACAGTCCTTTTATATAGACCCTCATACATGCTGCTGCAGGTGCTGGACTCCTAAACCCTACAGAGAACAAAGTCATAGAAAGGAGACATCCAAAATCATTAAGTCTCTGTTTTAGAAAATGCTGGCAGCTAGAACAAGTATTTTTTAACGTGAAGTTAAAAGAGGTATCCTATGTGAGAAAAGCAAGGGAGGAAGAAGAGTCAGTCCCAGGCTCCAAAGGCAGTCAACAGAGGTGAAGCTGGGCCACATGCACTCCATTACAGCGAATAGTATGGTTCTGTACTTTATTTCATCACTCTTGTATTAAGATAGACTGCAGACTGTAAAATTAAAGTCCTATATTTAACTAATAGAGTTTATAATAATCCTACAATTCTAGCAACAGCTCTGTTTCATAACACTTCCAATGCCTGCTCTCAGGAGAAGTCTGTATCTTCCTCACTAGTAAATAAATCCAACGAAGTCAAGTGAACTGGTAAAACGAGTGCTGCGATTATGCAATTCATAGCTGCCATTACAGTACTGAAAAATTCATCTTCTCAACACCATCTGCTTGGCAACCATAGAGCTATACTCTTATTTCAGAAGCTTGGCTTTTTCAATACCAACTCTGTATGTATGAGGGTTACCCTTTAACACACAAATCGTGCATGAAGACATGTAAGAATGCTTCTTGTAACTACAGACAGCTTTCAGAACAAAAGAGTTTTCCAAACTGTTGTTCAGAGTTCAGGAGATTTGAATGTTTCTGAAGCAGTGAGATTCAGTAACTCCCCAATTCATCACTAAATGTAACCCTATCAGCAGCCTGACGCTTCAGTTCCCTCTGTCTCTAAGCTCTACCCCCATCATTCTTACTTATCACAAGAAAAATTTAATTGAGCAGCTTAAAGAACATACCAACAGAAGCTTGAGAAACAACTGAGATAACTACAACTGATTAAAACCTCCCTTTTTTTCCAGAGACTGGTTAAGCTTCCCCATATTTCCTGATATTAACTGTTGGTAAGTGTAGAGTAGCAAAGGAGAACAGAGAAGAGCATTAAACCAAATCTCCAGAACAGGTACCAAAAATCTCAGTAGTTTGGCTATTTAAAGCAGACAAAAAGAACCACAAAACCTAGTCAGCAAAAAACCCACCGACAATCCTCCCCCAATATTAAAAAAACCACCATACCAACCTAAAACATACATCATGGAGCTGCTAAGTAGAATTCACATTCAGAAGCTATTTTTTCCACTGTAGCCTACAAATGCATTTCTGTTGGTCTATCTCCAGGATGAGGTAATGTAAATAAAGTTAATTTCATGACAGAGTAATTCAGAGTTGTCTTAGTACAGAAGGCTTACTGTAACAGTGAACTTCACGTTGCTGAATGTGAATAAAAAAAGTTCCTTTTGACCCTAAGCTGCAACTGATCTTGGCAGATGTTTCACTGCTTGCTCCACTAAACAGCAGGTAAGCATTCATAATAATGAATACCAAGGTACAAATAATACCTTTGAGAGATACGAAGGTTTGACAGAAGAAGAAAAAAAAAAAGTCTCCAGCATCGATAAAAACAGAAAAAAGTACATACTCTTACTTACATGCCCTGCATACTGTCCAAATTTCTTTCGGAGGCCAGAAGCTAGTCCAGCAAGGCATTTTGCAGCCAAAGCAACTAACATAACATTTGTATCCTTTCCAATAACCTGAATAGAAAAGCCAAAACAAAAGACCAGAAAAGCTATGTTAAAGGCTGACAAATTCAAGTTTCAGAGACTTGGAAGAATTTCTTAGAATAGTCAGTGGGCCACAGATAGGGTTATTTCCACCACTGTTACAGCTAATAAGTTTCTACTAATGCGTACTACCCCAACTGTAACTTTCAAGTATAATACAAACACATTACAAAAAATACTAAACTACATGCGCACTCTGGGTTTTATTTATTACCTTTTTGAGAACTTTCACCAAGTCTGCATAGTCTCCTGATTCCAGTTTGGGATTTTTCACTAGTACTTCAACAGCCTCTAGAGCTTCTTTCCTTTCTTGCCACTTTTTTGCTTCCTGCAGAGCAAATAATTTACATTCATTTATAAATGTAAACAATTCTAGAGAAGCATACTTGCCACAAACCATAGATTTTAAAACTTAATTCTATCCTGGGAAAGCCAAAGTCTCCCTACACTTCAACATCAATAATTGCAATGAAGTATGAAATACAGTACTTCCCTAGGACATTTCAGCTCCTTAGAATTACAGCTTGCTTTTTGGTAAATCAAAGTGATACTTATTTGTAATAGTCTATACTTTACTTACACTAGTCTGTTATTACCCATGTCACAATAAAGCACATATAGCAGAATGCCAGGAAGTCTAAAGACTTAATAGCTCCACATGTCATACAATTAACTGGTAGTATTTAACTTTATACTTACTATTTTCTCATAGAAGTCTTTGGGAAGCTTGGAAAGAATTTCTACAGCTTCAAGCAACTCATATGCATCTACTTGTGGTACCGCCTCTTCCTCATCATCACCTCCTGGAACCAGAAGAGAGAAATATATGAGCAGAGTGACAAATGAAATTTTGACTACAGCACCACCTAAGGCTCTTTGTTTAAAAAGTACTATTGGCAATTGTGATTTTGCCATTACAAAGGACAGATCTTTCATATAAAGTTTTTGCCCCAGCTGCATTTGCTTGTTGCGTACTGCACCCCACATATTTTGCAACAGTTTGAGTGAAAGTAACTTTATAATTTAATGCATTTCTTCACTAATAATATACCAGTGATATGCTTCCCAATGGAGTTCAGAGATTAAGTAGTTTACCCCCATCTGCATCTCCTCCAGCTGCCTGCTGCTGCTCAAATTTTGCTTTCAACTCCTGTTGGGAACGCAGAAACCTGGTTTGCTTAGGAGCAGCTGATGACACTTTGACCCACTCTTCTTCCAGTTCTTTCAGCTGCCAAAAGGGAAGAGAATCATAATATCAGAGACATTTTGTATGTACCTCAAGACAAACAACGCTTCGTGGAAGGCAATGGAGTTTTGCCATCTCTAAGCCCAGACAGCACTACCTTTCAAGTTCTTTTTTCTCCCACCAAAGAATTGACTTTCCATTCACATTCACTGTTCAGAAGCTTTTGAGCAAGTATATTCACAGAACAGAGTAACATCAACAAAGATATTAATGCAAAAGATTTATGTAAGAACAAACTGTAAAATGGCAAGAATGTGTCCCCTCTGTAAAAACTTTAATTTAAAAATGGCTGAGCATGAAGGAAGATCATCTTGTTACAGTCCTGCTATTATTACACACAAACTACAATGTAACAAACATTTTGAGCGACATTTGATGGGATTATTTTTTTTTTAAAAGCATGCCTTTTTCCAGCAAGCTACTGCTTTCCACCTGAACACAATCAACTGAAGTGGGTAGTAGGGAAGGTTGCAAAATAATTTATAAAGTTTTAAAATACTGGAATGTTCCATCTCCAACAGCAGCATAATTTTCTATCCTACTGTAATGCCACTTCTTGGAATGGAACAGTCACGTCCCGCGTACCACCAAAACCAGTCTGAAGGGCTGTGTAAAGAAAAAATTTCAGGAGAAAACTGAGAAGGAAAATGGTTGACTTGAAGACTTTGAATACAGGTGTCTTTTATAAGGGTAAGCCCTTGAGTTAGGTCTCCAAGAAATACTATTCTACTTCTTAAATCCCCTCCCTCAGCTTCAGTATGATGCTTTCCCCCCACAACTTCAAATATTCAGAGCAACAAAACGTAAGTCACAATTTCTTTACAATAAACAAAGAGGAACTAACGTTTTAGGTAAAGTTATAGGAAGCTAAAAAAATAGCATTGCTGTTACTGAAAAAATCCAGCTTTGACTTTAAGAACACCAAACACAACAGGAATCAGGGAAGGTGAGCATGGAAGCGTTTTCTCCAATGTGTGCATACAGAACTACTTTCTGCCCACCTGAACAGAATTTATGTTCTGCAATGGAGGCCTCAGAGCATCCCTTATCCAACGGTAGATCTCCACAGCAAGGAGTTTAGCTTCATCTCGAACCGCCTTTTCCCGAGACTCGAAGAGTTTTGGCAATACTTTAATAATTGGCTTCAGTGAGATTATTTTTGAACCAAATTCACTGAAAGTTAAAAAACACAGAATAGCATCAGAATCCAGGTAGGAACCAGAGAGTGATCCACAGATAAATAGATAATTTTTTTTTCTAAATAATCTATGAAATTATTCTAGTGCACATTTAGGGATTGTGTCATTTACTTAAATAATTATTATAGCTATTATTTTGTGAAGCTAAGCTACTGTAAAATTTGAAGAATATTTGCCCTATCATAATTACCCTCCACACCCAGCTTGGAATTACAGAAGCAGGCCTCCCTCTGAAATTACTTCAGAGCATTTAATTCAATCTGCTACTTAAATCTGTTCCCTTGCCGGGGGTGAGGGGGAAGAAGAAAGAAAAAGAAAAAAGTGTCCTTAGATCAGAATTTGTATGACCTACTTTTTTTTGTTTTTTAAAAAAAAATCAGAATAGAATCTCCTTTGTCTATCCTTGGAGACAAACTGCAGTAAAAGCATTAGCCACATTTCCACCTGTTAGACCAGATAATTATAGTGAGCCTGGGTCATCTTCACAGAAAACACACATGTTGAAATACATGCTGCTGAAAGGACACAAAACTAGTTTCCCAGCCAGTCACCCTTCCGTCAGCAGATTCTATGTGTTGTTGAACTTCATAATCTAAACTTCCTTTTTCAATCACTGCTGGGTGAAAACAAGAGAACTTTTCATACTCTTAGTAAAGTTAACTGCTATGGTTCTTAGAGTACCTTAAGTCACCACTGAAGCCTTTTTTTTTTTTATTTCAAAGCACTTCTTTTCCTTGAGAATTCTGAATTGACCTTTCCAATCACACTTTTTTATCTGTTTCCCTCCAAATCAAATGCCACATGAAAAAGCTAGTTAAAATGGCAACTCAAGAACTAAAAACTGCATGGTTCACTTCCTAAAAATTCTAGTGCTAAACATTTTATTGTTAAGCCCACTTTGATAAATACGAAGCACTAAAGTCTGCAAGAGGTTCCAGTCTTAGAGAGAACACAATTTAAATGCAGAGTATGAGTGAATGAGTTGCCCAAGATTTTTATTTTTCAACCACGACTCACAAAAGACCATATTAGGAAAAGTGCCTATGCAAATTTTCTAATTCTTATCTAATTCATGTAATATTATCCAATCCATATAACATCACAAGAACAGAAACCTTAGCACAAGATAAAAACCAACAGAAGCTAAACTACTTATGCACTCAAGCTACCCACATGGGTACAACAGACAGATTCGGGTATCAGTGCAGACACCCTGTCAAAGCACAAGACAAGTTTAGGTAGCACAGCTCAGAAGCTGAAGACAAAGGTTAAGTCAATAGGACTACGAAAGAATTTGATTTTGTCATCTCAAAGAAAATAAAGCACTGTATATAAAAAAATAGGCAGATGTGGCACATTTTATAGGTGTGGTTAGTTGAAAGATAAGAATAAGGTTATGCAGGTTTCTAATTACACTGCACTTTAAAAGGACATTTGACTAGATAAGGTTATTTAAAATAGCTAAAATACATTCTTAAATGTGGGACAGTAGTTTCACTTAGCAGAAGTATAGGTCATGTGCTAAGCCCAATGCTTTATTCTGACTTCTATTACAGAAGCCTCAATCAATTAGTTTAACAAGGGCCATCTATACACATGCCTCAGTAAGTTCTCTAAAAAAGATACCTAGCATAAGAGACTCTTCATCTACATAATACAGTTTTCACATGAACTATAGCATTCATAAAAAAGTGTTCTGTCCATTAATACTGAAATTATCTGGTTTTTGTTTTCAAAATATAATTTAATAGACAGTGAATTATATACACACCAAGTATAAGAATTTAATGAAAAGATAGTATATTTCCCTCAACTCAAAGGCAGCAAACATACTTCAAGTGGAACCAAAAGTGATGTTCCAAATCTAATCTTGAAACCAACTACTCCACCTTAATTAAATTGGATGTGATTCTTGGGAAGCATTATTAGTAGGTTGGTTTTTTTTTTTAATAAAGAAATAGTTCCATGGACAATGGAAACTTACTGTGCAATGAGCTTTTTACTTTTTTTTTTTTCTTCTAAACACATACACCATGTACCCAATTAAAGATGCTCACATCAGCGAAGAAAACAGTGGGTTTTTTAAAAAGACTACATTTTAGTTTTCCCATCAGTGATTTTATTTCAGCTGTTCAGAAGAGAAGCTCCACAGTCTGGAACAAGACACACTAATCCTGCCCGTCTTTCAGAGGTCCATTGTGAAAATGGAAGTTTGGTAAACAGTTGCCATGAACTAAAGTGATCCAGATGAGGCTCGTACAACAAAGACACCCCTCACATCTAACAAATCCCATGATGCTCTCAACTGCTGTTGTCAGAAAATATCAGTTCAGTAAAGATACATCCTATTCAACAGTAACAAGGGCCGGCTAAAGCAACAATTTAAGACTCTAAATACTGTTGGAGTGAGGGGAAAAAACCAAAAACCCCAGGAACTAAAAAAACCAAAAGCTTACCTTAATGCTTTCCTCAGTGTCTCTATACATGCTACTATGATTTTTGGGTTTTTGTTGTCCAGACCCTTCAGTAATTCTTCTTGTACTGCCTCCCCTTTCTCGATTTCTATATACATTAGACATATATCTAGACCCAGCTCTTTTGCTCTGGCTTTTGGCTGATTGAACACTTTATTTACAACTCCAGATGCTACTTCTCCTGTTGTCCTGAAAAGATGAGAAAGTGTTACTTTTGGAATGTTTAAGTGAATTAATTAGGCATTCTACACCATTACCCACAGACACAACATCCAGAACATGGATTAAAACTCAGCGAGTCCTCATACAATAGGAACTAAATTTTAAGTTAACTTTGAAGGTAACAACCTTTCGTAAGGGATCACTTCAACCTCTAGATTAATCAAAACAACTCCTGCAGACCAAGTGCTAGTCAACATGTTCCTAATACTGGACTACACCAGACAATGAATAGCAGACATTTTTTCCAAAGTGAATTCATTTATACAGTAGTTAAGGTCCAAAAATAAATGCCATTTCCTGGAATTACATCCGTTACCGTTAACTAACATACAGCACTAGTGCATGATCCTTAGCACAGAATTTCACATCTATTTCAAAGCTCTGAATCAACTAAATCATTTAAATCTCTTTTCAATCAAGGGGTTTGGAAAGTTGTTAGGTTTTTAAACAAAGCTTTGGATCTGTTTGTTTTTTAAGTAAGACACTTACTCATTTCATCAGATCACAAAGTCAGTGGATCAAAGCACTGACCTGGCCCATTAAGTGTTTTTATTTCACCCTCAGGGGTATGGGTTATTTCATGGGCTAGACAACAGTGAAATACTAATAAACATCCTGTGAAGAATCTGGCAGGTATGAAGATTCACATTGGTTAAGTTGGATGCAACAATGCATAAACATCACCACATTTTATTTCACCGATGAATTACACAAATACCTCCCTGGGAAAAAAAAAGGCTCCCTGTACATATAGATTGTTTTAGTCAAACAATAACAGGGATTCCAGTTCACAGCACCTATACCACCAAATTGCTGATTCTCTACCATTTCAGAAATTTTTACTACTGCCTTAAACAGTTTTGGTTTGGTTTTTTTTTTTTTTAACTATTGTAAGCAATTCCTTACAAGCTAACGTGCACACGGAGAAAAGCCTACCACTTAGCAATTGCTCTAGATTAGGAAAGCAATTTCTGCTCCTCAACAGTAAAGATCAGAACTGTTAGTGCCCGCTGTACAATTTATCTGCAGCCTCAGAGACACATTAAACTATTTTAACAGCCTACTAATAGGCAAGAACAGGCTTACTTACTTTCCAGCTATGTGAGCATTTTCAACATAAGCAAGCGCTGCTTCCAGTCCTTTCAACTGAGCCACTGCATTGGAGTCTGTCACAAATTTCTTGATCAATCCAAGATACTTGGACCATTCAGGACTCTTTTCATCATCTATCTTCTGGAAGAGCTTAAGGGCTTCTTCATAACCATTTAATCTAGCTTTCCACAGCTGGAAGCAGATATCAGACATTTAAATGTTATGTTAGTACAATCTTAACTTACCAATCTCAAAGTTCTTCAATCATAGTTGAAAGTGTGCTCATTAAGCTGGCATCTGCAAGATTTCTCTTCAATGACTATATGGAATAACATGCAACAGGACTAAATACTTGTTCTGCTCCTGCCAAAAATTTTCGATAAAGATGCCAGTCTTCCCCACTGCTCTTCGTAAGCTCTAACTACACCACTGATGAGTAGGTGGGAGCCCAACAATCATTTCAGCTACAAATGCGTAATTTCTCCACATGAATGAATGCACTGATCTTTGAGCATACAAGCTTACGCCATGCAAATTGTCACACTACTAATTTCTGCTTAATAAACATTATTCAGCCCCTAAATTGGCTAAAGCTGATGCAGTTTCAGATCTGTTACACACACACTGTGCAGCTGTCCAGATTACCTATGGCGTACTTAGAGTACCACCACAGAATCACCACAGCAGATACACAGCAAGCCAAACCCAAAGACACGAGTACCTTGTGTTCACATTTCTGATCAATGGGCAGTTTCATCCATTCACTGTCGTCCCCCATTGTAATTCAGGTTTTCTCTAATTACAGTAATTCCTGTGGAGATAAGGACAAGTTAGAACACAGGAAAATACATGTCAGGTGCAACCTGCAACATATTGCTACTTAAAAAAACCTCTACAAGGACAATTCTGTACCAAACCTTACTGCTGGTGTGCAACCCAAACTCAAAATTACATTTAGATATGCACTATTAAGACTAGACCACTATTTTGTTAGCCCTGGAAAGCTATCAGAAGCCATTAAAAATTAGAGAGCAGTGCAATTTGTCGTATTTCAGATACTAGAAGTCTCAATCTGTGAAAGTTTTATTAAACCTGGATGGCATGCAGAATATAATCTCATCTAAGCTTGAGGAAGAACATACTATGATTAAGGCGCTAAAACAAAGGGAGTACCCACCAACACTAGAAAACTGACTTACTGACACATGCTTTGAGCAACAGGTGCCATGAATCAGTGTCAAAAATAATTGGATGCTGGTGTAAGGACAGCCATTTAAAAAACTTTACAAACGGCACTACTGAAATGAACACTACCATGAGAGGAACAAAACCCATTTTTGCAAGCTGGCCACTTTATGCCCTAATTCTAATGTACCCAGTGTCAGCAACTGTCAACAAGAGATCAATGTCGTACCACACGACCAGCTGAAATCCTTACTCATTCAAGTTTCCAAGCATTTTCCTCCTCCTGCCGTTCCCTTTTTATTAAAATAGCAATACTGAGCATTAGGGTACAAGAGATGGGACCTCAGGCTCAACGTCCATATCAGACATATTGCACAACTAACCCGACTGCTCAGAGAATAATGAGAGAACACACCTAATGCAGGGAGATCAGCAAAATGAAAATAGCAGAAGCAGTGATGAGGGTTCCCAACATCATTTACACAAACAAAATCAAACCAGAGAAGGAGTAACACATTCCAGCACACCAGCTCAAATGCACAAAGATGATCAAAATTCTAAAAACTGGCCAGCATATACAACAATATATCACTAAAAGCATATCAACGCACAACATCAGCAGAATATTCCTCATGCAAATTCAGCCCATGCCAGCAAAGCTACGTACTTTAAAACCTACAAAGTATTTCACCTACTGGACAGAGGTTCCCTGCAGAAAATAAACCTCTAGAATCAGGAGCATAATTTCACTGAGGGAAGTTAATATAAGCAGGCTCTCCAAAGCCACCTGTCAGCCACACAAGACTAACATACAGCTAACTCGATAGCAGTATTAGGCTAGCTGCGGTCCACAATAACAAGTGTTTTTCTTCCTTCCTGGATTAGTCAGAAGATACCCCCAAAAATAACACACATCCCCCCCAAATAATACAAATAAATAAACAATACAAATAAAAACAAACAAGTAAAAAGCCCTCAGACCCCCACCAGCCACAAACACCCCCCCCACACCAAACTACGCTAAGCTTAGCTTAAGTATTTATAAATTCATACGGATGTTAATATTGCTCTTACTAGAATTGCATAAACCTACTAATTTGCCCAATGGCAATAAAACAAAAGTCAATGTTAGGACAGAAGTTGACTATGCATAGAAACAAGTGCATCCAGGCATTATTATGGTTTGTCCTTCTCATTTCTCAAACAGTGATGTGGGTATTTTTTTCTTGACATCAGCACAGTTGCACAGCAGTACTGAGAAGTTTGCTTTTTAAGCAAAAAAAAAAAAAAAAAGGCAAAAAAAAATTGTTGCGAGAGCCAATGACAAAGACTTAATTAACCCGCAGAACTATAAGCCAAGGAGAATGAAGGGATCGCTCAACTCGTTATGTAAGAAATTATAAGTACACAGAAGCGAGGCTACCTAAAGCTCACGCTACTGAACCGTTTAATTCTGGGACATTATCTTTTTAAATGTACAACTTAAAAAAGCTGGAAAAAAAGCTCTGGTCATACCATTCCTCCATGTCAGGAACTGATAAGAAAAAAGGTACTGTGATCTAAAAGCTACAATGAAAATAAAACTCAAGCTTTAAAATCCCATACCCAAACCAAACAATTTTAAGAGGTCAATAAGGCAAGTAAGTTACTACACCTTTTTGCATCAAAGCCCCACCAGCTTTTTGTTATGAATCTTGCCTTCATCTCTTTAAACACTTCTCTCCACAGCATTCTTTTTCACTGCCCAAACCTCTCATTTGTTCTCTCATCCCCTCTTTCAGCCTACTGAAGGAGAGGGTTCAAAATTAAATGCAAATCAGTCTCCTGATTCAATTTCAATGCATTTTACCTATTTAAAAAACAAAAACAAACAAGCAGCACACACCCAAACAAACAAACAAAACAAGCCACCCCACATGCAAAAGCAAGATGCTCACGGCAAACATGGAGGTGGGGAGTAAAACTGTATCTAGCCCTATGATTTTGATGATTTCTCTCCAAAGGCAAAAATGAAACTACATTCACATTAAAAAGTTCTCCAACAGCTCACCCAGCAAAGGCTGCAGGAACGCCCTAGCGTGAATGCAGTTATAGCAGACTTTCTTCTGTCATTCAGGTCAGTTCTGTAGCCAAGCACCATCAGGAAGGATGCAGCTCTACCAGTACAAGCTGTGTTTGTGTTTGGAATACCCTCAACATCCCATTGTAGAAATAACGGGACACTTCCCCAGTGCGGATGCCGATGAGATAAATAGGTACAGTGGTCTCTTCCCAAACTCATGCATGCCTTTGCCAAGAATAAGCAGCATGAACTTAATAGGAAATAGGTAGTTCCGAATCTTGCTCAGGAACTTGGAGGTAATGCAAGTTCTTACCTGTCTATATCATTTTGTTTAAGAAAGCACAAGGAACCAATGTAAAGACAACAGTTATTCACAAAGAGAACAGAAAAATAAACAAAGCACTAGTGCACCTGCCAGCAGCAGAAACACCAGAAGAAAGAGTTAGAAATCTGTCAGCAGCACAAACTTTCTACTTCAACAATAAAAAGAAACATTTATTTCTCTCCAGAAACCTGCTCTTCCAAGGAAAATCTTACTGTAGGACAGCGACTACCTCACTACAATCCTAAAACCAGCTCAAGCCCTAAAGTCACAAGCAACTCTTATAAAGGCCTGTCCATTGCAAGGCTGACACTGATGTACAAGTATTTTTACCCTTGCACATATACAACAGTTCATTGCTACAAAATGCAGCCTCTTGCTTGTACACTCTAATGGTACCATAAAGAATCTAGAAGAACAGGATCTAGGATTTCCCTTCCCAACATCACGATGTATTCAGCTTGGGGGGGGAACACATGTAACGGGACAGACACAGGGACAGGAGACAGATGACCATAAAACTGTGAATTTTCTCGCTCATTTTTCCCCCCACTCGGTTTAAGTCATTTCCCCTACTATTTTTAGTCTTTAGCATCTACAATAGTTACTTCAATTATAAAATGGGTTAAGTTGCCTTCTGTGCTGAATCTGGCACCTAAAAATAGTGATAAAATTATGTTCTCCCCTCCCCCAATAAACTGTTCTAAAGGGATTTGCAAGTTATCAGAAAGTATTCCTCTGTCACAGAGAGAGAGCTCCTTCTTAAACATCCCATCTTTCCAGCTTCATCACTGCTCACGCCTGTCCTAATGCCAAGATCTTGTACTGTCTACATCTTACTAGAATAAAAGACTGTTGTTTCTCCCTTCAATTAAGTCACTGGGTTCTGTGTGTTAATAGACTATCCTGTATTTTACAAAACACTTTTTTTTTTAAAGAAAATAAATATCTGCAAAGACACGTAAACCTCTAGCCATGACTTCTCAACATCCAAATAGCAAGTAGCATCATTATACAATAATGCAGTTAAATTATGTTATTACTAGTAAAGTTGCAGCAATGAAGTGTTTGACCTACATAGCTTTCTTGCTACCACAACTCAGAACAAACAGATTTCAGTCTTCCAGTAACACTATTCATTTTGGCGGCATCCAGAAAACAAGACCTCTGAAGTGAGTGAACGACCGAAGTAAGTTTTGTGCAAGAGATTTATTATTAACCTGGTCAATACAACATTTCCAAAAGCAGGTCAGCGGACGGATCTGCAATGGAGACAAATAACAAATCCTCCCTGACAGTTCTGGGCAAGACAAGTTCTTATATTATGGAGCAGTGACAAAAATACCATCAAGGAAAGAATAGGGTGTCTTTCAAAGGAAGACCATTCAAAAGCACAAAAATATTTACAAGGCACCACAAATGCAAGAATTTCAAGTGTAAAAGTGAGAATTCCCCACTGAATAGAAGTAAGTTCAGGAAACAAATTTATCAACACATGAAAAGATTATGGGGAAGTGTCAATACATGAAAGTTTGGATTAACCACGCACTGCTCTGAAGAGCTCCTACTCAGCTTCTAAATAAACACTTTCTCTGCTACAATTTTTGAGGGCTGAACAGCATCAACCTTATAGCTTTGTAGTATGGGGTACTGCTAAATAAAATCCTTTCATTGTGAACATCTTGAGATGGAAGCGTTTTATTTTGAAGCATACATTTATCATCTATCACTGTATTTTATTATTAAGTTTCAGCTTTCAGACTCTTCACTACAGAAAATGTGCAATGGCAAACTAGGAAGCCATTTTATGCTAAACAAAAACAGGATTTGTTGATGCTGATTGCCCACTTCTGCCTACTCACTTCCACCCATGGAAGATCACCATGGCACAAGAACAGCACCAAGCATTTTGGTATTTCAAAAGCTTCCCAAAAACTTTAAAGAGTAAGTTCTGAGAAAGCAAGACAGACCTTTTAAACAGAAAATTCTGTTTGAAATGTTCCTATATAGTAGGGCACGTACTTGGAGAGCGTATAGCTGTATGTCATGTTTCAGATTATACTAGACTTCTCAGTAGACAGTTCTCTGTCAGGGCAGCCCACAGTTTTCCTAGCAGAAAGAATTTTAATTTGTTTAATGGCAGTTTTGGGTCATATTTTCTCTGTGGCTCTGAAAAGATAAATTTTCACTGTCTTAGAAGTTTAGCCCAGCCTGGTTTTGGTATTTGCCAGCTAAATCTTCTCATTAGATACAACGTAAAGTAGATCACAAAAAAGGTCGAAAAATTAAATTAACCATAAGATAGTTAAATTTGTATTTTAAACCACACCTAGACACACTGGGTATTTTGAAGAGCACACAAACTTAAGAGCTATAGCCAGTCAGCTAGGTAACGCAATTGCTTTAGTTAAGTTCCACATAATTAAAAGGAAAATTGAAGTCCAGATAATAATCCTGAACTACAGATACCTGCAAAAGCAGCAAAGAGTCAGAAGAACTTTCAGACTGTAAACGTGCTTTCCAGCTTCAGGCTGCATTATCTTTTGATGACAGGCAAAAGAACATTAGAGAGGGTAAAAAAAAATCCACAGAAGATAATTTGCTGCTTAGGCAATAAAAATTTATTAGGATTTTAAAGGCTGGCATTTTCAATTAAAACATTAATTAGAAGTTGCAAGATACACAGACTCTTGAAAAAAAGAAAGCAAGACCTCAGAATAATGAAAAGAAATTGGAGAAACACATGCTAAAAAGGAATTGGCTTGCAGGTTGCAGAGTAGATGGCAGCTGAGAGAAGCTACTGCTTCAGCAGCAATGAAATGGCATTCAAGAGCAGGCAGCATTGCATTCTCTCATGCCTGCTCCAGCTCACACGTCCTAACTAAAGTCAGTGACATCTTAATAGCACAAATGGGAAGTTATCAATACAGGAGATAAATACTTCATTTTTCTGGAAAAATATGTTTTAATACACGGTCTCTGAATATAACTGAGGTCATTCTTTTCCATGCACCTAAAAGTCAGAGAACACAGAATAAACTGACCTTCTGCTACAGCCAAGAGCAAAAGCAACTTCTTACTGCATGGGTAAGCCTGGAGCTATGCCAGTCCTACAGAGCAGAGAGGGGCAAGAGGGAAAAGGGCAACCCGCAGGCAAGTTTGTGTGCACTGACATAATTCTAAAGGTGGGTGGCTGGAAAGAGACAGCTGTGGTGCTTGGGGACACGGGTTGGGGTGGGCTGGTCACTGCTGGGGTAATGGTTGGGCTCGATGATCTCAAAGGGCTTTGCCAACCCCAGTGATGCTATGGTTCTATGTCGGTGGGGCTGTGCTTATTAGCTGCAGGCTCCCCCATCCCTCAAGGTGTTTACAAAGCTTGGGCACGGAAAGCCTCGTGTGCTGTTCTTTAAAAAGACAGCCTGAACGGCTGGTAAAGGCAAGCTCGGGCACAGACATCACACCCCAGGCCCGACCAGCCGCCCCCCTCTCCTCCCCCACGGCAGGGACCCCGCCAGCAGGCAGCACGGCCCTCGGCCCCCGCCCCTTCCAGAAGGGCACCCTCCGCTCCTGCCCACCGCCGCCCCCGCCCGCAGAGCTGGGCCCGGCAGCAGGCCGCGGCCCGGAGCCCGGCGCCGCCCGCCCGGCATTGTTCCCGCCCGCCGCCCCCCCGGGCCCGGGCCCGGACCCGGGCCCCGCTCCGCCGGCCACTCACCCCGAGAGCTCCGGGCCGGCGCGGCGGCGGGCGGGGAGCGGCGGGCGCGAGCGGCGGGGCGGGCCGGGCCGGGCACAGCCCCTCCCGCCGGCGGGCGGGGCTCGGGGCGCCGCGGCCGCACCTGGGCGGGGGGCGGCCGCGCCGGGGCCAGACAAAGGCGGGCAGGGCAGCGCCGGGCTGCCGGCCCCCCGCAGGGCCACCGGGCAGGGCCACCGGAGCGCGGCGGCCGGCCAGCGGCTCGGCCCCGGTGCTCTCCCGCGGCCGGCAGCCCGGTTACCGCTGGGGCAGGGCCGGCTGCGGCCAGCCCGGAGGACACCGTCACCCCGGGCCGCCAGCAGCGCCCGGCCGGCGGGGCGAGGGCCGCGGGAGCCGCCCGCGGAGGTGGGGGTGCGCCAGGCCACGGCCGCAGCGGTGCTGTACTGCCAGGCGCCAGTGCCGGGACGCTGATTCATCGCCCGTCCCTCTGCCCACCGCCTGACGTTTTGGGAGGCTTCTTCTACAGTGACAATGGCAGTTGAAGACGCCGGTATGGTGGAAACTGGGTGTCACTAGTTTCCTCCCGAGAAGAGCACCAAGCCGTATGATGCAAGGCTCTGTTTCTCCAGCCATCTTTTTAGCTAGCTGAAGAAAGAAACCTTTTCCAGGCACTGCAGCACCAGCCACACTCCCCACTGAACAACCCTCCAAGTTACTTGTTCCCCATCTCACCACCCCTTCTGACAGGGAGGCACAGGCATGCACAACGCTTTTGACACCCGACATCACGGCAACCCAGCTGTCAGAGACCCCCTCAACAACGCACCCTGTCAGGTCAAGAGACTCCTTGTTCAAACAAGCCACAGCAACGCTGCCGGTGTGAGGCAATGTTTAATTTAACACAAGGGTACAAGGCTTCCCCGTGTCACGCTTCAGAACTCCGCCCCTACAAGGTGAACCGCTGGAACACTACAACAAAGCATCAGTAACACCCTACTGATATCAGTCCTGGACTACGTTGTCTCACAAGCAAAAAAACAACCGTTCTCTTACTGATGCAAATGGCTTTAATGCCATCCTACTCTGGCAGATGCTTCACAAACCATTTACATTAATAGTTTACAAACAAATTAGCAATACAAGTTTATACATTTCTTTTAAAAGCCAGAAAAGGACTTGCGGCTGGTACCATGGAACACAGGATAGATAGGAAGGAGGGGGTGAGGGGAGGAAAGTACCAGATGATCACTGACCACGATTTTGAAAACATTTAATTAAAAGGTTTACAAGTATTTACACCTCTCAAGGGTCCTTCCAGTCATACATCCTACACAACAAAATCTTCCAAATCAGATACTTAAAATTGACAGTCAGTCATCTCTACTCAACAAAACATTCAGAGCACTTTCTAATTGTACATACTGTTCAAGATGTAAGGAAGTGATCTATAAAAAGGGGCAAACCAGAGGTGTTACAGTTTCTGGGTGACACAATCATGGTAGCAAGAAAAAGAAAACCACTGACCGAAAGAGCTTACAACAGGCCAGGTGAATTTCAGCTGTAAATTTCTCACCTAACACACACAGCAATGCACAAGAGAAACAACATTTAAGGTGACGCTGGAAGTCAGGTTTTCTGAGCTATTAAATGGAATGTGACCTTACTGTTTTAACAGACATCAGTGTGATATTACCAGCCCCACCATGGCAGAGCAGGTTTTCAGAAGCACAGGCCCAGATTACATAACTGGCCCATACCTGGGAAAGGACAAGAGCCAGCATGGAAGTCAAGTCAAACAAAACACAAGTCACACACATACAGAGAATCAGCAATCACATCTCATCACCATGCATTCACTTCTTTACATTACGAGTATCAAACAAGTCTCACATCAGTACAGATTTAAAGCAGTCTGACTAACTCTCATTTCCAGGTTTCATTTATTTTTGTGCAGGTGTCACATAAATAATTTATTCCATAGCAGGCTCCCTGCCAACATTCTCAACTTTTTATTTTCAAGAATTATCTACAATTTGTTTATAACCACTGTACTTGAAAGCCGTTTTTTGTTGATTCTGCTCTATAACTGGCTTGATTGTTGCTTAAAAAGTTTAACCCTATTGCAACTCTTGAAGGCAGGAGAAGGAAAAAAAGAAGGTGCATCTGTAAGTTTTAGATGAGGGAAAGCTACCAAACCCACAAAGTTGGAAGAAAGGCCAAGCCTAAGGCAAGGAAGTCAAACCTAATTCTAATTTTTGCACAACCAACTGATCTGATACTGGACACCAAAAAGTCAAGATTGCAAGAGTAATTTCTACCTATTCATTCTTCTTTCTGACTTGACCCTATCACAAAGTGTTATTAAAAGATTTTTACAAGTTAGAATACTTCAATATTTGAAACTCTCAGCATTTGTAAATATGCATCTTCACGGTTTCAAATTAATAGATTTGTTCACTGAAAGTCTACAGCAATACTTTCTCTGATACACAACTGATAAGGAACGTCTCCCACAGCTGGTAGTCCAACATCCCAACAACTACGCATCCCCTGCTCATTTGCAGAGGGCAACCTTAACAGCACTGTAGTTTAGCAGAAGTACTGCAAGATGCAACACTAAACACAAAATATAGGGGCAAAAAAAGGAAAAATACAGGATAATTTAGATAGATGGTACACAACAAACACAAATCAGTTAGAAAACTGTAGCAAATGATGTTGTAATTATTTTTTTTTTTTTTTTTAGTTTTGTTTTTAGAACATAGTGCAGGTCAGCTTAAGCTGCACAGAAGTTTAATTTCTCAGTCTCTGCTACACAGAGCTTTGGGTCTCTCACTGACCGAAGTCCAAGCTCAAGAGGAAAAACACCCTACATGCTGACCTGAAAGCTACTGTCTTAGGAAGAATCACAAGACAGACTCAAGAACAGAATCAAATGAAAAGGGGAGGGAATGAGGGACACCACGACGACATGGGACCCACATTCCTGTCCAGACTCTCTTCACATACAGTAAAGAAATTTCAACAGGAATGCTGAATCCCTAGTGCAGAACCCTGGAGATGCAAGACTAACACCTGCACCCAACAACAGAGCTATAAAAATGGAGATGAGCTCATACCTTTTGCTTTAAGATTATACCCACCTCAGGGAATATTTTCCTCAGATCATTTTAGAGGGGAAACCAATCCTACACCCAGCCTCCCGAAACGCTGGCTCGGGGGACAGAGAACCCCAGGCCCGTATGTCCCCCCAGGAGGATTAGGAAGGGGATGGGCTCGGCTCCCACGCCGGCCATGAGGCCCACCCTGCCGGCCGCCTCCCAGGCAAGGCCCCAGCAGCTCCCAAACGCGCCTGGGCCCACAGTGATGACACGAAGGAGGCGACCGAGGCGGCGCAGCCCGGGCCGCAGCTCCCTGCAGGCCCCGGCCCCCCCCGCTCCGCGGGCGGCCTAAACGATCGGCGCCCCTTAAGCTTCTACAGCGTGGCGTGGTACAGGCCGCGGCCTCCCACCGGTGGCGGTCGCGGCCCCCGCAGGCACAGCAGCGGCTCCGGGCGAAGCCCACGACCACCGGTCGCTCCGGTGAAGGGCTGTCAGCACCGCTCGGCACCGTGCCGCCGCCCAGTCCCCAGGTGAGACGGGGGAGGCTCAGGCCCAGCGGCGGGGGGGAGGCCCAACCCACCACCCCCCGCAGCAGGCCGGAGAGCCACAGCGGGCAGGGGAAGCTGGCCAGGCCCCCACCACGGAAGGGACAACGTCGGCGACTCTTACCTAAGCCCCCGCGGGTCGGGTGCGGTGAGCGTCCAGCCGCTCCTCAGCGGGGTTTGAAATCACTAACACCGCCCGCACCTCCCAGTGTCCTCAGTGCGCATTGGTCGGCGCCGGCCCCACCCACGCCCGCAAACGCGCACTTCATTGGTCCGTTTGAATCCGGCAGCGACGATGCGTGCTCTGCGCGCTCCTCTATCCCCTGTTCCCCTGAGGCAGCCGCACCGGGTCGCCGTGCCGCAGCCACGGGCCGGGCCGAGTCGAGGGAGACGGCCGCCGCGGCTTCGGTAAGGACGGCTGTAGGGCTCGCTGCGCCCGGAGCAGCGCCTGGTGCCGGCAGCGCGGGGCTGAGGCGCTGCGTGAGGCCCGAGGCAGCTGTGCTGGGCCCGGCTCCGAGGGGGCTGCGTTCAGCTTTGGGTAAGATCCCGTTACAGGGGAATGGGCTTTCTCTTTAGTATCTTTAATAGGATTAAGTGAGTTTGCAACAGTAACTGTGTATGGTTTGATGTACGGCGTGTTTTACTTCCTTTGTTTCTTCATTTCAGCCGAAGCAAGCAAAGGGAAAATTCCTAGGGGTAATGGGAGCACAAGACCAGGGGCAGCAGAGCGCCACCGACACGTCTGTAATCAATCCTACGGTGCCATCTCTCCCCACCACACTGTGTAAGCATCCTTTTTAAAAAAAAACCCCTGAGGTGATTATGTTTTGGCCTGAACTCAGTGGAATCACTTTTGCACTGTGCTTCAACTGTGAAGTTAGCTTTATTCCAGCTTCGGTGTTCTAGGTACTCCTTTCAGTAGGGAAGGGTAGAACAGGGTGTATGATCAACACCAGTACTGTAGTGTCGGTTATCACCAAATGTTTCATTCATTATTCAGCTTTTTGTGTTATTTAAACCCTCGGTTTTAATAAAATGCAACAGAACATTGAACAAAACCCCTTACAGAAAAAACAGCTCTTCAGAGCTTTGTTTTCCATTGGGCAGAGGCTTGAGACCAGTACAGTCCCAATACTTTCCAAAAAGAGGAACTTCAGCTGTTGCACTATTAAAAGTGTAACAAAAAGGCAAAAAAGCAAGGTGGGGGATTATGTGTGTACAGGAATCTGCAAAAGTGCATGAGTGTGGATATTTGGTCCTTGATTCAAAGCTGTAGCGGCAGAGGCGTGTCTTAGGATCAGATTATTGAAAGAACCCAGATCTGCTCCCACCTTCTTGTCCCTCTCAAATGAAGCAAAGTTGACGTTCTGTGCGAAGATGGCTGGGAGCCTCTCTTTCAAAGAAGAGTTCAAATAGCATGCATGAGTCACAACCAAAAGCCAGGCAGAATGGTTAAGAAAAGCTAAATTTATATTAAATTATCATCAACCCCTAAAATACTGAACACAGTGGTTAAATAACTCCAGAAAGTCCAATGTCTCCAGTAAGTAACGTTAAAACCATTACACAGGAACACACGGAAATCACTGACGTTAGCTCGGGACAGACAGGAGAGAGGTTTACTTTTTACATAGTAAATCAGTGCTCAAGAGATCATCCTCCAGTAGCCTTTCTACATTCTTAACATCCTAAGTGCAACGAGGGTCTTCTCTTCCCCAGAATGGGGAACCATGATGCACTCCCTAGGCAGCATCTCATTGGGGCTGTCTAGGAAAAAGAAACTAATTTCGGCCCACCTCCCTGGTAGAGGAGAGGCTGTGGGACATAGTGTTGCTCCTTTTCACTGTAATCATTTGAAGAAGGTTTTGAATGGTGGTTAGGCTGGAGTGTGCAGGGTCCCTCCTAAGAAGCAGCAGAGAATATTTATTAAGGTGGAGATCACAAGCACCATGTGTTGTTGAAAAGACTGACTGGGTTTTCCTTTCCATTCTGCACTTGTGACTGGGACAGCAATTATTTTGACAGGCTGACTGAACCTCAAGCGACAGGTCTGGGCAGTTGTTTTTCCCTTCACCCCTGTCCCACCTCAGGATTTTGGTGCACACTCACATAAGCTATTGGGGAAAAAATAAACAAAACCAAACAAAATACAAACAAACCCTGTTCTCCTAGAAGTTGAAGCCTTCCTCCCCATCCACCCACTCACTCCCCGCACTGATGCCCTGGCCCCAACATGTGGTTTCTGTTCAAATTGATTCTTCTGCCTACGCTCGAGCCCGCTGGTGCTGTCCCTGCATGAGGTGGCTTAGACAGGCAAAATCCATGTCAGTGAAAACACACTCCTTTCTCAGTTCCCAGTTGAGTCCACACCTCAATCCAAAAGTGCCTCTCTGCCCAACAAGAACAATGCTTCCCAGGCTGGAGTCAATCAAATAAATAATTAAATAAAAATCTAATTTTTTTTTTAAAAAAAATCCCTCTGGGAGTAGGGAAGAGTCCCACATTAGCAGAGGGAAATTTCCAAGCCTTAGGTCCAGTTCGTTTTCCACAGGAACATACACCAGTCAGCCCAATGGTGCAGAGTTTCAAGCCACCCAGCCAGGTCAAAGCTGCAACCTTCCCCTTTCCGCAAAGCTACCTCTGCTGTGAAAGTGCAGCCAACCTGCTGGCAACTGTCATGTTTTCCAGGAGTAGTAGGACTGTCAGTCTATGAACACAGTTAAAGCAGAGTAGAATGGATTTTCCTTTTTTTTTTTCTTTGTCTTCTTACCAACTGGAAAAGTATCGCATGGGAGGCACACCCTCCCCACGCCTCTAAGCCATACCCGTAGCATAAGCTTTGCTCTCTTTACACCACAGGTGGGAATGTACTTGACCTCTTACCAGGAGATAAAGAGGTTACAGAGTCTGCCATGAGAAATTCTTCAGCGGAAAGTTCTGCTTCCAAGTATCTGATTTGACACTTAATGTTTTACTGTGATAGTATCCATATGACTTGAGGGGTTAATATAAATTTCATTTTTGAAGAAAAATCAAGAGGTATTTAACTTTTTTTCCCCTCTGAACGGATGACAAGAGAAGTCAAGAGAATATGAAAAGGTGGCAATGGTCCTTGGGAGCATGCAGGCCCCAGCTCTGGATCCTGCTGGGGTGTAACTGCAAGGGTAGGGTTACACCCCCTAGAAGGTAAAGGCCTTGGAAGCCAGAGAACAACTGAAGCTTGTGTGGCTGATGGGACAAATGGGTTTGCAAGGAGAGCTATTTAGTGGTAACAGAAGAGCTTAAAGTGCAATTCTATCTGATAAACAGCAATTTAAAATGGCCCTTACAGCTCCGTGATTATTGTCACTTATTCTAGGTCAAATGGGCTCAGCCTAGTAATAAAGCAGTTCCTAACCAGCAGCATTGAGCATTCCCCTGGGAAAGACTCGACCTAGGAATTCTCTCTTTTCCCTCATTACGGTAATCAAAGGTCCTAAAGGCCATGAGAATTGGGACCTTACAGAATTGGGACTAGTGGGGACTCAGCAAATTTTCTTCTTTTTTTATATATCAATTATGCAAAGGCAAGAGCAGAATTTAGGTCTTGCTGAGGTCCATTTTCTCCCATTAGCTCTGCAGAGTGGAGAACAATACCAATCTCCTCTTTCCTCAAGTTCAGCACTCTGACTCCATTACCCACAGGGAGCAGTTCTGAAGGGGCCATTTCCTAACTCTTGTTTTTCCAGAGTAGAAACATGTTTTAACAGGAAAGGGGAGAACAGGAGCAGTGTCCACTGCCAGCAACAGACACAGTGCTCCAATCTGAGCATTCCTTGAAGTTTTTACTAGCTGATGGGAAAGTGAGCAGTGATGCTTTCATGAAGCGAGTCATGGCAACTGTGGTTACCCTCTTTATGCCCTCAGAAGGTGACCTGATGCTATGTCAATGTCCCCTTGAGCCCCAAAAAGCATAGTCCATCCATTCCGAGACCTCTCTCAAGTCTGAGACCCCTCAACACAAAGCCTCAAAGAGTGCTGCTAGTGCTGGAATGACATGGGGAACTTCTGTGACCAGGAGCTAGCAATGAGGCAGCTCTGCTCTCTTCATGGGCACTGACGATGAGCTGGACGGCACAAGACTTGCCAGGGAACACAGAACCTGAACCAGATTCAGGCCAGAGGAGTCACTGCAAAAGTTAACGTGGCAGCTTCCAGGAAAAGGGAACATATAAATAAACCACAGACAGTGAAAATGAGCCAAAAGGGTCTCTGGGTTCCAACCCACCCATCCTCCCTCTCCAACCACAACAGCACAGCTGCCCAAGCTCCCTGCTGAAAGGCAGTCGCAGTCTCTGGGCCCCTCGCAAGAGAGGCTGGTCTCTGGGCCCTTCCTTGCCTAGCAGGCAGAGTCCTGTCTTTTTTTGTGCAGAGCAGAGGCTAGGGAGGGTACGAGCATTTCCAAAGTCACGTGTACTTTAGACCTCGCTCTCCATGGAGGGCTTGCGTTGGTGTTTCCAGCCTGTGTCTGGGAGTGAGCCACGCCGTTCCGGAGTGGCTGCTGCTGTGTTAACACTGCTGCATTCAGACTGTTCTTCCTGTAGCAGCTGCTCAGTTTCGGTGTCATCCAGTGAACCAGAACTAGCCTGGATAGAGACCGTGTCTGTCTTCATGCAGACGTGGTCCCGGAGGATCCCACCTCGGGAGCTCCGAATCTGCTTAAGATCATCCCACTCGGAATCATCACTGGATAAAAGGCATATCCCCTCCACAATCTTGATCTTCTCCTTGGTGTAGCTGTGGTCAGGACCAGTCTAGGGAACAGACAGATGAATGAAAAAAACAATACATCTATGGAAAAATATGGCAAAGAGCAAAGCAGAGCTGGAACACAGACAGCGAAGCAGACAAAAGGCTGGACCTCCATGTAAACGGCCACTGGCTTTGACTTTTACAGCAGCAGAACCCATTCCAAGTTTCCCTTCAGTTCTTCACCACCCTCAGAGGAATCCTCCCTGCATGAGCTCTCATTCCAAACTCCAGGAGCCTTCAAATCATAGAAGGGGAATGAGGATGAGCTGGGCTCTTCTAATTCAACTATATATATTCCCTGACAGCAGGGACTAAGAACAACACTGAGCCTAAAAAGGAAGAGAAAAAAACGCACAGAATGGGAAGCAGGAACAGCCAAAGGACTTCATGGTAAGAGTAGACAGGGCATCTATTCTAGGTCTGTAATATCTTTCTAACTGAGTCATTCCAGATTTGCCTCTCAGCTGGAATACCACCGTTAAGTCCGAATCTCACAGTGATACAGGGGAAGGAGATTATAGGGAAACAATGGAAATGATCAGAGGCTAAAGGGACCACACTGAGATTACAGCAGTGAAATCTGTCTAACTTGGCTGAGACAAACAAGGAGCATTTGAACACCTGATCCGCCCCTGAAGAGAAAGTGGAGGGGGCGGGGAAATATGTATCTGGGTATATCTAGGAGCAGGAGAATTAAGAGAAAAGTGGAAAGGATTTAGACTCCCAGATAAATAATCCTGGTTTATTCTTAGTAGGTAAGGCTAAAATGGCAGGAAAGTTTGGGAAATCTGTTGGATAGTACCTTTGAAAAACAAAGTCAGGAAAAAATCTCCTCTGCCTAAAAGTCTTGCTGTGATCCCTGCTAAGCGATCTAACAGATTATCATGCACACTCCTACAGAAATGACCTTTTTCAAATCTCACATACCAAGTATGAGTAGCCAAAGCCAAAACCAAAGGATCTGCCACAGAAAGTTACCTATACCTTCTTGACAGACCGTAGAGCTGGTTTACAGACATAAAAGCAGGGGGGAAAACCAAGGAAGAGCAATTAGTATGGGACAGTGCTTGAGCCACACAACAGAGCTTGAGTGAGGGAGGCAGGATCAAACACATAGAGCAGTGATACCTGACGTGAGGATGTGGACGGAAATCAGAAGAGGGAAGATGAGAAGCTATCTGAGTGATAAGAAAGCTTCTGAGGAGAAAACAGAGGAGAAACTAAGCGCTGCAAGATATCATATTAGACACTCTCCACCCTGTGTGCCACAGGGTGGACCTCTGCAGGGCCTTTAAAATGCTCCGTTTAAAAAGGGTTCCACTTCTCTCCCTATCCCACCCCTTCCAGGCAGTGCACAGCCAGGAGCCACCTTCTCATTACCAAACCACTTCTGGCTGCCTGGTTCTCCCAGTGACTGTCCAAAGCAACCTTGGTTCAGCAGTCCCTAACCAGGACTGTCTCCAGGGAAGACAATTGCCTTTGACTCCTGTACTTCGAGGGCCAGCAGCCAGTACGAATGAAATACAAGACACTGTGGGAGCGGGGAAGAAGCAGGAAGCTAGCAACAGGTCTAATTCGCAACAGCTCACTGGGGAAGAAGTGCTGCTGGCTGATCTCCACAGGAGCCCGAGCAAGTCACTGAAGCCATCCTCCTATGTCCTAGAAGTAAATGCTGACAAGTTGCAACATTTCCCCTGTACTAAGGCCTGCAACACCCAACAGCAGCTTGAGCTGGGCTCCTATATCCTTAGCAGCAGCTCTTACCTCTTTCTTATAGCACAACTGGTTGTACATGGTCGGTTTGGGAATCGCTTCAATCTTCACCTCCTGGGTAGATGTCCGATAGGAGGGATTACTGTAGGTTAGGTTCCCCAAGCCAGGGTCCGTGAACTTGGACTTATTATGCCTAAAAGGAGAGAGCTGTCAGAAAAGACACAGGGCCCTCCTGCCAGGACTCAAAAGTTCCTGAGTGCTCAGCAAGTGGAAAGCTCCAGCCATCTTCACTGCCCCTTCAGAGAGAGAATGCTGGCCTCACCTGGCTTGTCAGCTGTCAGCACATTCACTAGCTACCAGCACAGCAAGGCGCTGCCACGTAACCACTAAAGCGATACTGGCAGTAACTGGTGAAGCTCTCTGGCAAAAAGCACATGAGCTCACACATGTACTAAGAGAGGAATTTTCTCACATTCCTGCCCATAACTCCCAAGCTCTCTGCAGAAAATTTAGCCAGTAAGGTTTCCAATAATAGATTTGCATGCCCAACACTTCAAAGGCACAGGACTCAAGCCTTGCAAATAAAGTCATCCAGCACTGCTTCCAATGGAGAACAAAGGGATTATAAATGACAGTAAGGATGAAGTGCTTTCAGGAGCCTTCTTCTCCAACCCTAGATTTTACTATTGGCCAGGAGATGGGGGGAAAACGATCACTTACCTATATACAATTAAAGCAGCAATGAGTAGCAAAATAAACAAGATGCTGAGAAGACCTCCAATAATGTAGCTGACATGCAGTCCTTCTCCTGAAAGTGAACAGCAAGGGTAGTTTATGCACTTGCCTTAACTTCCACTAGATAATGCTGACCTCAGTGTAACACCTAAGACAGTGGTTTTACACCATACGCAAGTCTGTAAAGTAACATGTCAGCACACCGAGGTTTAGCAGAGTGTTTGGTTTGGCTTCATATGAAACCAGACATCTGATAACCCTCCCTCCCACCCAGGCCCCAGCAAACCAAGGAGCATCAAGATCTTCGTAACAGGGTTGGATAAAGACGAGTTAAACCCCCTTGCTGACAGGTTAACCCTGCAGTGGGAAAGAATTACCCTAGTCAACCATTCCTCAACTAAACACAAAGAGGATGGTGAAAAAGAGTATCATTAATGGGAAGAGCCTAGTGGATGAGGTGTGGGACGAAAGAAAACAGAACTATTCTTCAGACCAAAGTGCCATTTGGAAAAGTCCCTGTAGAGGCTAATGAATGTGTATGACTGTTGTTCATGCTTAGACACACCTTGCTCTGCTCAGAGGGCACTTGAGTAATTCAAGTCTGAGTTTCAGAAGTTTGAGTTTCAAACACTATGGACTGGAATGCCCTGGGCATATATGGAGGAACAACCCTGGTGGAGAAGGGTTAAAAAAAAGGAACTCACCCATGGTTGCCAACACTGCCTCATTGGCATGGGTACACAAGCCTCGTCTAGCATCTTTGTCAGAGCAGCTGAATGACAGAAAGACAGTTAGTTAGTAAAAGTAGTATCAACACTATCAAAAGACAGGATGGGACAGGCTAGCACCAATATTCCTTCTGTTTCCAGTTCAATAATGGGAGCCTTCCCTTCTCTTCTTCAGTATCCTCTATCCAGAGGAGAAAGGACCATATACACGTGCATATAGGTGCATGTGCGTGTATATATATCAGTTATAGGTCTGCAACATCTTTATATCCAAGGCATTCTAGAGTTACCTCTCAGGTATATAGGTGTGTACATTTATCTATCAGAATACACTCAGCATCAGTGCTGAATTAAAAATCAGAACATTCTAGAGTCAGCACAAAGATCTTTCTGTCCAATATATCGTACTCAACAAAAGTGGAAGTTTTGCCTTGTAAATAACCCAGCCATATATTATAGAACATACTCTTTTGCTGGGCAGTAGGAATAGCAGGCTGTAGGAAATTAGCAGAAAAAACGTCTCTTAACTACCTGCGTTATAACTTAAATGTGAAAGCTGCAAAGGTTCTGTTCTGCCCCAAACAAGCTATCCCTTTGTGGCCAGGCCAGAACCACTTCCTCAGATGTTTGGGTCAGGTCTGACATATCCCAGTGAATTAAAGCAACAGACTCCTCTATCCTCCTCTCAGACATAAGTTCTCAAAATTAGGAGTTTAAAAAAAAAAAAAATCAATCAAATGAATGACACTGTCTCAGGAGGATTTTACCACTTCAGCACAGTCAGCCTAGACACACATTTCAATAGAACAGACAGAAAGATCTCTGCACCTCTTTCTTGCCAGCTCAAGAGTATTCTGCATTCTTTGCCAGAATGGCTTCCCCCGTTAAGAACATGAAGTCTGGAGCTGGAATAGCCTCCTGTGGCTAAGGAGAGGTACATCTAGAAGACGACAGCCAGAGGGGGCTTGCATGTTGCACCTTGCACAAGCTGTGACTTTCACACCCCAATTCCAAGAGAACAAGAGCACTTACTTTCCTTTCATTGCTTCCAGAGATGTGAGAGGTTTGGTCGTTGAGGTACCTACTCTGCCAGGTGGTGTCTGACTTCTCTCACTTACACTGGTGGGTTCAGGACCAAGGGGCACCACACCAGGAACTAGAACAACAGAGAAAAAAAAGCAGGACCTCAACTTTGTGGGACAGAGAAACAAGTCTGGTAAGCTACGGAGAGTTTCTGGAGTGGCCTACAGGAGCAGCTTTCCCATCTCAAACCCAGTCTGTCAGCAGAAAGGACAGAAGGCAGCTCCATTGCTCACAACCCCCTTACTACCAGTATACGACTAAGTTTTTATACACTGGGCGGCTTCAGATGCTTGGGTTGCCACTGCCACAGTATAAGTAGTGGCAGTGGCTCACCTACGGAAGCTACTACCCAAGTGACACTCAGTGAACTCACCAGTAGAACAGGGCCGCCCATCTGGTTCATCCGGACACGCGCAGACGAAGTCAGAAGCCCTGGCGAAGCAGAGGTGAGTGCAGCCTCCATTGTTCACTCCGCAGGCATTAGTACCTGGAAGGAACAAGCAATTTTCTAAATGAGTTGCAGATGACCAGGTAGGAGCTCAGAGCAACAGTCTTTTTTCCTGCTCAGCCAGAGATACTTCCTAGAAGTCCACCAAGTTACTACACTCTGGCATGTGTCCTTCATCTGACTGCTGAGAACATGATCGCAACGGCCAGATGCTGGTAGGATTAGGGCAGTCTTGAAAGGAAACCACTGGACATCATCAGACAGAAGCCCAGCCAACACAGCTGCAGGGATTAAGAAACGAAAAACTCACATTCCTCTGTTTTAACACAATGTCACATGAACAACACATAAAGTGACATTCGCTAATCAAAGCTGTAACAGAACACCATTAAGATGTATTTGACTGTCACAGGCAGACAAGGAATGTGCCCAGGGAAGACACATTAACAGTCTGAGTACAAGAAAGGATGCCAACCTCACTTGACATCTACAGCAGCACAGTGGTTCCAGTGTTCTTTTTGTTTACAATCAGCATTTGCCTGAATCAAGGTCCTCCTGCTTACCTGTCTGTCTCTGAGGGGAAACTACAATGATATCCATCAGTCCCTCAACGTTGGCCAGGACAGTCTCTTTGTTCCGCCCAGAGTATTTATCCACTCTCTGGATAGATTTGGTTTGCCAGTCAGTCCAGTATATCCACCTATCCTGCTGCTCGGGGAGACAGACAAGAAAAATCACAGCCATTAGCACGTTTAACCACATAGACACAGGATAGCCATAAAAACCACGTCCCAGTGGCATAAGGCCCCAAACAAAGGCCTTTTCAACTCCTTCCCCTTCTTTATGATAAGAAAGGTGACTGTCTACACCCCACAGCAGTTCAGACAAATTTCTTTTGTTAGCTCCACGGAAGAGTTAAGTACTACACCTTCAGCCATCTTGGCTTCCCCAGACTGTTACAATTCCGTGTCCCCAGGCTCCACTGTCCAAACTCACCAACGCACCAGGGAGAACAGCGGCAGCAGGAAAATCTTACCTGTGTCAGAGCAAAGGGATGTGACACCTGGCTGACCAACACTTGCCGTAGCTTCCCATTGAGATCACAACTCTCTATGCGATCAAGATGTGCATCCACCCAGTAAATCCTGGAGGAACAGAGAAAGAGGTGAGCTTCCATCTGTACAATCCCTCCTTAGTTTGTAGTCATTCGCTAGCAAAGATGGATTGAATAAAAAAACCCGCAAACCCAAACCTACAATGCTACTCCAATAAACCAAGCTAAGAAGGCTAAAAAAATTCGTTACATCCCTTAACCCTATACCAGTGTAAGAAAATCTTTCACTGACCTCCTGGTGTCATAATCCAAAGTCAATCCATTGGGCCATCCTAGGTCAGTGTTAATCAGGATTTTACGTTCAGAGCCATCCAAGTTTGCCCGTTCAATTTTAGCAATGTGACCCCAATCTGTCCAGAAGAGGTACCTGAAGAGATAAAAGGCAAGCGTAAGAAGGAAAGAACATTTCATTTAGTCTAATGAAAGTTTTAGTTATAAACTGCCAGATTCTTCAGGCTCTGAAAAAGATCACATGGTCTGTAGCTTGCTTCTCCCAGCTATCTGCTCAACCTCAAATTCACTGTCTACCCAATTACATCCATACTCAGAGGGAGCCCCTTGCTGGTACCTGCAGTTTCACAGGGCACATCTCTTCTTCCTCCCACAACCTCCTCTTCCAGCCCGCCTCTGCACAGCCCTTCTTCCCTGCCCCACCAATACCCCATACCTACCCCTTCTTGGGAAAGACAGCAATGGCTCGGGGCTCATCCAGGCTGTTATTGATCAGCACCTTCCTGGAGCTTCCATCCAGTCTAGCTACTTCTATGGTATTGCGTCCTGTGTCTGTCCAGTAGAGGTTTCTGGCAACCCAGTCCACGGCCAGGCCGTCCGTAGTCTTCAGACCCTGACCAATAACAGTTTCCATGTTGCTGCCATTCAGATCAGACCGCCTGGATGGAAATCAGTGACAAATGGCAGTGAGGAACAAGTAGCTCCCAGAAAGCCTTCACACGTCCACGTGTGAGCCCCATCAACCACAGACCCACTTCATACTGCTATCTCCCTACTACCTTTTTCCCCGTAGTCTCCAGCAGGTTAAACACACCTTCAGCGTTTAGTTCAGTGATACACGTGGTGTTGTGTACCAAAGACAAGGTGTAAGCAGCGGTGTTTTACCAGCATCTCAGTCTCCCCAACTTACTGGCACACTCCATAGCTCACTGTGACACAACCAGCACAAGTAGGTGGGTGACCTGGGCACTGGCCAAGCAGATGACTTGCACCCACCTGATAACATCAAGAAATACATCCGTGTAGTAAATCTTGCCATCCACACTATCATAGTCCAGAGAAATGACATTGTTCAGCTCAGGGACAGGTATGTGCACATCTGTGTGGTCACTGGTGTCCAGCGAGATACGACGGATGGAAGCACGGCTAGAGAAAAGTAGGTAGGTCTCTGGAGAAGAGTCACACGTCTGCTCATCTCTCTTCAGCTGGATGCCGGTGGGGCAGGCACAGGAGAAGCCAGTGGGGTGAGGCAAGCAAAGATGGGAGCAGCCACCATTACGAACACCACATTTATTGAAGCCTTTAGAAATAGGGAAAGTATAGTTTAAGGATCCCACAAGACCAAAGCTTTATTCTAAAGGCTACATACATGCACAACTTGCTAGCAGCTGAGCTCATCCTTATCATCCCAGGCTTGCTGGAAACCTAAAGCCCTTCATAAAGAGACTGCCCCCGTCCCCTCCAGAATTCATGGTGAGTATGGGCATGGTTGGGCAAGGAGAACGGGAAGGTACAGAAGAAGGGGGAGCATTAGAAGGAAAACCTTGACCTGCATTCCTTGCTAATCATAGTTTTCTCACGGAAAAAGGAACAGCCAAATGCTGATAGATTCACACAGCTTCAGTTTAGCTTGATTATTGCTGCAAATGGTAATGCTGACAGAAAGATCCAACCCTGTGGGGAAGCAGCGTGACAATGCACTAGAGGCCAGGCTGACAAAGAAGCTTCTGTTTCAACTTAGCTGCACACAGTGGCAAGTAAACAAAGGCATCAGAGAAGCCTGCTGAAAGTGCCTGACATATTAGGGTCATATCTTTTAAAAAAAAAATTGAAAAAAATGAGCATACATTTACTAGGAGGGGATAAGCCCAGAAGACAGGTGCAGGAAGACAAATATGATGGCTACAGTTTTGGTTACCTTTAAGTTATATTGTAAAGTTATATGGCCAGGAGCGATGTTCTGCCGTTAGTAGCCACAGGAGAAGCAGCACAGAGTTTTCTGTGTAAGTATTGGGGAAATTCCACCAAAACAAAGCCACAGCACAAAGCAGCAACTCCCACTGAAGAGCAAGGAGGCGAGATGGGGTCATGTAGGATCCCCAAAGCATAACATTAAGGCATCTGACTCTGGCACAGAATAGTTGGAGAGCATGATACATTAAGAGCAACTGAACTTTGTTGAGCAAAGTGGCAGACAAAGAGACAAAGTCTGCAATGTTTGGGGGGGAAAAAAATGACCAGAACTTGAAATCAGGTTTCAGCAAGCAGATTAAGAAGAATTAGTGCCTTTTGGAGTTCAAAAAGGTAAACTGTCTCATGCCAGCAGACTGGCGAAGCCTAACAGGGCATGTCTCATTCAGTCCTCCTAAGAAGGTCACTCTGCTGTGTGCAAAAATGAGGTTGTCAGTGCAATCCAGTGAAGGAAATGGGATGAAGGGGGTCAAAATGCAATAATAAACAAACACTAGACCTATGGAGCTGGCTAAACAGGGAGAAGTACAAAAAGAGTTAAACAAGAGGGAAGAAGAAAAGAAAAGCTATTTTTTGAGGCGTTACTCTATCACTCATGCTTTACACAAAAAGACTCAGTGACAGTTCTGAAGGGCTCCCCTAGTCACCACAGACAGCTGCTGATTTGGGAGCAGCTTAGCAACTCACCCAGGGGCCGCGCCCTATCAACAGCCTGAATGTCCATGAGGCCAGGCAGGTTTGCCCTCACCAAGATGACATTTGCACCAGTGTCCTTGTCGGCCCTGTGAATGCTGCGAGTTTGCCAGTCAGTCCAGTAGATGTAAGAGTCCAGCAACGTGAGGCCATAGGGATGTTGCACTGGAGACAGCAGGGTGCGGCGGTTAGCACCATTGAGATCTGCGGCCTCAATCCGCTAAAGAAAGAAGTAAACATCAGCCCCATACTCAAAACATGGATCCTCCTGCTAGCAATTACTATATGAAGTGGGAAACAGAGCCTAAGCAAGTGATGTTACTCAAGTCCACCTTCTCCATAGCTCAATACTCTCAAAAAAGCCTATGTTCCTCCTGCTTTTCTGACAGCTTTCTTGAGAGCTTCAGAACAGCCCCCAGGCTACCAAAGACCCAAAGAAAAACAATGCTGAAGAACAGAATCAGACCTCAGTGTGTGCATCAGCCCAGAGCAGCTGGTACCCAGCCTTATCCACTGCCAGTCCATTAGGCCAGCCCAGGTTGTTGCTGATCAACACCGCACGTCCAGAGCCATCCATCCCAGAGCGTTCCAGCTTGGCATTCTCACCCCAGTCTGTCCAGTACATATACCTGGGGAAAAGCCAGCAATTATTATGGAGACAGAGGTCACAAGTCCTGTTTTAACCTAGATAGCCTCTTGACAACACTAACCCCATCTCATGGTATAAAGCTATTGCCCGCGGACTGTCCAGGTTCTGCCAGACCAAGACTTTCCTCATGGAGCCATCAAGGTTGCCCACTTCAATCCGGTTTGTTCCTGTATCTGTCCAATATATCTTCCTGCCAACAGCATCCACAGCCAGCCCATCTGTAGTCAACAGACCTGAGAAAACAGAAAGTCGTATTGGTCACCGCTCATCCTCCCAGCTTAGCCAGGAACTTTCAGTATTCCCCTTGTGCACTTCATCAGGCAGTTGCTTTAGG
The DNA here is from genome assembly GCF_023638135.1 of Falco biarmicus. Taxonomy (NCBI): domain Eukaryota; kingdom Metazoa; phylum Chordata; class Aves; order Falconiformes; family Falconidae; genus Falco; species Falco biarmicus. Next base: position 3,131,752 of record NC_079294.1, read on the forward strand.
CTTTGCCTGCCCTTCCACTGAAAATTTAGATTACTCTACCAGGGTATCAGAATCTCTCTTTCCATGGTGCATGGAAGCTGGAGGCTCCCAGGCCAAAATCTCTCTTACCTGTAGTGATGATGTCCTCGAATTGTGAGCCATCAAGGGCAGCCCGGCTGATTTTCCGCAGTGTGCTATCTGACCAGTAAACCTTTCCTGGGTGGAAGAAGAGAAACTTTAGAAAAAAAACCCCAAACCAACAAAACAAAACCCCAACAACCAGACAGCAAAAAAACAGATCCAGGTGTTTGACTACCAGCTACGCCACATAGGAATAACAGCAGCACAAAACTATTAAACCGGAGTGATAAAACAGTACAAATTATGTTGTTCCAATCCTCCCCAAAATACATAGCAGCACTGGTACCCTGCCCTCTACACTAGGCCAGAGAACATCCAACACGTTATCAGTTAATAGTACAGAGTCCTACATCTGATTTCTCAAAACGTCCCAAAGGTCATCTACCTTACTGTACAACAGTGGATTTACATCCTGCACAGAATCAGATGTGTAGTATACACGAACAGCCAGAGTCTCAGCTCTGCTGCTATAAAAGGCTTCAGCAGCAAGAATGCTTTCTTAAATCCAAAACGCACAGGAACCTCAGTCAGTATAGCAGGCAGCTTTTCCCGCATAGTTGGTGTTCTCTGTTTTCCTGTAAGGACATTCCTTTCCTGATTGGAAAGGAATTATTTGCAGCACATACTAGAAGAAAAAAACCCTACCCAAATTCACAACCTACAGTAAGATATGCGCCTGGGTCTTTACTCAGACATTTACATATGAAGACACTTGTTGCCTTTCAAACAGGCAGTTGGAAACACTAAGTTCAGACCTTCACGAGGATCCACTCCAATCGCAATGGTGTTCTTCATGGTGACATTGACTGAGACAACAACATCTGCAAAGTAGGGAATATCCAGAGAGACCATTCGGATGTCAGTCCTTCTGGCAAAGATCAGAAAGCTGGTCATTCCTGCAGACAGTTGAAAATGAACAGATATCAGCAAGAAACAAGTTCAGTCAACTGCAGGCACCATTTATTGAACATGCTGGAGGTGACATCCAGTGTGGATGTCAGTGGACTTCAGTGGAAAAGGGGAAGCCTCAGGCAGATGTCTGTTTATGGGGAGTCCAGTTACAAAAGATTTACTGAGCGCTACCGAATGCTTCTTAACATCCAAGTTCAACAGGAGTGCACTCATAGATGAGTTACTTCTGCTAATACGTGTGGGAAATGGGAATTAGGAGTCAGTTTTTTCCTGCTAAGGAGAAAAAGTGGATGTACCATGGCCTGAAGCCAAGTGCCTTCCACAATCCGCAAAAAGAGGGTCCATGGCAGGAAGCGTGTACAGACCTACTAAAGCACCTGGTAGTTAAAAGAATCCACCTCAAGATTAGGGCAAAAGTAGGGGGGGAAATGTGACAGCTGGTTTAGTTGCCCAACGTAATTTCAAGGAAATTTCTGCAAGAATCCAGTTATCGGTAAGTTTCTTCATGGTAATCCCCACTCAAATTGAAGGTACAGGCAGCAAATGGGTTTTTCAAGGGGTAAAGCAGGTAAGCACATAAAGGGAATTTTGTTCTCTAACAAGGCAGGAGCAAATTGTAGCTGTGACACAAAACTGCAATGAGGATCCTACAGAGAGGGCTCACCAGGGCAGCAGGTCTTGCCATCGGATTGCAGGTTGATCCCAGTAGGACAGGTACAGCTGTAACCTTTGGGAAGAGGTGCCAAAAGGCACAGGTGACTGCAGCCTCCGTTGCTAACTTCACACGCTGTACGTACTATAGGAAAAAGGATGAGAAATCCACAAGTCAGTAGCACAGGCACAAAAAAAGGGGTGCAGCAACTGCAGAAATGCATTGTAAAATGCCCTTAAATACCAAGCCAAGAGTTATTCTCATGCTCTCGTATTCCACCCAGAAACTAAAGGCATTGAGAGCTGACAGACAGGTCAGCTCCTTGCAGGAGAGCTGTGCCACATAGCGGAGCCCGGGCCAGCTCTCAGCTCAGTGTGGCTTGGGGCGAGCTCTGTACCTGATGGCCTGTGCCGGTGGAAAACATGAATATCCATAAGATTCTCCAGATTGTCCTGCAGCGTTTCCCGAGCCTGCCCAGTCCTTCTATCTGCGCTCTGGATGCTTTTGGCCTGCCAGTCTGTCCAGTAGATTCTCTCGCCATAAAGAGTAAGTCCAAAGGGGTGAGGCAGATTGCTCCCAATCAGCACCTGGTCAGATTACCCCCAGCCCCCCCCAAAAAACATTACTAAGAAGTCGCTAAGGGGAAGAAGCTTCCCTTGCCCCCTCTCAACATCATCATGTACAGTCAGAGCAAAAGGAGTGTGATGGGGCTACATTAGCCTTCAAAAAGGAAGTTCCCACACACACAGTTGCAACTGAAAGGGAGCTCTTCTCTCCCAGTGAAAGCAGCTCAGCATGTCCTGGATTTAGAGATTTCACTTTCAACTGGAAAGAGAGGCAGAGGCCATCAGCACTCTGGGACTTACACCTCAGGCTCCCAGGCCCCCTCCTCTAAGATAGCTTCCTTACCTTCCTGTTGCTTCCATCCAGACCAGCATACTCGATGGTCTTCATGCCTGCGTCTGCCCAGTACAAGCGCTGTGACTCATAGTCAATGGCCAAGCCGTTGGGCCATGTCAGGTTGGAGGAAATGATCACCCAGCGGTTTGAAGCATCCATACCAGCACGCTCAATTTTTGGGCTGGCTCCCCAGTCAGTCCAGTACATGAACCTGAAGACAACACAGACAGAAGTGAACGGCCACACTCCTTCACTGCCACTACGGCCAGGCAGTGTTACAAAGCAGCAAGAGAGCTTGGTGCCTTCAGGCCCTCGCAGGAAGCAGCATGAGACTAATATGGTACTCATGTCCAGCCTTGGCTTTTTGTAATGTACCTAAAACCATAATCAAATTTATATACCTTCTAACACCCACAGGCTGGCCTAATTACAACATGGTGGAAAACATTCAAGATAATAATCCAGGGTCTAAAAATTAAGCAATTATTTAGTAGGCTCCACCATTGGCCCTTTATACTCTTGCTGCATTGGTCTTCCAGTAATCCGCTCAAGGAAAGAATACCACACTTTTATTCAAGACCTTCAACACTTCTAAAGCAGTGGCTGGTAGGCTTTTTCCTACCCACCCTACCCCCAGCTCCACAAGGTCCTATGATTCAGCAACAAAATTCGTTATTAAAACCATTTGTTTC